>NC_136072.1:966192051-966764461 GCF_964261635.1 Lissotriton helveticus
GTTGTTCACTTTTTTGCTACAGCCTGATTCAAAATCCTTTTTGGTATTTAAAAAGCCGCACAAATTTCGATTTGCGCGGCTTTGTAAGAAAAGGCAACACAAGTTAGCGCATTGCAGAGCCTTGCATTTCTTTGCATCAAGTAGGCTTTCCACCAGTGATGCATGGTTGTTCCCGTGCATTCACACATGAATTTTGATGCAAACCCATATTTGCACAAAAATAGAGTCATGGTGTACGCCAAAATGGTGCACCGGCCTGAAGCAGGCATAAAAGGAGGCTAGCATAACAAATATAGGGGCACATTATCAAGGGGGTTTATCTCCGCTTTTTTGGCTTTAAAAGCCAAGAAAGCGGAGATAAAATTATCTCCCTATTACCTAGCTGTCGCTAACACCAGTTAGCGACAGCTAGTAGGAGATAGCGACCATCTTGGGCCCCACTTTGCATGTCAGTGATATTTATCACTAATGACATGCAAATTGGGCGTGCCAAGATGTTAGCGACTGGAAACAGTCGCTAACATCGCTATCTCCTATTACCAACTTTTGGAGATATTCGCGCTAAGCGCGAATATCTCCAAAAGCTAACACCTGCCCTGAGCAGTTCTTAGCCATGTTATCCAATGGGAGGTGGATAACATAGCTAAGAGCATTAGCTCGGTAATGCATGAATATCGCTGACTTTTCAGCGATATTCATGCATTGCGGCCGTTTTTTATCGCATTTGCGATAAACCTTGGTAATACCAAGGTTTATCTGCGATAAAAATCGCCGCAGCTCAGCGGTAAAATTTTGTCTCTATCCAAGCAATAGCGATAATTATCGCTATTGCTTGGTAATATGCCCCATAGATATCTTCATTTGTCTTTGTTATTACCTCTTCGCTTTCTGCAGCTCACATACAAACAACACATAGCCTAAAAAATGCACCAAGCAGAGGAGAAAGGTGGAATAATAGTCACTAAGGAAGAAATCAGGAGAAAGCAAGATAAAGATAAAATTGCAGGGAGTTTCTAGTAATTGATTAAAGAGGCATAAGATGAATTTAAAACTACACAGCCTTGGTATTTTCCATGCCATGCCAGTGCCGGCCATGGCCTTCTAAGCAGATCTTCAGGCACCTGCACTCAGTCTTTCAGTAATGACGCACTCAGTAGACATCATTTTGCGTCAGAGAACAAAGTCCTGGGGCATTACAGGGCTTGACTGTGACCCAAAAGCAGCCCTGACAAAATATCCAAATATTCAAACCAGCCCGCTCACTTCTTCCACACTATCTCTATTTTTCTAGTTGACAGACAACGGAATAGGTATAATTAAATAAATAAATAGTACATATTCCGTCGTCTGTCGAATTCCCTCGGCCGTGCCCTGCCCCACCCCCTACCGCGGTTACCTGTGCTGTTAGTGGTTTTCTTTAGACAGTATGTAGAGGTTAACGGTGTTCCTCAGCCTGAACTCCATCTTGTTGGTGATTTTTCTGCTGTGATTCTTCCCTTTAAATCTCATCATGTGAATCAGATAGGCCATCATTCGAATTTGGAGAGGACGTCTCCAAACTATTGGGGAGTTTAGGGTACGCATTTGTCCTTACTGGGGCAGCCTGTCCATCATAATTACAGTTCCCTGATATGCTGGTCTGCAAATTTTTCTTTTTGCTATACATTTATTCCAGTTCCCCCACATACTCCAATCATCTTTGTTTGCTTTTTACCCCTTCCTATTCTTCTGCCTCAAATCCAGTACAATTGCCCTTTTCCTTGTACTTAACGCTACCCATACTCTTGTAGCTCCACCTCTACATATGTCCTGCTGCTGTCTCCCTACCTATGTACCCCATTTACTTCTATACCTTCCTATACCCTAGTGCCTATACCCTATCTATACCATTGTACCATTACCTCTGTCCATACCTATAATCTAGTAGTGCTACACTTACCTATATCATGGAAATCTGCAACTAACTACACCCTAATTTGTCCACCTCCACTGTATCCTTGTAGATGTACCCCTAACCTTGCACCTCTTCATTTGTCTTTATCACTTTTCCCCTAACTATACCACATTATCTCAACACCTGTCTATACCCTGATACTCTTACTCCTACATATAGCCTTTTACCACAACCCCTATCTTTGCTAGGGCTCCTCCTCCCCAATTCCCTTACTTATAGCCTTGCACCCCTATCCCTGCTTATTCTCAAGCACATTTACCCCTCCTTAAAGTTTAGTAACTAACCATTAGCCTATATGTTAAAACCTTTATCCACATTTACCATTTTACATTAATTACCCTACCTGTAAGCTTTTGCCACTACCCCTGTTTATACCCCATACAGCTATCCCCTTCCTACACAGGCACGTCTACCCCTGGCTAAACCTTAGTACTTCTAAATAACCAATACCCTAAGACCACTACCCCTATATATGCCCTAGCACTTCAATGCCTAGATTTATCCTATTTTTTATATATATATATATATTCACTGAAAAAACCATAGGTTATAGACCATATATAGTTAGGAATTAGCATTTACAAAACCTTGAAAATTCAGTGATGTCATCAGTAATGTCACTGACCATGTCATGAATGATGTAATATGTGACATGATCAGCAGTGGATTGCGGGTGCGCGATATATAGTTAGTGCAACTAACTATATATGGAATTTCAATGGTTTTGTGTGAGTAAAATAAGGTTTTTTAAATGCTAATTCCTAACTATATATGGTCTATAACCTATGGTTTTTTCAGTGAATTTTCAAGGTTTTGTAAATGCTAATTCCTAACTATATATGGTCTATAACCTATGGTTTTTTCAGTGAATTTCAATGGTTTTTTAATAGCAAATATCATAAGCTGTCGAATGTCAAGTACGTGGTAAGTGAAAACATTTTCGTGTTTATGCACACTGATCTGCTTTGAATGGTGCCCCCCCCCTCATTTCTATTAGGAGTACTCTCTCTTTGCAGATAGTGAAAGGTAGTTAACGCAGGCCTTTGCCCCCGTTGTAATCCGTCGTGCCTGCTTCTCTCTCCATTTGATTGATTGTTATCCAAGTATTTACTATTTTAGAATTAGTTCTCTTTGGTTCATTCTCTATTTACAAACAAACACAGAGTCGCAATACTCTGTTTAGTCTTTGCAGATAACGAAAAATCGTGTAAAAAAAAAAGAAAAGGAATCGAGCAAAATCAGTAGGCCACTAATGGGATCTCTTTTTGACCTCGCTAAAATAGAAACATTAGGAACAACCCCTCATGACAAATACAAAACTAGTGAGATGAACTGAACTCCACACAATGATGGCTGCAAAACAGCTCGGCTCCGCCACCCACCCCGCCCAAAATAACGATAAAGAGCGGCTGCCATGATTGGTTGCGGAATGGCCACGACGGAGCTACGAAATGGTGCTGCTCTCATGCTAACCCCAGCTTCAGTCTGAAACATCCAGAAACACTGTAGACTACCAATTCGATCAGTTCCGGTAGCGCCCCAATGTAACCCGGTTGAGAAGAACTAGCCCTCCCCTCTTTGACTGATGGTTCTTGTTGCCTGTCCCTTCTGTTGTCATTTAACAGAACTATTTAGCCTGCTGAAAGGGGTTGTGTTTCGACCGCTGGTTGGTGGAGACATTTTGACTATATTCTGGACCTGCGTTGTCGCGTAATGCGTCATATGACGCGCCGCGTTAGCGCATCCGGAAGTCATCCGGGGCGCGCAGCGCGTAACGTAAGCATAACAAGTCATGTGACTTGTTAATAAAACTTTTCATTGGTTCATTTTACTTTTCTTATTCTAATGATGAAAGCCTTGGTCATATCACCTAAAAATTACGCTTTTAATTACTTCCGAACATTATTTTTTCTTAAATATATGTTATAATGTTCCAGGCTAATGTACTTTCCCGGAAATTTTACAACTGTCCTGCAAGTAAAATATATTCTTTTTTCGAGAAAAAGAGCGTTTCTTCGTCCCATGACGGAGCCGTTGAGCAAAAGAGGGTCGACCTGCTGTCTTAGTCGCCGATACGCCTGAATATGAGATTCTTATCGATCACTTTATGTTGCAGGAATAGAAAACACAACAGCCCTTGACCATTTATCTTTACTGCGTTCCTTCGTATTATACCTTTTACCCTTCATGTAATTGGTCTGCTTTATTTCACTTGCCTTTTAATGATTCTAAAACAGTGACTATTATTAAAAACTTTACCAATGTATATACTACTACCATGTTTTCTTTTAAAAACCTTTATTGTGAAAATTTCATTATACAAATACGAGCCTATAACCACGTGGGCCTGCCAAGGAGCAAACTGTAATCGTATATGATGAATAGACATTTACACTGTAGAGGAACGTAACGGGCGGGCCATTAGGTTGCAAGAACTAAGGTGTCTAACAGTTACGGAATCGGTGGACGTACATTTTATAATTAAAATACGACAGGGCCAGTTACAATAAAATTATCTAGATATACATTTGCGGGCAAGTACCATGGGTGACGTTAATTCGAACTTTCAACAGTACAGTAATCAATAACACATCAGAACTTAATATCAATAGGGATGTCGAAATATTCAATCAATTCTCGTCCCCGCCCGCCATGTGCTTCAAAACTGCATACGTATCTCGTGATTTCAAGGTTCTGCAACCAGTACACAACAAGGAGTTACGAGTCCCATTTATTCTGGCGCCATTTTGGGCGAGGACGGGCAGGTCCAGGATATAGTCAAAATGTCTCTACCAACCATCGACTATGATGATGTTCATATGCTGTATTTATTAGAGTAACACTCATCTGTCCACATGAAATTAATTTACCACAATCTAAACATGTCATTTTAATCTTTCCAAAGTTCTTCTAAATATTTGGGACCGTTTCCCTTGCCTCTGAAGCTCTCAGTGCCACTTCTTTGATGAATGTACTAGCAGGTCAGGGGTTCTCCTCCAAATCTCTCTTTTATGCAGCACTATAATTAATTGGTGCCACCTCTCCATATGACGATGCATGGTATAGTTACCACAACTATATTTTTTTTCGGTTCCTCTGGAGAGTTTATCGTGGCAGATGAAGCGTGTAACGTACCGGGCATTTACCTTTTTTTGCATGTACAGGAAAGGAAAAAAAAATCGAGCGTCCAAGTTCTAAGGTGTCCCAGGGCCATTTTAGTGGACCAGGCCCAAATCCAAAGAACAGGCCGCCATTTTGAGAGTCCTCTTGCAGCCGCCTGTCGCTGTAGCATCAAGAGCAGCCGAAACTCAGCTGAATGGCAACTGAAACGGTAAATGGGCGCCCCACTACATTTCAGCATTGTAGGATGACCACACCAGTACAGCAACTTGCTAGACATCACCTCGGTGCCATCCGGATCTCGGCGCCCCACTGCAGATGAAGAGCCTCTCAACTATGAAACCACCACGGTGACATCCGGATCTTGGCGCGTTGTGCTGCCTTCGGCCTATTCGCACATCGGTCCGCTACTGACGCCATCTCACAGGCTAATGGGGTGACCCACGCCGAGTTTCAGCATTGTAGGATGACCACACCAACTTGCTAGACATCACCTC
Organism: Lissotriton helveticus; assembly: GCF_964261635.1. NCBI lineage: Eukaryota > Metazoa > Chordata > Amphibia > Caudata > Salamandridae > Lissotriton > Lissotriton helveticus. The sequence continues at coordinate 966,197,623 of NC_136072.1, forward strand.
GGTGCCATCCGAATCTTGGCATCTCAACGCCTAGTGGTATCTTCCATACAGAAAATATTGTTACGCTGCCTTTGGCCCCATTCGCACATCAGTCCGCAACTTAGACATCACCTCGGTGCCATCCGGATCTTGGCATCTCAGCGCCTTCCGGTGTCAGTCAGAAAATATTGTTGCGCTGCCTTTGGCCCCATTCGCACATCAGTCCGCTACTGACACCATCTCTCAGGCCAATAGGGCGCCCCACGCCGACTTTTACCATTGTACGATGGCCACACCAGTGGCACAACTTGCTAGACATCACCTCGGTGCCATCCGAATCTTGGCATCTCAACGCCTAGTGGTATCTTCCATACAGAAAATCTTGTTACGCTACCTTTGGCCCCATTCGCACATCGGTCCGCAACTTAGACATCACCTCGGTGCCATCCGGATCTTGGCATCTCAGCGCCTTGTGGTGTCTTCTACTCCGAAAATATTGTAGAAAATATTGTTGCGCTGCCTTTGGCCCCATTCACACATCAGTCCGCTACTGACACCATCTCACAGGCCAACAGGGCGCCCCACGCCGACTTTTACCATTGTACGATGGCCACACCAGTGCCACAACTTGCTAGACACCACCTCGGTGCCATCCGGATCTTGGCATCTCAGCACCTTGTGGTGTCTTCAAATCAGAAAATATTGTTGCGCTGCCTTTGGCCCCATTCGCACATCGGTCCGCTACTGACGCCATCTCACAGGCCAACGGGGCGCCCCACGCCGACTTTCAACATTGTAGGATGGCCACAGAAGTGCGACAACTTACTAGACACCACCTCGGTGCCATCCGGATCTTGGCATCTCAGCGCCTTGTGGTGTCTTCTATTCAGAAAATATTGTTGCGCTGCCTTTGGCCCCATTCGCACATCGGTCCGCTACTGACGCCATCTCACAGGCCAACGGGGCGCCCCACGCCGACTTTCAACATTGTAGGATGGCCACACCAGTGCGGCAACTTACTAGACACCACCTCGGTGCCATCCGGATCTTGGCGCGTTGTGCTGCCTACGGCCTATTCGCACATCGGTCCGCTACTGACGCAAACTCACAGGCCAACGGGGCGCCCCACGCCGACTTTCAGCATTGTTGGATGGCCACACCAGTGCGGCAACTTACTAGACACCACCTCGGTGCCATCCGGATCTTGGCGCGTTGTGCTGCCTTCGGCCTATTCGCACATCGGTCCGCTACTGACGCAAACTCACAGGCCAACGGGGCGCCCCACGCCGACTTTCAGCATTGTTGGATGGCCACACCAGTGCGGCAACTTACTAGACACCACCTCGGTGCCATCCGGATCTTGGCGCGTTGTGCTGCCTTCGGCCTATTCGCACATCGGTCCGCTACTGACGCAAACTCACAGGCCAACGGGGCGCCCCACGCCGACTTTCAGCATTGTAGGATGGCCACACCAGTGCTGCAACTTGCTGGACACCACCTCGGTGCCATCCGGATCTTGGCGCATTGTGTTGCCTTCGGCCTATTCGCACATCGGTCCGCTACTGACGCCGCCTCACGTGCCAACGGGGCGCCCCACGCCGACTTTCAGCATTGTAGGATGGCCACACCAGTGCTTCAACTTGCTGGACACCACCTCGGTGCCATCCGGATCTTGGCGCGTTGTGTTGCCTTCGGCCTATTCGCACATCGGTCCGCTACTGACGCCGCCTCACGTGCCAACGGGGCGCCCCACGCCGACTTTCAGCATTGTAGGATGGCCACACCAGTGCTGCAACTTGCTGGACACCACCTCGGTGCCATCCGGATCTTGGCGCGTTGTGTTGCCTTCGGCCTATTCGCACATCGGTCCGCTACTGACGCCACCTCACGTGCCAACGGGGCGCCCCACGCCGACTTTCAGCATTGTAGGATGGCCACACCAGTGCTGCAACTTGCTGGACACCACCTCGGTGCCATCCGGATCTTGGCGCGTTGTGTTGCCTTCGGCCTATTCGCACATCGGTCCGCTACTGACGCCGCCTCACGTGCCAACGTATTTTCTCCGCATTTTACACCCTATGCCGCATAACAGGTCATGTGACTTGTTTATAAAACTTTTCATTGGTTCATTTTACTTTTGGTTTCCTAATGATGGAAGGCTTGATCATGTGACCTAAAAACAACACTTTTCATTGGATGAAAACTTTTTTTTTTTCCCAAACGATGAAAGCCCCACCTTGTTTCTGGATGTTTCAGACTGAAGCTGGCGTCAGCATGAGAGCACCACCATCTCGTAGCTCAGTCGTGGTCATTCCGCGAGCAATCATGGCAGCCGCTCCCCACCAGAAGCCTGCAGGAGTCGGAGCCCCCAAAACTTTTGATGAATTCTCAAGGCGGAGGGGACGCTTTCGAGAATGGGGTCCAAGACCTAGCAGACAAGCGTCCGATTTCCAAGGTGTCCCAGGGCCATTTCAGTGGACCAGGCCCAAAAAGGAAACAGCCTGCCGCCATTTTGAGAGTCCTGTGACAGCCGCCTATCGCTGCACCGCAAGAGTGGGCGCAACTCAGCTGAATTGCGGCTTTTGACACAGTGGACCAAAAACGGACGGAATGGCAACTGAAACGGTAAAGGGGCGCCCCACTACAACAGATGACACTCCACCTGGACAGGCCCGTTCACCGCCTCCCCCGGGGCGCCCCGCGCCGTTATTCGGAGCAGCATTGTAGGATACCAAAACCAGTGCGGCAACTTACTGGACATCACCTTGGTGCCATCGTTCTGCTGCCTTGGAACTATTCGCGCAACAGTTTGCTACTGATGACCCACCCCCCGCGACGCCCCATGCCGTTATTTGCTGGGTGGCAACTTACTAGACATCACTTTAGTGTCATCTAGATTTCAGCGCGTTCTGCTGCCTTGGAACTATTCGCACAACAGTTTGCTACTGATGACCCACCCCCCGCGACGCCCCACGCCGGAAATCTGGACGTTGTGCTGCGTTGGGACTATTCGCACAGCCGACCGCTACTTCGTTGTTTTTCCCTAAAAATGTTTATATGTTATTACTATTTTTGTTTTCTTGTATATATTTATAAATTATTAAAGTTTTATAATCTTACTACTTTGTCGGAGTGCTATATATTTTTAATGTGACACATAATTGTAAAAACTTTGATGTACAAAGAGTCATCCCTGGAATCTTCCGCTTCAGGCTCGGTCCCCTCCCCAATCACAATACAGGATGGTTTTCAGATAATAGCAACGCTTCTGCTGTGACGGATCTCATCGAGTGTGGGCCTTGATCTACTATAACTCCTTTGAAGAGGGGTGATTCTTTACAGCTGTGGCCATAAACTACATCTGCAGGGCTAGCTGATACCCTAGGACCAGCCTGGACAATCGGACACAGAGGAAAAGGAGTATCAGAGGGTGCGGTAGTGAATAGGGCGAAAGGGAGGTGTCGGGCGGGCACAGGGTGTGATTCTCAGGGAAGAGCAGCGCAGATGGGGGGAGGTTTATTACCCATGCATAAGACAGAGAGCGGGGGTGACCACTGCCTGGGGGAGATGCTTGCGAGGGTGGGGAGCCATGCTAAGGATCGACAGCGTGCACAGAGTGGGTCTGGTCAAGGCATCTAAAATGGCTGCCGTGCACGACAAAAGTGTGGCATTTGAAAAAAGACAAGATGGCGCAGACAATGTTTTTCAACACTTCCTGATTTCCTTCGAATCGAACGTTAACAGACGTTGGGGCATATTACCAAAGTTAAGCGATATTTATCCCTAACGATGCTTAGCAACGATTTTTTTACCGTCAGAAATTATCGCAGATAAACCTTGCTATTATCAAGGTTTATCGGAAATACGATAAAAAACGACCGCAATGCATTAATATCGCTGAAAACTTAGCGATATTCATGCATTACCGAGCTAATGCTCTTAGCCATGTTATCCACCTCCCATTGGATAACATGGCAAAGAACTGCTCAGGGCAGGTGGTAGCTTTTGGAGATATTCGCGCTTATCTCGAATATTTCCAAAAGTTGATAATAGGAGATAGCGATGTTAGCGACTGTTTCCAGTCGCTAACATCTTGGCATGCCCACTTTGCATGTCATTAGTGATAAATATCACTCACATGCAAAGTGGGGCCCAAGATGGTCGCTATCTTCTACTAGCCGTCGCTAACTGGTGTTAGCAACAGCTAGGTAATACACATATAATTTTATCTCCGCGAAGCGGAGCGCTGTTACAGATATATATCTTGTTTCTGAACGTTAATTTCTCAAAATGCACTGAAGCACATATATTGAGACCTAGCAAAGGCACATCGGGCTACCAGTCCCTACAATTTTGCCAAGTTTCGTGCAAATCCATTCAGCTGTTCGATCCTACCGAGAGACAAGATGGCGGCCGCTACGGACTGTTTTGAATGTTTACAGACACCGGAGAGCCAATCAGCTTCGCTTCGCAAAGCTCCGTAACGCGAAAAGTACGCGAAGCGGTGCGCTGTTACAGATATATATCTTTTTTTGAACGTTAATTTCTCAAAATCCACTGGAGCACATATATTGAGATCTAGCAAAGGCACATCGGGCTACCAGTCCCTACAATTTTGCCAAGTTTCGTGCAAATCCATTCAGCTGTTCGATTATTATTATTTTTATTTTTTTTTGCCCCGCGGGGCCCTTTTAAAACCTCCACATCAAACCTAGGGGGTGAGCGACAATGTACTATGCCCCCTTATGGTCATTTGCCCCTTCGCTTTGGCCTGCTCTTGTCTCTCGATCCTACCGAGAGACAAGATGGCGGCCGCTACGGACTGTTTGGAATGTTGACAGACGCCGGAGAACCAATCAGCTTCGCTTCACAAAGCTCCGTTGCGCGTAAAGTACGCGTCCTGGGACGCTGCCAGGTCCGCTGTTACAGATATATATCTTTTTTTAAACGTTAATTTCTCAAAATCCACTGGAGCACATATATTGAGACCTACAAAAGGCACATCGGGCTACCAGTCCCTACAATTTTGCCAAGTTTCGTGCAAATCCATTCAGCCGTTCGGGCTAAAAGTGAGGCTAACCGCCCTATGGAAAACTCAATGTTAAAAACACGTTTTGGGACCCCCCTTTTTTCTCGGCCCCCCCTTGACGAACCCCCCCCCCAAATTTTCAGGGGCTGCTCAGAAACAAAATGTTCCATTTTCCAGAAAATTTCAGCCAATTCCGTCCACAAACGCCAAAGTTATTAGACATAGAATTTTCAAAAATCCCATAGGGAAAAAATCCTAACTATATATACCTACTGGCGACCGCCAGTAGGTAATATATATATATATATATATCCACAGGTTTGGCTCCAAACTTGTAGTCCACTGGCGCTCTATTCACCGGTGCCGACTACAAAGCAGAGCCCCGCTTTCGTAATATCTTCCAAAGCTATCAGCCGATAGCATAAGTCAGCACGCAACACCGGATATATTTCCCAAAGTTTCACCATTTATTTTTCAAAAGGCAAAGGCAGCATTCATCGCACAACACCAACGCGTTTCGCAACGTACTGTTGCTTGATCACGGTAGGGATACATTGTTGCAGTTCTCCTTTATGTTGTTCAAAAGTACCCGCCTGAAACTCATCATTCTGATCTCACTTCCTTTGCATGACCGGAAGTAGCTTGGGAATTGTAGTTTTTTTTTTTTAAAACCGAGTGTTTTTGGTTGGGAACAGCGCTGTCAAATTATTCTGATAATACTACAATGTTTATCGATGTTTCAGCATAATTAGGTGATTAATACATTTATAATTTGCACAACAGTTATGCGGATGATACTTATTTTATGCCACATTTTCCGCAAATGATTGGGACGTTGGGTATATTCTGCCCTCTAGTGGGCACAATTGTTTGCCATCTATTGTCACGTTAAACTCTCCGGTGAGTATTTATACATTTAAAGCCCTTTGGTGGGCTGATGCTTCTCCCCCCTCCCTATTCATTTCTATCCATTATTTTCTTGTTTAGTTCTTGGTTATTTTATCACCCCACCATACCTCTATACAGTGTTACATTGTTCTCACCCTTCTTATGTCCTTATTTCTTTCATAATTTACATAAGCCGATGAACTTTGTTTGGTAGCAACTTTGCTTTGTTTTTTGAAAATATCAAATTTTCTGGCATATGTAAAAATACACCCGTTGTTGTAATCCTCTTCATCCCTTTGGAATTTACTTTGTTTGCGGTTCCTTACCATTTCTTCATGTTTGCTTACATATTTTTCCAACTCTTCTTTGAACTTCATTTGTTCTGGGGTCAACTCCAAAGCCGCTAATTCTTTTTCTAATTCTGCTAATTCATCTTTTGTTTTAGCCAGTGTTATTTCCAAATGTTTCACCAGAATTTTTATTAATCCCAAAGATGATTCAAGTATGAATTCGCCCCATTCATTTAACAATTCATCCGACACGTCTTGTTGACTTGGCATCAGTGAAATCCGTAGTCCCCTCGGGACTCTTTTAATTGATAGACTGTACAACCACACACGTGGTGTATGTGATTGAATGCCCGTGTGCATTAAAATACATTGGAAGTACGAAGAAACAATTCAAACTACGAATCCTTGAGCACATCAGAGCAACAGTGAATAGAGACAAAAACAATGCTGTTGCAAAACATATGGAGTTGATGCATAACAGCGACTGGAAACTCCTAAAAACCTACGCACTGGAATGTGTCTTGCCACACGAAAGGGGCGGAGACCAGGAAAAACAATTGAGATGCAGGGAATCAAGGCAAATTCTAAACTTCCGAACGATGAGCCCTTGGGGCTTAAATCAGAGTGAGGAACTATATGTACATCTATAACCAATTGGATTTATTATGAACTGTGGACACACCGTAACGTTTTCTTTTCAATGTTTTCTTTTCAATATTTCCTTGTAATGAGAAACAAAATCCAATAGAAGAGGTATGTAAAATAGTCTTAGACGAGTGGGGGGAATGAAGAACAGCAGGGAACAGTGCATCGGCTTATGTAAATTATGAAAGAAATAAGGACATAAGAAGGGTGAGAACGATGTAACACTGTATAGAGGTATGGTGGGGTGATAAAATAACCAAGAACTAAACAAGAAAATAATGGATAGAAATGAATAGGGAGGGGGGAGAAGCATCAGCCCACCAAAGGGCTTTAAATGTATAAATACTCACCGGAGAGTTTAACGTGACAATAGATGGCAAACAATTGTGCCCACTAGAGGGCAGAATATACCCAACGTCCCAATCATTTGCGGAAAATGTGGCATAAAATAAGTATCATCCGCATAACTGTTGTGCAAATTATAAATGTATTAATCACCTAATTATGCTGAAACATCGATAAACATTGTAGTATTATCAGAATAATTTGACAGCGCTGTTCCCAACCAAAAACACTCGGTTTTTAAAAAACCAAAAACTACAATTCCCAAGCTACTTCCGGTCATGCAAAGGAAGTGAGATCAGAATGATGAGTTTCAGGCGGGTACTTTTGAACAACATAAAGGAGAACTGCAACAATGTATCCCTACCGTGATCAAGCAACAGTACGTTGCGAAACGCGTTGGTGTTGTGCGATGAATGCTGCCTTTGCCTTTTGAAAAATAAATGGTGAAACTTTGGGAAATATATCCGGTGTTGCGTGCTGACTTATGCTATCGGCTGATAGCTTTGGAAGATATATATATATATATATATATTACCTACTGGCGGTCGCCAGTAGGTATATATAGTTAGGATTTTTTCTCTATGGGATTTTTGAAAATTCTATGTCTAATAACTTTGGCGTTTGTGGACGGAATTGGCTGAAATCTTCAGGAAAATGGCACATTTTGTTTCTGAGCAGCCCCTGAAAATTTGGGGGGGGTTCGTCAAGGGGGGGCCGAGAAAAAAGGGGGGTCCCAAAACATGTTTTTAACATTGAGTTTTCCATAGGGCGGTTGGCCTCACTTTTAGCCCGAACGGCTGAATGGATTTGCACGAAACTTGGCAAAATTGTAGAAGTTGGCCTGATGTGCAGTGTTCACTATTCTAGTGATCACTATATATCAGTCCAAACAACCCTTATTGATGATTGGTTGTAAGTCAACCTTATAGACCAGCTATCCTAGTAGCATGGATACGAGCAGTCTAAGGCTAAGACTCTAGAGGGCGTGTTAAGCCAGCTGTTTTACCATCACATTACCCCTTGAACACCCAGTGAAAGGACACCACACAAGTGTTATGAAAATAAACAGTGTATTTATTAGAATCACAACAACCCTGTACTCTTTATGAGGACAGGGTGCTAAGCACACAACAAAACTCTTACGAAAATACTTTTAAGTTAGCACGTTACACAAATGCCCGAGGGGCACGAAAAACCATATACTTTCAAAGTGGAATGCGAATTACTAGCAGGTAAGTAACAGTTCTAATAGGCTTTGGAATCGCTAGGACTGGACTAGGGAATCGTTAGATTACTACTAGGAGGCCCAGGGGACTCGGGTGCAGAGTGTGCACTCTCACGCGGGATGCGGGACAAAGTCTATGGAAGCTAGAATTCACAAAGTTAGTGTTCACGGGCGAACCCGACCTGGTAGGAAGAAAACGACAGTGGATCCTGACCCTAGGATAGTGAGGCTATGCTGGGACACCGAAGTGCCGAAGTTACCTAGCCCAGGGGCTGCAGCTGCATAGGTCTGAAAAGACGTCGGGGATCTCGTTGCCGGACCAGGAGCCTGGAAGAAGGAAGTTGCTGGCAGGCGACCAGTGAAGGAAAGTTCGATGGATCCAAGCCTGGATCAAGGAAGAAGAAAACCTGTAAGCAGAGGGGACCAAGTTCTTGAATCACTAGCCAGTGATTAAGTGGGCACCAGGATGGCACCGGGCGAAGTCACCGCAGTCAGGTGAGTGGGCGCTGCTGGGCTCTGCAGTCTCTCGGACCAGGAGGCGTTGTCGGCGACCAGGATGGAGGTGCGAGCTGTCCCACGAAGGATGAAGTCGTTGGCGTCGAAGTTACCCAGGGTTGGGCAACAAGCCTTGGCTAATTCAAGCCCACGCGGTGGACTCAAAATGGCGTCTTGAGTGGACCAGGAGGGTCCAGGGTGCTCCTCTTCTGGGAGGGAGCAAGGGCCAGTCTGGAGCAACCAGACCAGCAGCAGAAATGTCGTCGGGCGTCGTCAGGAAGGCCACAAGCCAACGGGCTAGTAGCCAAACAACGCGGTGAGCAGCGGAAAGCAGAAGGGCCCCACGCAGATCGTGGAGATGCTGGGGGGCTGCACTTCGGAGCTGGAGCTGCTCAGAGTCGGGGCTTCTCGGACCCCAAAGCACTCACCAGTAGATTACTCGGCGGGCTTGCTGGAAAGAAGTCGTGCAGTCTTGCAGATGGCCGGTCCCTTGAGGTCTCGTCGCACCCACGGTTCTCAGCTGGGCTGTAGAGGTGGGTAGAGGTCAGAGGTGCCAGGGAAGCCGGTTCTCGTCGAGCTGGGCAGTCGGATTCCGGAGGAAGGACTTACAGCAGACCGCAGTGTTCTTAGATGGTGCCTGCGGATGCAGGGTGACTACTCCTTAGTCACAAGGGAGAAATCTTAGGAAGAAGTCTTGAGTTCCTTTCGCAGAAAGTAGTTTCAGGATTCAAAGATGATCTGATTTGGAAGGGGGCCAGTCTCTACCTTTATCCTGTAAAAAGGGGCTGGCACGCGACTAGGTCCTGCCCTATGGGTGGGACCAGGAGGGGGGTGGTTACACCCACTTCCTTGGCGGGCTTTTCCCCAGCACAGGGTCTGGAGTGACCCTGGAACTGGTTCCAGCCAGCCTATGCACAGTGAGCACCGGGGTGCCACGTGCAGTCACCTTCCTCTAAAGCCCTGCCTACCTACAATACACAAAACCCTGTCTGGGACGGTGCTGGCACCGCCCCTGGCAGGAAACCCTTTGTCCTTATCTCCTGCTCTGGGAGGACTCCCAGCAGCAGGAGGGCAGACTTGTGTCTCGGTGGCAGCATCCATTTTGTGGATGCTAAGGCTCTGTCTGACTTTTAACCGGGTTATAGGTTACAGGCATGTCGTGTCCCTCTAGAAGGGTGGAATGCTAACCCCGTCGCCAGAATTGGCGAGGGGTTAGTATTCCAATTCGTATGACACCTTACTCGACATGTTTTGATAAAGCGATACCAGAGTTGGCACATAACCGCGAGGATTATAATGCACTTAAGAGTATATGGTATGCGATATCATGGAAACGGCTAAGGGATGGATCCCGAAAGCCGCAGACAGGCTCAGCTCATGCCAGAGCACCATCTCACACGATTCCAAGCACTCTGCCTTCAGGATTGTTAAGGCCTGCCATAGGAGTGACTGATAGGAGATCTGTGTGTCCATTTTAGGGTTAGATATAGGTATACTATATCTAAAGCAAAGGGTGAGTACACCACCTTGCCCCAGCTGTCGTGCAGCCAGTTGTGTCAGTTTTAGTTAGTCAATCCAGGGGTGGCATAATACATGCTTCAGCCCCTGGGAGACTTCTGGGTGCACCTCAGCCCTGGGTACAGGGACTTGGAGAGGGCCCAGTGCCAATTCAGTACCTAAGTACAATTTGGATAGAGAGAACAGCTAGGCTGTGGGTCTGATTAGCAGGCCCACAGCCAGGGAAAGTCGTAAACCAGTGCAGCAAAAAGCAAAAATCTGGGTGATCATAGGATTGCAGACCCTACTCTCCTACATGACCCCCCCCCAAACTTTGGGACAATAAACTAACCTTGACCAGGTGAGTCTTCTTGCTCTAAGTGGAAATACCTGGAGAGCCCATCAGCATTGCTGTGATCAGTCCCAGGTCTATGCTCCACTGTAAAATCCATCCCCTGTAGGGAAATGGACCACCTAAGCAGTTTGGGGTTTTCACCCTTCATCTGATTTAGCCACAAGAGGGGCTTATGGTCTGTCTGAATGGTGAAGTGAGTGCCAAACAAGTAGGCCCTCAGCTTCTTCAGGGCCCAGACCACAGCAAAGGCCTCCCTCTCAATAGCTGACCAATTTTTCTCTCTGGGTGTCAGCCTCCTACTAATGAAAGCAATAGGCTGATCATTACCATCAAAATTCAGTTGAGACAGAACAGCTCCCACACCCAACTCAGAAGCATCTGTTTGGACAATGAATGGCTTGGAGTAATCTGGACTCTTGAGGATAGGTGCTGTGCACATGGCCTGCTTTAGGTCATTGAATGCTTTCTGACAGCTTGCTGTCCACTGAACTTTCTTTGGCATCTTCTTGCTTGTCAGGTCATTAAGGGGGGTCACTATGGACCCATAATTTCTGACAAACTTCCTATAGTACCCAGTCAGGCCCAAGAAAGCTCGAACCTGAGTCTGGGTGATTGGAGGAGTCCAGTCCTTGATGGCCTGTATCTTACTCTCCAGTGGCTGAACCTGGCCTCCACCTACAAGGTGGCCCAGGTATACAACCTGTGACTGCCCTATCTGGCACTTTGTGGCCTTGATAGTGAGGCCTGCCTTTTGCAGGGCCTCTAACACTTTCCTCAGGTGGACCAGGTGATCCTCCCAGGTGGAGCTAAAGACAGCAATATCGTCAAGATAAGCTGCACAGAAGTCATCCAGCCCAGTGAGGACTTGATTCACCAACCTTTGGAAGGTGGCAGGTGCATTTTTCAGTCCAAAGGGCATTACCACAAATTGATAATGCCCTCCAGGGGTAGAAAATGCTGTCTTAGGTTTGGCTTCCTCAGCTAACCTGATTTGCCAATACCCAGCTGTCAAATCAAATGTGCTTAAGAAGTTGGCAGAAGCCAATCTATCTATAAGCTCATCTGCTCTTGGTATTGGGTGGGCATCAGTCTTAGTGACTGCATTGAGGCCTCTGTAGTCTACGCAAAACCTCATCTCTCTCTTACCACCCTGGGTGTGAGGCTTTGGCACTAGAACTACTGGGCTAGCCCAAGGGCTATCTGAGGGCTCAATGACTCCCAGTTCCAACATTTTCTGCACTTCAGTTTTTATGCAGTCTCTAACATGATCAGGCTGTCTGTAGATTTTACTCTTGACAGGCAGACTGTCTCCAGTGTCAACATCATGGGTACACCAATCAGTTTGGCTGGGTGTCAGAGAGAACATATGTCGAAAGGATTGCAGAACTTGCCTGCAATCCTGTTGCTGATGTTCAGTGAGGCTGCCACAAAAGACAACACCATCAACTGATCCATCATCAGGATTCTGAGTGAGCAGGTCTGGGAGAGGGTCACTCTCTTCCTCCTGTCCCTCATCTGTGGCCATGAGCAAGCTCATGTCCTTCCTGTCAACATATGCTTTGAGCCTGTTAACATGGAGCACTCTGAGAGGGCTCCTGGGAGTTCCAAGGTCCACCAAGTAGGTAACCTCTCCCTTTTGCTCAATGATGGTGTGGGGCCCAGACAATTTGTCTTTTAGAGCTGCTGGGGCCACTGGCTCCAGCACCCACACCTTCTGTCCTGGCTGGTACACAGTCAGTACAGCCTTTTGGTCATGCCAAGCTTTTTGAAGTTCCTGGCTGGCCTCAAGGTTTTTAGATGCCTTCTCCATATACTCAGCCATCCTGGAGCGGAGACCAAGTACATAGTCCACTATGTTGGTTGCAGGCTTTTTGAGAGGTCTCTCCCATCCTTCCTTCACCAAACACAGGGGTCCTCTTACAGGATGCCCATACAGAAGCTCAAAAGGGCTGTAGCCAACCCCCTTCTGTGGGACCTCTCTGTAAGCAAACAAGAGGCAGGGGATCAGGACATCCCATCTTCTCCTAAGAGGTTCAGGTAGTCCATGAATCATCCCTTTCAGGGTCCTGTTGAATCTCTCAACAAGCCCATTGCATTGTGGATGATAGGGTGTGGTGAACTTGTAGTTCACACCACACTCTTTCCACATGGCAGTCAGATATCCTGACATGAAGTTTGTACCTCTGTCAGAAACGACCTCCTTAGGGAAACCCACTCTGGAGAACACTCCAACTAGGGCTATTGCCACTACAGGGGCTGTAGTGGTCCTAAGGGGAATAGCCTCAGGATACCTGGTGGCATGGTCCACCACCACCAGTATAAACTTGTGTCCTGATGCTGTCTGGGGTTCCATTGGACCAACAATGTCAATCCCCACTCTTTCAAAGGGAACCCCCACCACAGGTAGTGGTATAAGGGGGGCCTTTGTTGTGCCACCTGACTTACCACTGGCTTGGCAAGTGGCACATGAGCGACAAAACTCCTTGGTATTCTCATTCATATGGGGCCAGTGAAAGTGTGAGACAAGCCTGTCCCAAGTCTTTGTCTGACCTAAATGACCTGCAAGGGGAATCTCATGGGCCAAGGTGAGAAGGAAACCTCTCAGAGACAAGGGGATGACCAGCCTCCTGGTTGCACCAGGCTTGGGGTCTCTTGACTCAGAGTACAGGAGTCCATCTTCCCAGTATACCCTGTGGGCACCTGTGGCATTCCCTGCAGCCTCAGCAGTAGCCTGCTGTCTGAGGGGTTCAAGGGAAGGGCAGCTCAACTGTTCCTTCCCCAGGTCTGCTCTGGAGGGTCCCCCTGAGCCCAGAAACTCAACTTGATCAAGTTCAAGCTCTTTAGGCTCAGTTTCCCTCAGCTCTGCTAGATCAGCCTCCTCAGAGACTTGATCCTCAACCTGGGGCAAGGGGGAAGGCAAAGCCTTACCCTTACTGCTCTTCTTCTTGGGAGGTGTCTGGTCCATAATTTCAGGATCCAGCACCTGTTCAGTGGGGCATCTTCTGGCCTGTGACCTAGTCACAGCAAGCACATGTGCTGGCAAGCCTAACATCTCCATGTGAGTCCTCTGCTCCACTTCTGACCATTGTGATGACTCCAAATCATTGCCCAACAAACAATCAACTGGGAGGTCTGAACTGACTACAACTTTCTTTTGTCCCTTCACTCCACCCCAGGAGAAAGCTACAATTGCCACACTATGACTAGTAGTGACATTGCTGGCATTGGTCACCAGGAAATCAGTACCTGGCATGATCTGTCCAGGGTCCACAAAGTTAGGTGTCACCATGGTGACACTGGCACAAGTGTCCCTATAGGCCTGAGCCATTTTGCCATTAATCAAAGGTGTCTGCCTGTATTTGCCCAAAGTATTGGGACTTATTTCAGGGGACATATCCACATCCCCTGTACAGACAAGGACAGCCTGAGTGAGTGTGCCAACTAAGTTGTCAGACCCCTCAGTACCCAAGGTTAACCCAACTAATGCCTTGGGAGTGACACTACCACTACTGACTGTACTAGGGGGTGCAGTTGCTTTAGGAGCTGTAGTGGTAGGAGTTTGTCCTCCTCCTCTTTTGGTGCACTCACTAAACCAGTGAGATTTACTTTTGCAGTACTGGCACCACCTTTTGGACTGGCCTTCTTGAGCCTTCTTCTTCTGGGAAGCCTGACCCCCACCCTCTTTGGTTTGTTGGGGACCTGGTGAAGACTTCTGGTCATTTTGCTCATTCTTGACATTACCCTTCTGGTCTGCTTTCTTCTGACCACCCTGGTTCTGGTTCTGGTTCTGCTTGATCCTTGTCCTGACCCATTTGTCTGCCTTCTTTCCCAATTCTTGGGGAGAGGTCAGATCTGAATCAACAAGGTGCTGGTGCAGCAACTGGTTCTGACAATTGTTCAAAATTTGTTCTCTCATCATTAGATTATACAATCCTGTGTAATCTGTAACCTTGCTACCCAGCAACCAGCCCTCCAAAGCCTTAGTGGCACAATCCACAAAATCAGACCAGTCCTGAGACTGAGTTTTCTGGGTGTCTCTGAACAGCAACCTGTACTGCTCAGTGGTTAAACCAAACCCATCAACCAGTGTATTCTTCAGGACCTGGTAATTGTTAGCATCCTCCACTCTTGTAGTGAGGAGCTTATCTCTACCTTTACCATCAAAGGAGAGCCACAGTATAGCTGCCCACTGACTCTGGGGAATGTTCTGCACAGTGCAGGCCCTCTCCAGAGCAGCCATCCATTTCTGGATGTCATCCCCTTGCTTAAAGGGGGGCACTATTTTAGTCAGGTGTTTAGTATCTAAACCCTTCTCTCTATCTCTTGGGAGATTGCTGCCACCAGTGGGAGCTAGCCCACTCATCTGCTGCTCTCTTGCCAGGGCAAGCTTCTCTTTGGCCAGGGCAATTTCTTCCCTTTCAATCCTCAGTTCAGCTTGTCTCATCCTAGCTTCATGCTCCTTTCTCTGAGGGGAAGTAAACCTCCTCTGTGGAGGATTCCTTCTCCCCTGAGAAGAGGCATTAGAGTGCAGAGATCTATTGGAGTCCCTAGAAAGAGATCTATCTCTCCTAACTCCAAGGTTAGGCCCACTTCGGGTTAGTACTGGGGGGCCCCCAGATCCTAGCCCAAGTAAGTCTAAGTTGGTCCTAGTTAGCCTTCTGACTACCTCAAGACCCTTGTCTACCTCATCCCCAGAGAGTACCTCTTCATCCTCCTCCTCAACTGCTGAATCAGTGTTGGGGAGGTCTGGATCCCCAGAGGTTCCCTCTAAGGCTGGCATGCTCTCATGTAACTGAGAGAGCTTTCTGGCATCATATGTCTCTAAGAGACCTATCAGAAAGGGAAGGGTGGGGTTAGACCCCTGCTTCAGTTTCCTGGAGACACAGAGTTGCCTCATCTCCTGAAAATTGAGAGCTGCATATCTTGAAGTGACCTGTGGAGGGTCAACACTGACCAGGGGAGTCTCAGTAGAGTCCCCCTGAGTCGACATGCTTTTCTAGTGAGGTGTAAGTGGTGCACTTACCTACACTATATGTTTGCCTACTGATCCCTTGCTAGAGTTGTAGTTTAGGGTGTGCTAGGCCCTAGGAGCTACAACAGCTGGTTCAGTAGAACTCAGAGTATTCTAAGCTAAGTTATATGTACCTTTAGTACTTATGTGATCTTTCACAAGATATTCTTAGGGCATGTGTGGTAAAACAACAGCAAGCTCAAATCCCACCGCTGCCACCAATGTGAGAAGTTGGCCTGATGTGCAGTGTTCACTATTCTAGTGATCACTATATATCAGTCCAAACAACCCTTATTGATGATTGGTTGTAAGTCAACCTTATAGACCAGCTATCCTAGTAGCATGGATACGAGCAGTCTAAGGCTAAGACTCTAGAGGGCGTGTTAAGCCAGCTGTTTTACCATCACATTACCCCTTGAACACCCAGTGAAAGGACACCACACAAGTGTTATGAAAATAAACAGTGTATTTATTAGAATCACAACAACCCTGTACTCTTTATGAGGACAGGGTGCTAAGCACACAACAAAACTCTTACGAAAATACTTTTAAGTTAGCACGTTACACAAATGCCCGAGGGGCACGAAAAACCATATACTTTCAAAGTGGAATGCGAATTACTAGCAGGTAAGTAACAGTTCTAATAGGCTTTGGAATCGCTAGGACTGGACTAGGGAATCGTTAGATTACTACTAGGAGGCCCAGGGGACTCGGGTGCAGAGTGTGCACTCTCACGCGGGATGCGGGACAAAGTCTATGGAAGCTAGAATTCACAAAGTTAGTGTTCACGGGCGAACCCGACCTGGTAGGAAGAAAACGACAGTGGATCCTGACCCTAGGATAGTGAGGCTATGCTGGGACACCGAAGTGCCGAAGTTACCTAGCCCAGGGGCTGCAGCTGCATAGGTCTGAAAAGACGTCGGGGATCTCGTTGCCGGACCAGGAGCCTGGAAGAAGGAAGTTGCTGGCAGGCGACCAGTGAAGGAAAGTTCGATGGATCCAAGCCTGGATCAAGGAAGAAGAAAACCTGTAAGCAGAGGGGACCAAGTTCTTGAATCACTAGCCAGTGATTAAGTGGGCACCAGGATGGCACCGGGCGAAGTCACCGCAGTCAGGTGAGTGGGCGCTGCTGGGCTCTGCAGTCTCTCGGACCAGGAGGCGTTGTCGGCGACCAGGATGGAGGTGCGAGCTGTCCCACGAAGGATGAAGTCGTTGGCGTCGAAGTTACCCAGGGTTGGGCAACAAGCCTTGGCTAATTCAAGCCCACGCGGTGGACTCAAAATGGCGTCTTGAGTGGACCAGGAGGGTCCAGGGTGCTCCTCTTCTGGGAGGGAGCAAGGGCCAGTCTGGAGCAACCAGACCAGCAGCAGAAATGTCGTCGGGCGTCGTCAGGAAGGCCACAAGCCAACGGGCTAGTAGCCAAACAACGCGGTGAGCAGCGGAAAGCAGAAGGGCCCCACGCAGATCGTGGAGATGCTGGGGGGCTGCACTTCGGAGCTGGAGCTGCTCAGAGTCGGGGCTTCTCGGACCCCAAAGCACTCACCAGTAGATTACTCGGCGGGCTTGCTGGAAAGAAGTCGTGCAGTCTTGCAGATGGCCGGTCCCTTGAGGTCTCGTCGCACCCACGGTTCTCAGCTGGGCTGTAGAGGTGGGTAGAGGTCAGAGGTGCCAGGGAAGCCGGTTCTCGTCGAGCTGGGCAGTCGGATTCCGGAGGAAGGACTTACAGCAGACCGCAGTGTTCTTAGATGGTGCCTGCGGATGCAGGGTGACTACTCCTTAGTCACAAGGGAGAAATCTTAGGAAGAAGTCTTGAGTTCCTTTCGCAGAAAGTAGTTTCAGGATTCAAAGATGATCTGATTTGGAAGGGGGCCAGTCTCTACCTTTATCCTGTAAAAAGGGGCTGGCACGCGACTAGGTCCTGCCCTATGGGTGGGACCAGGAGGGGGGTGGTTACACCCACTTCCTTGGCGGGCTTTTCCCCAGCACAGGGTCTGGAGTGACCCTGGAACTGGTTCCAGCCAGCCTATGCACAGTGAGCACCGGGGTGCCACGTGCAGTCACCTTCCTCTAAAGCCCTGCCTACCTACAATACACAAAACCCTGTCTGGGACGGTGCTGGCACCGCCCCTGGCAGGAAACCCTTTGTCCTTATCTCCTGCTCTGGGAGGACTCCCAGCAGCAGGAGGGCAGACTTGTGTCTCGGTGGCAGCATCCATTTTGTGGATGCTAAGGCTCTGTCTGACTTTTAACCGGGTTATAGGTTACAGGCATGTCGTGTCCCTCTAGAAGGGTGGAATGCTAACCCCGTCGCCAGAATTGGCGAGGGGTTAGTATTCCAATTCGTATGACACCTTACTCGACATGTTTTGATAAAGCGATACCAGAGTTGGCACATAACCGCGAGGATTATAATGCACTTAAGAGTATATGGTATGCGATATCATGGAAACGGCTAAGGGATGGATCCCGAAAGCCGCAGACAGGCTCAGCTCATGCCAGAGCACCATCTCACACGATTCCAAGCACTCTGCCTTCAGGATTGTTAAGGCCTGCCATAGGAGTGACTGATAGGAGATCTGTGTGTCCATTTTAGGGTTAGATATAGGTATACTATATCTAAAGCAAAGGGTGAGTACACCACCTTGCCCCAGCTGTCGTGCAGCCAGTTGTGTCAGTTTTAGTTAGTCAATCCAGGGGTGGCATAATACATGCTTCAGCCCCTGGGAGACTTCTGGGTGCACCTCAGCCCTGGGTACAGGGACTTGGAGAGGGCCCAGTGCCAATTCAGTACCTAAGTAAAATTTGGATAGAGAGAACAGCTAGGCTGTGGGTCTGATTAGCAGGCCCACAGCCAGGGAAAGTCGTAAACCAGTGCAGCAAAAAGCAAAAATCTGGGTGATCATAGGATTGCAGACCCTACTCTCCTACAGACTGGTAGCCCGATGTGCCTTTTGTAGGTCTCAATATATGTGCTCCAGTGGATTTTGAGAAATTAACGTTTAAAAAAAGATATATATCTGTAACAGCGGACCAGGCAGCGTCCCAGGACGCGTACTTTTCGCGCAACGGAGCTTTGTGAAGCGAAGCTGATTGGTTCTCCGGCGTCTGTCAACATTCCAAACAGTCCGTAGCGGCCGCCATCTTGTCTCTCGGTAGGATCGAGAGACAAGAGGAGGCCAAAGCGAAGGGGCAAATGACCATAAGGGGGAATAGTAGATCCTCGCTGACCCCCTACGTTTGATGTGGAGGTTTTAAAAGGGCCCCGCGGGGCAAAAAAAAAAATAATAATAATAATCGAACGGCTGAATGGATTTGCACGAAACTTGGCAAAATATTAGGGACTGGTAGCCCGATGTGCCTTTGCTAGGTCTCAATATATGTGCTCCAGTGGATTTTGAGAAATTAACGTTCAAAAAAAGATATATATCTGTAACAGCGCTCCGCTTCGCGTACTTTTTGCGTTACGGAGCTTTGTGAAGCTGATTGGTTCTCCGGCGTCTGTCAACATTCCAAACAGTCCGTAGCGACCGCCATCTTGTCTCTCGGTAGGATTGAGAGACAAGAGGAGGCCAAAGCGAAGGGGGAAATGACCATAAGGGGGCATAGTAGATCCTTCCTGACCTCTTAGGTTTGATGTACCATTTTGCCAAGTTTGGTGTAATTCCGTTCAGCCATTCAGGCTGTAGACGTATGTAAATGTCCTATGGAAAATTGCATGGGGAAAACACATTTGAAAGTGTTGAAATTTAGAACCAATTAAAATGTTACTTTGGTTTTGTATTTGTGTGTGATGAAAGTTAATTGGTTATGTATATATTTCAAATGAGAGGAAACCACAGCCATTTTGTGATACTACTGTCTGAGGTACATTTGTGAGGAATTTTTGGTGGTGAATTTCTGGTGTTTGATTTACACAGTACTAACACTTCTCCTACTTTTAAAAAGGTGAGTTGTTAATTTGTAAGGGGAACTATGTTGTACACTTGAAGATAATTTGAAAAATGTTTTCTGTTATTTATTTGCAGTCCTTCTGTTATACTAAATACTTGATAAAGTTCGTTTTATATTATGTATTACTAAAAACGATAAATGAAAGTGATTATTTTTTTCTGCAATTTACAGCAAGCAATTTCAAAATAAAATGGCTCACAATGAAGAGACCGTGGCAATTTCTTTTGAATTGTCCACTACATTGATTGAAATTGAGAGCACCAATAATGAAATATTGTCACAAGGAGGACATGACTTGTATGATTCCATTAGATTGATTGAAATGGACAGCACCAAGAATGAAATATTGTCACAAGGAGATGACTTGAATGATTCCACTACATTGATTGAAATTGAGAGCACCAATAATGAAATATTGTCACAAGGAGGAGATGACTTGTATGATTCCATTAGATTGATTGAAATGGACAGCACCAATAATGAAATATTGTCACAAGGAGGAGATGACTTGAATGATTCCACTACATTGATTGAAATTGAGAGCACCAATAATGAAATATTGTCACGAGGAGATGACTTGAATGATTCCACTACATTGATTGAAATTGACAGCACCAATAATGAAATATTGTCACAAGGAGGAGATGACTTGAATGATTTTTTTGATCAATCTCTTGATGGCGAATTTATCGAGTGTTTGGAGACAATAGAGTTACAAGAATCATCATTGGAGACTTTTCATGAGGACATTGCTGATGAGGACATGTTACTAGTTCTTTCAAATTTAGAAAATTCTGAAGAATAAATTTATATTTAGAAATCAAAAATTGTTTGAGACATTATTCATTTTTATTTTTAATTTATGAGGTTGTAGCGAAGTGATTGTAGTATAAAATGAGACTTATAGTATAGAGTGCAACATTTTTATGTTACATGGTAAGTTTACTCATATTTACTTCCCTTCTGCCACTATATTATCTCCAATGTGTATTTGACATCTCTTCTTCATCTCCGGCCTCCTTTCTCTCACTGTGTGTCTCCGATGCATCTTATCGCTGCTATTTTGTGTAATTACAGAAGAGAGTAAAATAAAATAGTTCGGAACGTGAAAAGGGGGCAAAGTAGAGTACTCCTCACCCCCTAGGCCTTTTTAGGCGGTCCCAAAAGGATCAGTTTCTGCTTTCCTGAGAGATTATGGTATGAGTTCCATATACCACAATAACTTGCATTACAACATGCAAGATATCTATCTCCTATTACCAACTTTTGGAGATATTCGCGCTAAGCGCGAATATCTCCAAAAAGTAACACCTGCCCTGAGCAGTTCTTAGCCATGTTATCCAATGGGAGGTGGATAACATGGCTAAGAGCATTAGCTCGGTAATGCATGAATATCGCTGAGTTTTTAGCGATATTCATGCATTGCGGCCGTTTATTATCGCATTTGCGATAAACCTTGATAATAGCAAGGTTTATCTTCGATAATTTCTGACGATGCTTAGTGTTAAAAAATTCGTTGGTAAGCATCGTTAGCGATAAATATCGCTTAACTTTGGTAATATGCCCCAACGTCTGTTAACGTTCAATTCGAAGGAAATGAGGAAGTGTTGAAAAACATTGTCTGCGCCATCTTGCCTTTTTTGAAATGCCACACTTTTGTCGTGCACGGCAGCCATTTTAGATGTCTTGACCAGACCCACTCTCTGCACGCTGTCGATTCGTAGCATGGCTCCTCACCCACGCAAGCATCTTCCCCAGGCACTGGTCACCACCGCTCTCTGTCTTATGCATGGGCAATAAACCTCCCCCCATCTGCGCTGCTCTTCCCTGAGAATCACACTCTGTGCCCGCCCGACACCTCCCTTTCGCCCTATTCACTACCGCACCCTCTGACACTCCTCTTCCTCTGTGTCCGATTGTCCAGGCTATCAGCTAGCCCTGCAGATGTAGTTTATGGCCCCAGCTGTAAAGAATCACCCCTCTTCAAAGGAGTTATAGTAGATCAAGGCCCACACCCGATGAGATCCGTCACACCACACGTGTTCCTACTATCTGAAAACCATCCTGTATTGTGATTGGGGAGGGGACCGAGCCTGAAGCGGAAGATTCCAGGAATGACTCTTTGTACATCAAAGTTTTTACAATTATGTGTCACATTAAAAATATATAGCACTCCAACAAAGTAGTAGGAATATAAAACTTTAATAACATATAAATATATACAACAAAACAAAAACAGTAAAAACATTTAAACAACGAAGAGACCGTGGCAATTTCTTTTGAATTATCCAATAGATTTATTGAAATTGACAGCACCAATAATGAAATATTCTTGTCAGTAGCGGTCTGTTGTGCGAATAGTTCCAAGGCAGCAGAACGCGCTGAAATCTAGATGGCACGAAGGTGATGTCTAGTAAGTTGCCGCCCAGCAAATAACGGCGTGGGGCGCCGCGGGGGTGAGTGAGTCCAGTAGGCACCACAGCTATTCTTACCGGCATTGCAGAATTACTGCTGGGGACAATGCCTGTGCTGTAGCAGGGTCACAGCAGAAACAAAAAGGATTATGTTGAAGATGTTGTTGGTTTTCAATTTGAAAACAGTTCTGGTGTCAACTGCTATGCTAATGTAGTGGTTAATGTTTTGTTTTCTCTAGAAAATGTAAAAGAGGGGGAGGCAGTCCAAAGTTCCGTTAAAAGGGCAAAGGAAAGGATCGGTGGTTTGAACTATCAGTCAAAAAGGGGAGGGGGTGCAATCATTTTTCCTACCGGGTCACACTGTGCTTTCACCGGAAGTGAGGTCTGCAGGATTCTAGTAATTCAAAGTGAGGCTGGCGCCAGCATGGGAGCGTCGACGTCCCGCGGATACAGTTTCGTCACTCCACGGGCGATCATGGCAGTCATTCCCCATCGGGGGTCGGAGACTCCCGCGGCTCCTCTAGAATCTTCAAGGTCGTGGAGGACTGCGGTGGTGGAGTCAACCAGTGACCGGGCCATTTCTTTATGCTGGGCCCGCTCTTGCCAGGTCGACCGCCATTTTGAGAGTTCGGCAGCTACCGGCGATCGCGGGGTCACATGAGCGGACGGGCTCCACCCTGCCGGGCGAGACGTTGCAGCATGGCCACAGTGGAAGAACCCTTTTCCGGGCGCCTGGAGCGCTGAGGGTGCAGCTGGGAAGCCTCCACCTGGGGAGGCGGGAGAGGCCTGTTCGCACCGTCTCTCCCTCCCAGTGCACCCCACGGCGTCTCGCTTGAGATTTGTTATGGCCGGACCAGGCGATGAGGACGAGGGGGGGGGGGTCGGAGGCATGTGCAAGACATCCCCCCCAGTGTTGTCGCAGCCATTATTCAAGAAAGAAGAAGTGTCCCGTCCGTCTTCGGGCCGGGCTTCCAGTAGATGTCGGCCGGACGCCCCTGGCTCTGGCCCCATGAACGGGTTTCTTGGTTTATCGGCTGCAGCCGGATCCCGTCGGCCTCGGCCCCCCGACCGTTGGTGGCCGGACCGGAAGAGCATGTGGCGGGATTACCTGCAACTCTCAAGGGCCACCGCGGCCGGACTGGGAGAGAGAGGGGAGGGTCGAGGAGACATTCCCCCCCCCCTGCAACTGTTCAGCGTTGTAAAGGCAATCCCCTGGCCGGGTCCCGCTGGCCTCGGCCTGTCCTCCGGCTACACCCTACGTTAGGATCTCCTGGCCGAGGCGTGGCAGCAGGACCTGCCTTATATGGGCTGCTCCCGGCTGGGCGTAGTCGGAACCCTGCCCCACCTTGGAAGTTTCCAGAGTGGGGGCGGATGTTCTACTGACTTGCATTTTCCCTAGTCTATCGATTTTTTTGGCGTGGCAGGCGGTGGGACAGTGAGGGGTGATTTGGTTTCTCTTACTGTTTTTCTGGTCTCTCACCACTGGCATATTTTAACGTTTTCTTGTTTCTAGGACATTAATAGGTTTTATCATTACGTTATGTTATCGTTTCTTTGTTCGTTGTTTAATAAAAGTTCATGTTCATCAGTGGCCTACTGATTTTCGTTTTCCTATTCTTTTCTTTCCAGGTTGTTTCATGCTAAAGTTTCTGTTAACAGGATACAGTGATCACTTCGTTATTATTGCATATGTCCTTTTCACTAGGGGCGCTCTCTGGTCGGGCCAGATGACGTATCTCTAGTAAATGGTCCGGGTGAAACAGGTGCATCAATCAGTGGGGAGTAGATAGGCATGACAGATTACAACGGGGGAGAAAGGTCCGCATTACGTACCCTTTCACTACTTGCAAAGATTTTCCTACGTTTATTTGCAAACAGGGAATACCTCCAAAAAGAACTAATTCCCAAACAGTCAATGTTAGGACAATCAATCAATCAATGAGGAATGAAATAGGTACGACGTGTTAAAGGCTTGCGTTACCTACCCTTCACTATCTGCAAAGGGAGAGAGAATATTCCTATTCTTCCTCGTTTGCAGGCAGAGAAGATCCTTAAGAGAATTAACTTCGAACAATTCAATGCTCGATTCAAACAATCAACAAGGGGTACTGTGAACACAAATGAACGCCGCTTATGTACATACGCATTGCTATTTTCAACAGGTTGTTCCTAATGTTTCTATTTTAGCGAGGTCAAAAAGAGATCCCATTAGTGGCCTACTGATTTTGCTCGATTCCTTTTGTTTTTTTACACGATTTTTCGCTATCTGCAAAGACTAAACAGAGTATTGCGACTCTGTGCTTGTTTGTAAATAGAGAATGAACCAAAGAGAACAATCAATCAAATGGAGAGAGAAGCAGGCACGACGGATTACAAAGGGGGCAAAGGGCTGCGTTAACTACCCTTCACTATCTGCAAAGAGAGAGTACTCCTAATAGAAATGAGGGGTGGGGGGCAGCATTCAAAGCAGATCAGTGTGCATAAACACGAAAATGTTTTTACTTACCACGTACTTGACATTCGACAGGTTATGATATTTGCTATTAAAAAACCATTGAAATTCACTGAAAAAACCATAGGTTATAGACCATATATAGTTAGGAATTAGCATTTACAAAACCTTGAAAATTCACTGAAAAAACCATAGGTTATACACCATATATAGTTAGGAATTAGCATTTAAAAAACCTTATTTTACTCACACAAAACCATTGAAATTCCATATATAGTTAGTTGCACTAACTATATATCGCGCACCCGCAATCCACTGCTGATCATGTCACATATTACATCATTCATGACATGGTCAGTGACATCACTGATGACATCTCAAATGACATCACTGATGAGATCACTGATGACATCTCATTTGACATCAATGACCACATCACTGATGATATCATTCATGTGACAATACAATGCATCTCCTCACGTTTTAATATAACCTCTGTTTCACCCAGTGTTAAATACAGAGTATAATTTTTGAAACCATTGACACACCAATACTAGTTACTACATACGTACTCACTGATTCCTACGTCTACACACACATTCACTCATTCACCCATACAATCATTCAGACATACAATCACTCATCTTTACAACACTATCATATGCACTCATACACCTATACAGACACTTACACTCTGCCACTCATCCATGGAGTTACTCACACACCTAGTCAGTCCTGTAAAGAATCAATCACACTTCCATTTTCTTGTCTATACAGTTAAACATAGAGCACCTTACATTTTCAAACATATACTAACACATACTTACTTTCTTATACAATCATTGATACAAGTACACATTGATCTGCACAGAGTCACACACCTCCCAGCCAGCCACACACACACTCAGTCTCCTATACAAATACTTG
Organism: Lissotriton helveticus; assembly: GCF_964261635.1. Taxonomy (NCBI): domain Eukaryota; kingdom Metazoa; phylum Chordata; class Amphibia; order Caudata; family Salamandridae; genus Lissotriton; species Lissotriton helveticus. The sequence continues at coordinate 966,223,126 of NC_136072.1, forward strand.
GACAATCAATCAATAACCCATATAGTTAATCATATAGCTACTGATCAACACATGCAGCAGTTTACAGAACAACAGACATAATGATGCACAAATTAAGACAGTTTAGTCACTAACCCATGCACTCAGTGAGACACATTTAATCACTCACTCATACATTCAGTCATGCACCTACTAAATCCTTCGTCCAGACACTTATACATCTACTCATTCTTCAATATGTAAAACATATTTAAACTTTACAGAAACACACAGTCACTGGATGATGTCATCAGTGATCTCATCAGTGATGTCATTTGAGATGTCATCAGTGATGTCACTGACCATGTCATGAATGATGTAATATGTGACATGATCAGCAGTGGATTGCGGGTGCGCGATATATAGTTAGTGCAACTAACTATATATGGAATTTCAATGGTTTTGTGTGAGTAAAATAAGGTTTTTTAAATGCTAATTCCTAACTATATATGGTGTATAACCTATGGTTTTTTCAGTGAATATATATATAGATATATATATATATATATATATATATATATATATATATATATATATATATATATATATATATATATATATATATATATATATATAGGTATGTGGTGCTCTCAAGTCGAAATGCTCAGCAACAGCAGCAGCAATCGCCGTCGAACCAAACAAGAGCAGCGAGACCCAAGGAAAGTGCAAATATCTTTATTGAGTGCTAGCCCAGCACCAGTCCGCCATGACGCGTTTCGGCTAGAGATAGCCTTGATCACATGACAAGCGTCAAGAGGGCTGATCACCTATTTAAAGTGCAAAGTGCCATCACGTGTTAATGGAAACAAACAAAATACTGTCATAGTTCCCAAGCATTTAAAATGTTACATAACGACATAAATGTCTGAAATAGCACAAGTGTATACCATAATAGTTGCTGCAAAACATAAGCGATATATGGTAAGCATAGTTGTCACACATCTATATTACCATACATATACTGCTAACAGCTATTTACAAGAGTCTACATGGCATCGGCAAAATTAACTTTTAAAATGCGATAAGAGTTAAAACCAATAAATAGTCATATAAATATGTTGAAAATATAACCATTAAAATCACCAAAACTCTGTACAAAAAACAATGAAAATTGAGGTTCCGTATGTCATGGACTCCTAGTTCATTGCAATGTTATTAAGCCCAAGTGGGCTAATATTACCACAGGCCTATTACTGGTAAAATACACATGTGCAAAATACGCATTTTACTAAAACACAGTGATGGAATAAAGTGCTCCCACAGTTAGTGCTATATTTGATTGGTGAATTAAAATAATGGTCATGGAGATGAAATAGGGAAACAGTTAATATACATCAGAGCAATTTCATATAGTGAGTCACATTGCAGTAATACAGGTTAAAACTTCATATATAAGAACTGGCAGAGTGGACATAAAAGAGATGCACAAAACAATGTCACTGGCATCGACTGGACATTAAAACCTAAAGATAGGTGTGGCAGTCCTCCCCAGTATTGAGACCCTGTGGTGCCTTAGTGTCTAATAGGATTATATATCGGGTCTCCAATTTTCGCAACAGAGACTCCCGATCACCACCTCTCCTTTGGGGAGGAACACAGTCTATCACAAAATATTTCAATAGGGAAGCGTCCTTTCCATGTTGACTTTCAAAATGCCTGGCTACCGGGTACGTAGCGTCTGCATGAGTAATCGCTCGCAGATGTTGTAATATCCGCTTGTGAACATGCGGTCGGGTACTTCCCACATACCTCAACCCGCATGGGCATTCCAGGACGTAAACAGCAAACTCTGATTTACAGTTTAGTTTCTGTTTAATTTTAATGGGAAAGGGAGAAAGAGGAGTCATCACCTCTGTTTTGCTGATGCCGTGTTTGCAAGCTTTGCAATTTGAGCACCTCAAAAAACCTTTACTGCCACTAAGCCATGAGGCTTGAGCTACCTCGGGGCTGCTGGACACAAGACTGTCCTGCATAGCCCGTGCCTTCCGGTAGGTAATGCTAGGCTGAGGGCCAAATTGAGAACCAATAATCGGGTCACTGGAGACCAGGAACCAATTGTCCTTGACTATTCTAAAGATACTTTTGTGTTGACTGTTATAAGTCATTATAAGCCTTGTCTCCTCCCCCGACCTGACTGTTGGAATTGTGGGTCGAACACTTCCTGAGCCCAGGAGTGTGGTTCTATCTGTCTTGTTGGCCTTAACCATGGCACTATCAATGATTGCTGGTTTATAGCCTCTTTGCAAGAACCGTTCTCTACAGAGGGATTGTGCCATCCGGCAATCAAGTTCATTGCTGCAAATTCTTCGAATTCGCAGCATTTCCCCATAAGGGATGCTGCGAATCAAGTGTGCAGGATGTTGGCTCTCTGCATGCAGCAGTGTATTCCCTGCTGTAGGTTTGCGATGAAGTTTTGTTTGAAGTTTACCTGCCTCTACAAACACCTCAACATCTAAGAAAACTATAGATGACCTACTGAGAGTACTAGTAAATTGGATATTGAAGTTGTTGGTATTCAATATCTCTATGAACTGTACAGCCTCATCTTCGGTACCGTCCCATACTATAAGTAGGTCATCTATGTACCTTAACCAAAGTTTGACCTTAGTGTTCATGGTGGCAGCATGTTGTTTCATCAGGACCTGCTCCTCCCAGTACCCCATGTGGAGACAGGCGTAACTGGGTGAAAAGCAGGCCCCCATTGCCACACCCCGGGTCTGCAAAAAAAGTTGATTAGCAAATAAAAATATATTATTCTCAAGACATATTGTGATCATATCATAAACCATTTTAGAATGTTCTTGGAAACCAATGTCTCTCTTGTCGAGAAAATGTTGCGTGGCCTTTAAACCGTCAGTATGGACGATACTAGTATAAAGTGAGGTCACATCCATGGATATCATAACATAGCTCGGACTCCATGCAAAGTCATGTAATTTTCTCAACAGATCACTGGTGTCCAAGATAAAAGAGGGTAGGCCTCTCACAAAGTCCTGTAGAAAAAAATCGATGTATCTACTCATGTTCTCTAACAGGCTGTTGCGAGCAGATATAATAGGCCTGCCAGGGGGTTGGTGCTCATTTTTGTGTACCTTGGGGATGAAATAGATGACTGGCGTCATCGGTAAGTCCTTTTTAAGGAATTTATATTCATCCATAGAGATCAAGCCCTTGCTTCTCCAAGCAGATAACTTAAGGTAGATTGCATTTCTGGTTTGCATAGCGTCCTGCATAGAGATACGTCTATAGCAATCCCTGTCATTCAGTTGTTTGTAGGCTTCCTCAAGGTACATCTTACGTGGCCACAATACCACGTTACCCCCTTTATCTGATTGTCTGATCACAAGATTCTTGTTGTCTCTCAACTTTTTGATTAAAGTATGATATTCTCTATCTCTGTATGTGTGGCGTTTTAAAGAGTTAGCTGTTTTAATTTGTAGATCTTTCAACTGTGAGGTTACACGATCATGAAATATATCAACATTGTCCTTCAGCATCAACGGACAGAATTTAGATTTTGTTCTAAAATTGGTGGGGCAGGCGATAGGTAAAGGCTCACCCCCTAAGGCAGATTGACTTTCCGAGTTGAAACACAGTTCCTCCTGCTGTAGCTCCCGCCATTCTTGCGTAAGAGCTGCTCCTGTGACTGACTCTTCACCAATCTCATCAGATGCATTAGACGTGAGAGCATTTGCTACAGTCAGCTGAGAGGAATCACGGTTGGGTCTGCCCCGGGTAGCAAAGTATTTACGCAGTTTGAGTTTACGCACAAACTTGAAGATGTCAATCTTAGATGTTGCGTAGTCAAAGTTACCCTTGGGACTGTATGACAAACCCAACGATAAAAGGGAAGTTTCCTTACTGGTAAGAACTGTATCGGATAAGTTGATAACTGCCTTGGAGTTGGTACCACTCTGTTCTGTCATTGGCGCTGAAGAGACCTGATAAGGTGCAGTTAATTCCACTGCTTCCTGTAGCGCTGTTTCTTGGGCTTGGCGGTTGGTTTTGCGGCGTTTGCTGCATTTGCGCCTATATATATATATATATATATTACCTACTGGCGGTCGCCAGTAGGTATATATAGTTAGGATTTTTTCTCTATGGGATTTTTGAAAATTCTATGTCTAATAACTTTGGCGTTTGTGGACGGAATTGGCTGAAATTTTCAGGAAAATGGCACATTTTGTTTCTGAGCAGCCCTTGAAAATTTGGGGGGGGTTCGTCAAGGGGGGGCCGAGAAAAAAGGGGGGTCCCAAAACATGTTTTTAACATTGAGTTTTCCATAGGGCGGTTGGCCTCACTTTTAGCCCGAACGGCTGAATGGATTTGCACGAAACTTGGCAAAATTGTAGGGACTGGTAGCCCGATGTGCCTTTGCTAGGTCTCAATATATGTGCTCCAGTGGATTTTGAGAAATTAACGTTCAAAAAAAGATATATATCTGTAACAGCGGACCGGGCAGCGCTCCGGTTCGCGGACTTTTCGCGGTACGGAGCTTTGTGAAGCAAAGCTGATTGGTTCTCCGGCGTCTGTGAACATTCCAAACAGTCCGTAGCGGCCGCCATCTTGTCTCTCGGTAGGATCGAGAGACAAGAGGAGGCCAAAGCGAAGGGGCAAATGACCATAAGGGGGCATAGTAGATCCTCGCTGACCCCCTAGGTTGGATGTGGAGGTTTTAAAAGGGTCCCGCAGGGCAAAAAAAAAAAATAATAATAATAATCGAACGGCTGAATGGATTTGCACGAAACTTGGTAAAATATTAGGGACTGGTAGCCCGATGTGCCTTTGCTAGGTCTCAATATATGTGCTCCAGTGGATTTTGAGAAATTAACGTTCAAAAAAAAGATATATATCTGTAACAGCGCTCCGCTTCGCGTAACGGAGGTTTGCGAAGCTGATTGGTTCTCCGGCGTCTGTAAACATTGCAAACAGTCCGTAGCGGCCGCCATCTTGTCTCTCGGTAGGATCGAGAGACAAGAGGAGGCCAAAGCGAAGGGGCAAATGACCATAAGGGGGCATAGTAGATCCTCCTTGACCTCTTAGGTTTGATGTGGAGGTTTTAAAAGGGCCCCGCGGGGCAAAAAAAAAAATAATAATAATAATCGAACGGCTGAATGGATTTGCACGAAACTTGGCAAAATTTTAGGGACTGGTAGCTCGATGTGCCTTTGCTAGGTCTCAATATATGTGCTTCAGTGGATTTTGAGAAATTAACGTTCAAAAACAAGATATATATCTGTAACAGCGCTCCGCTTCGCGGAGATAAAATTATATCTGTATTACCTAGCTGTTGCTAACACCAGTTAGCGACGGCTAGTAGAAGATAGCGACCATCTTGGGCCCCACTTTGCATGTGAGTGATATTTATCACTAATGACATGCAAAGTGGGCATGCCAAGATGTTAGCGACTGGAAACAGTCGCTAACATCGCTATCTCCTATTATCAACTTTTGGAAATATTCGCGATAAGCGCGAATATCTCCAAAAGCTAGCACCTGCCCTGAGCAGTTCTTAGCCATGTTATCCAATGGGAGGTGGATAACATGGCTAAGAGCATTAGCTCGGTAATGCATGAATATCGCTGAGTTTTCAGCGATATTAATGCATTGCGGTCATTTTTTATCGTATTTGCGATAAACCTTGATAATAGCAAGGTTTATCTGCGATAATTTCTGACGATGCTTAGCGGTAAAAAAAACGTTGCTAAGCATCGTTAGGGATAAATATCGCTTAACTTTGGTAATATGCCCCAACGTCTGTTAACGTTCGATTCGAAGGAAATCAGGAAGTGTTGAAAAACATTGTCTGCGCCATCTTGTCTTTTTTCAAATGCCACACTTTTGTCGTGCACGGCAGCCATTTTAGATGCCTTGACCAGACCCACTCTGTGCACGCTGTCGATCCTTAGCATGGCTCCCCAACCTCGCAAGCATCTCCCCCAGGCAGTGGTCACCCCCGCTCTCTGTCTTATGCATGGGTAATAAACCTCCCCCCATCTGCGCTGCTCTTCCCTGAGAATCACACCCTGTGCCCGCCCGACACCTCCCTTTCGCCCTATTCACTACCGCACCCTCTGACACTCCTTTTCCTCTGTGTCCGATTGTCCAGGCCGGTCCTAGGGTATCAGCTAGCCCTGCAGATGTAGTTTATGGCCCCAGCTGTAAAGAATCACCCCTCTTCAAAGGAGTTATAGTAGATCAAGGCCCACACTCGATGAGATCCGTCACAGCAGACGCGTTCCTATTATCTGAAAACCATCCTGTATTGTGATTGGGGAGGGGACCGAGCCTGAAGCGGAAGATTCCAGGGATGACTCTTTGTACATCAAAGTTTTTACAATTATGTGTCACATTAAAAATATATAGCACTCCGACAAAGTAGTAAGATTATAAAACTTTAATAACTTATAAATATATACAAGAAAACAAAAACAGTAATAACATATAAACATTTTTAGGGAAAAACAACGAAGTAGCGGTCGGCTGTGCGAATAGTCCCAACGCAGCACAACGTCCAGATTTCCGGCGTGGGGCATCGCGGGGGGTGGGTCATCAGTAGCAAACTGTTGTGCGAATAGTTTCAAGGCAGCAGAACGACGGCACCAAGGTGATGTCCAGTAAGTTGCCGCACTGGTTTTGGTATCCTACAATGCTGCTCCGAATAACGGCGTGGGGCGCCCCGGGGGAGGCGGCATGAACGGGCCTCTCCAGGTGGAGTGTCATCTGTTGTAGTGGGGCGCCCCTTTACCGTTTCAGTTGCCATTCCGTCCGTTTTTGGTCCACTGTGTCAAAAGCCGCAATTCAGCTGAGTTGCGCCCACTCTTGCGGTGCAGCGATAGGCGGCTGTCACAGGACTCTCAAAATGGCGGCAGGCTGTTTCCTTTTTGGGCCTGGTCCACTGAAATGGCCCTGGGACACCTTGGAAATCGGACGCTTGTCTGCTAGGTCTTGGACCCCATTCTCGAAAGCGTTCCCTCCGCCTTGAGGATTCATCAAAACTTTTGGGGGCCCCCGACTCCTGTAGGCTTCTGGTGGGGAGCGGTTGCCATGATTTCTCGCGGAATGACCACGACGGAGCTACGAGATGGTGGTGCTCTCATGCTGACGCCAGCTTCAGTCTGAAACATCCAGAAACAAGGTGGGGCTTTCATTGTTTGGGAAAAAAAAAAAGTTTTCATCCAATGAAAAGTGTTGTTTTTAGGTCATATGATCAAGCCTTCCATCATTAGGAAACCAAAAGTAAAATGAACCAATGAAAAGTTTTATAAACAAGTCACATGACCTGTTATGCGGCATAGGGTATAAAATGCGGAGAAAATACGTTGGCACGTGAGGCGGCGTCAGTAGCGGACCGATGTGCGAATAGGCCGAAGGCAGCACAACGCGCCAAGATCCGGATGGCACCGAGGTGGTGTCTAGTAAGTTGCCGCACTGGTGTGGCCATCCTACAATGTTGAAAGTCGGCGTGGGGCGCCCCGTTGGCCTGTGAGATGGCGGCAGTAGCGGACCGATGTGCGAATTGGGCCAAAGGCAGCGCAACAATATTTTCGGAATAGAAGACACCACAAGGCGCTGAGATGCCAAGATCCGGATGGCACCGAGGTGGTGTCTAGCAAGTTGTGGCACTGGTGTGGCCATCCTACAATGGTAAAAGTCGGCGTGGGGCGCCCTGTTGGCCTGTGAGATGGTGTCAGTAGCGGACTGATGTGCGAATGGGGCCAAAGGCAGCGCAACAATATTTTCTGACTGACACCACAAGGCGCTGAGATGCCAAGATCCGGATGGCACCGAGGTGATGTCTAGCAAGTTGCTGTACTGGTGTGGCCATCCTACAATGGTAAAAGTCGGCGTGGGGCGCCCTGTTGGCCTGTGAGATGGTGTCAGTTGCGGACCGATGTGCGAATGGGGCCAAAGGCAGCGCAACAATATTTTCTGTATGGAAGATACCACTAGGCGTTGAGATGCCAAGATCCGGATGGCACCGAGGTGATGTCTAGCAAGTTGCTGTACTGGTGTGGTCATCCTACAATGCTGAAACTAGGCGTGGGGCGCCCCATTAGCCTGTGAGATGGTGTCAGTAGCGGACCGATGTGTGAATAGGCCGGAACCAGCACAAGGCGCCAAGATCCGGATGTCACCGTGGTGGTTTCATAGTTGAGAGGCACTTCATCTGCAGTGGGGCGCCGAGATCCGGATGGCACCGAGGTGATGTCTAGCAAGTTGCTGTACTGGTGTGGTCATCCTACAATGCTGAAACTCGGCGTGGGGCGCCCTATTAGCCTGTGAGATGGCGTCAGTAGCGGACCGATGTGTGAATGGGGCAAAGGTAGCGCAAGAATATTTTCTGAATAGAAGACACCACAAGGCGCTGAGATGCCAAGATCCGGATGGCACCGAGGTGGTGTCTAGTAAGGTGCACTGGTGTGGTCATCCTACAATGCTGAAACTCGGCGTGGGGCGCCCCATTAGTCTGTGAGATGGCGTCAGTAGCGGACCGATGTGCGAATAGGCCGAAGGCAGCACAACGCGCCAAGATCCGGATGTCACCGTGGTGGTTTCATAGTTGAGAGGCACTTCATCTGCAGTGGGGCGCCGAGATCCGGATGGCACCGAGGTGATGTCTAGCAAGTTGCTGTACTGGTGTGGTCATCCTACAATGCTGAAACTCGGCGTGGGGCGCCCCATTAGCCTGTGAGATGGCGTCAGTAGCGGACCGATGTGCGAATAGGCCGAAGGCAGCACAACGCGCCAAGATCCGGATGTCACCGTGGTGGTTTCATAGTTGAGAGGCACTTCATCTGCAGTGGGGCTCCGAGATCCGGATGGCACCGAGGTGATGTCTAGCAAGTTGCTGTACTGGTGTGGTCATCCTACAATGCTGAAACTCGGCGTGGGGCGCCCCATTAGCCTGTGAGATGGCGTCAGTAGCGGACCGATGTGCGAATAGGCCGAAGGCAGCACAACGCGCCAAGATCCGGATGTCACCGTGGTGGTTTCATAGTTGAGAGGCACTTCATCTGCAGTGGGGCGCCGAGATCCTGATGGCACCGAGGTGATGTCTAGCAAGTTGCTGTACTGGTGTGGTCATCCTACAATGCTGAAAGTCGGCGTGGGGCGCCCCATTAGCCTGTGAGATGGCGTCAGTAGCGGACCGATGTGCGAATGGGGCCAAAGGCAGCGCAACAATATTTTCTGAAGAGAAGACACCAAAAGGCGCTGAGATTCCAAGATCCGGATGGCACCGAGGTGGTGTCTAGCAAGCTATGCAGTTGAGTTGTGTGCGCACTTGCGGCGAATAGGTCGAAGGCAGCATAACAATGTTTTCTGAATAGAAGACACCACAAGGCGTTGAGATTCGGTTACCACCGAGGTGATGTCTAGCAAGTTGCCGCACTGGTGTGGCCATCCTACAATACTGCTCCGAATAACGGCGTGGGGTGCCCGAAGGGGGGGGGGAGGCGGCGTGAACGGGCCTTCCTAGGTGGAGGCTCGTCTGCTGTAGTGGGGCGCCCCTTTACCGTTTCAGTTGCCATTCAGCTGAGTTTCGGCTGCTCTTGATGCTACAGCGACAGGCGGCTGCAACAGGACTCTCAAAATGGCGGCCTGTTGTTTGGATTTGGGCCTGGTCCACTAAAATGGCCCTGGGACACCTTAGAACTCGGACGCTCGATTTTTTTTTCCTTTCCTGTACATGCAAAAAAAGGTAAATGCCCGGTACGTTACACGCTTCATCTGCCAAGATGAACTCTCCAGAGGAACCGAAAAAAAATATAGTTATGGTAACTATACCATGCATCGTCATATGGAGAGGTGGCACCAATTAATTATAGTGCTGCATAAAAGAGAGATTTGGAGGAGAACCCCTGACCTGCTAGTACATTCATCAAAGAAGTGGCACTGACAGCATCAGAGGCAAGGGAAACGGTCCCAAATATTTAGAAGAACTTTGGAAAGATTAAAATGACATGTTTAGATTGTGGCAAATTAATTTCATGTGGACAGATGAGTGTTACTCTAATAAATACAGCATATGAACATCATCATAGTCGATGGTTGGTAGAGACATTTTGACTATATCCTGGACCTGCCCGTCCTCGCCCAAAATGGCGCCGGAATAAATGGGACTCGTAACTCCTTGTTGTGTACTGGTTGCAGAACCTTGAAATCACGAGATACGTATGCAGTTTTGAAGCACATGGCGGGCGGGGACGAGAATTGATTGAATATTTCGACATCCCTATTGATATTAAGTTCTGATGTGTTATTGATTACTGTACTGTTGAAAGTTCGAATTAACGTCACCCATGGTACTTGCCCGCAAATGTATATCTAGATAATTTTATTGTAACTGGCCCTGTCGTATTTTAATTATAAAATGTACGTCCACCGATTCCGTAACTGTTAGACACCTTAGTTCTTGCAACCTAATGGCCCGCCCGTTACGTTCCTCTACAGTGTAAATGTCTATTCATCATATACGATTACAGTTTGCTCCGTGGCAGGCCCACGTGGTTATAGGCTCGTATTTGTATAATGAAATTTTCACAATAAAGGTTTTTAATAGAAAACATGGTAGTAGTATATACATTGGTAAAGTTTTTAATAATAGTGACTGTTTTAGAATCATTAAAAGGCAAGTGAAATAAAGCAGACCAATTACATGAAGGGTAAAAGGTATAATACGAAGGAACGCAGTAAAGATAAAGTAAGATTACAATAAGAAAAGTAAAATGAACCAATGAAAAGTTTTATTAACAAGTCACATGACTTGTTATGCTTACGTTACGCGCTGCGCGCCCCGGATGACTTCCGGATGCGCTAACGCGGCGCGTCATATGACGCATTACGCGACAACGCAGGTCCAGAATATAGTCAAAATGTCTCCACCAACCAGCGGTCGGAACACAACCCCTTTCAGCAGGCTAAATAGTTCTGTTAAATGACAACAGAAGGGACAGGCAACAAGAACCATCAGTCAAAGAGGGGAGGGCTAGTTCTTCTCTACCGGGTTACATTGGGGCGCTACCGGAACTGATCGAATTGGTAGTCTACAGTGTTTCTGGATGTTTCAGACTGAAGCTGGGGTTAGCATGAGAGCAGTACCATTTCGTAGCTCCGTCGTGGCCATTCCGCAACCAATCATGGCAGCCGCTCTTTATCGTTATTTTGGGCGGGGTGGGTGGCGGAGCCGAGCTGTTTTGCAGCCATCATTGTGTGGAGTTCAGTTCATTTCACTAGTTTTGTATTTGTCATGAGGGGTTGTTCCTAATGTTTCTATCTTAGCGAGGTCAAAAAGAGATCCCATTAGTGGCCTACTGATTTTGCTCGATTCCTTTTCTTTTTTTTTTACACGATTTTTCGTTATCTGCAAAGACTAAACAGAGTATTGCGACTCTGTGTTTGTTTGTAAATAGAGAATGAACCAAAGAGAACCAATTCTAAAACAGTAAATACTTGGATAACAATCAATCAAATGGAGAGAGAAGCAGGCACGACGTATTACAATGGGGGCAAAGGCCTGCGTTAACTACCCTTCACTATGTGCAAAGAGAGAGTACTCCTAATAGAAATGAGGGGGGGGGGCACCATTCAAAGCAGATCAGTGTGCATAAACACGAAAATGTTTTCACTTACCACGTACTTGACATTCGACAGCTTATGATATTTGCTATTAAAAAACCATTGAAATTCACTGAAAAAACCATAGGTTATAGACCATATATAGTTAGGAGTTAGCATTTACAAAACCTTGAAAATTCACTGAAAAAACCATAGGTTATAGACCATATATAGTTAGGAATTAGCATTTAAAAAACCTTATTTTACTCACACAAAACCATTGAAATTCCATATATAGTTAGTTGCACTAACTATATATCGCACACCCGCAATCCACTGCTGATGATGTCACATATTACATCATTCATGACATGGTCAGTGACATCACTGATGACATCACTGATGACATCTCAAATGACATCACTGATGACATCACTGATGACATCTCATTTGACATCAATGACCACATCACTGATGATATCATTCATGTGACAATACAATGCATCTCCTCATATTTTAATATAACCTCTGTTTCACCCAGTGTTAAATACAGAGTATAATGTAGATTTTTCTAGTGTTCATGACGGAAAATCTTAATTTTATTAAAGACACGGAGGCGAGTATTATGCTTTCTTATCTTGCATTTATTTTAACAGCAGCCAAGATAAGTAAAAAACTACAGTTCCCAGAGGGCCAGGAACACACTGGGCCATGGGAACGAGAAATAACGAGAATACAGTAACCAATCACAGTAGACCTATTAGATAAACACCCTAACTGACTGCGCAGCTTCCTCTTTTCGCTGGCGAGCAGATCAAGTATAGTCATTAAACAAAGGGAAAATAGATAAAATTAAGGATATAGCCAAAGTCCAGGAACATAAGTCTTGTGGCAGGGGAAACCAAGGAAGACCAAATAGGAGTCCAGGACGATGATGCAGGAGCGCTGGAGAAGGAGAAGATGGAGGTGAAGATCGAAGTAGTCGAAGTGAAGATCTTCTAAGATGAAGCCGGTGGCAGAGCTGGATTCGCTGTAGGGAGGGAGAACAATGTTAAAAAATGTTGCGGCGGGATAATACTCGCCTCCGTGTCTTTAATAAAATTAAGATTTTCTGTCATGAACACTAGAAAAATCTACATTTTATGGCAAGACCGGAGGCTCCTATTATGCTTGTTTAAAGCATATTAACAACATCAGAAGCCACAGTATGTACAGGTTTACAATAGAACATGCGAAAAATACTGTCATTTGACCAGTCTGCTGATCTCAAAATGTCCTCCAAACGAGAGCCAGACCAAAAGGCTGTAGAAGCCATGGCTCCCCTGGCCGAATGAGCCCCGAAAACGGAGACATCAATTCCGGCAAGAGACATGACCCAACGAACCCAACGGGCAAGGGTAGGAGAGGAGACAGGGAGATGGGGTTTACGAAAGGAAATGAGGAGTTGAGAATGAGATGGCGTTCTGGGATCAGCAGTTCGGTGTTCGTACACTTTTAAACATTGTCCCACACACAATTTGGGATGATCTGGAAAGTATGGATAAAACACTGAATCCAAATGAGTCTTAGTACGTCTGCGTATCTGAAATAGAACACCTGTAGGAGAGAATTGGCGAGCAGAAACATCTAGAGCTTTAACATCAGATACTCTCTTAATAGAAATTAGACACAGTAACATGGTAAGCTTGGTGTATAGCATTTTGAGAGAAAGAACAGAATTATCTGGCCAATTAGAAAACAATTTAAGAACCACAGTAACATCCCATAAAGAGGTATACTTAGCCAACGGTGGTTTTGCACAACGAACACCTTTGAGTAGGCGACAAATCAGAGGGTGAGCACCAACCGGTTTGCCATCGATTTGGGAATGGTAGAGGGAGATGGCTGAACGATAGAGATTGATAGTGCGGTAAGCCTTACCGGCACTGGCTTGAGAACCAAGGAAATTAATGATGAAATTCAGAGAGGCTGAAATGGGATCGAGGTCCCTTTCCAAACACCAGCTTCACCAAAGAGACCAGGCGGATTTGTAAGCTTTGGATGTGCCAGGAGCCCAGGCTTGGCTGATAAAGATTGAAGCCTCTTGTGAAATGAGGACGTCAGAAGTGGAAGGCCGGAAACTTTCCAGGCCGAGAGCTGCAGGGAGGAGTCTAGGATGAGACTGTACTGGACGCCTTGGGGATTGAGCAGAAGATCCTCGAAGGAGGGAAGAAGGACAGGGAAATCCACTGCCATCTCGAGAAGAGTCGGAAACCACACTTGAGCTTGCCAGAAGGGGGCCACAAGAACCAGAGACGCAGACTGACGGCGAACCTGAGAAAGGACCCTGTTGATCATCAGAAAAGGAGGGAAGGCATAATGAAGGTGACGAGACCAGTCCTGTAGGAAAGCGTCTGTCGCCAAAGCCAAAGGGTCCGGGCGCCAACTGTAGAACCGGGGTAATTGTGAATTGAGTCGGGATGCAAAAAGATCGATAGAGAAGGGGCCCCAAATATGGGAAAGAGACAGGAAGACGGATGGACATAGCTTCCAATCGCTGGAATCTCGAAGAAATCTCGAGTGCCAATCCGCTACACTGTTGAGATCTCCGGGGAGATATTCTGCGGTCAAGGAAAGATGATGTGCGAGACAGAACTCCCACAGACTCTTTGCTAAGTCCGCCAGGGGTTTGGACCGTGTTCCGCCTAGATGGTTGATGTAGCGGACCGCAGAAACATTGTCCATGCGAAGAAGGATAGAACAGTGGATCCTGTTTTTTGTAAGGCTTTTGATCGCAAAGGAACCTGCAAGCATCTCTAAACAGTTGATGTGCAACTTGGACTCCTCGGCGGACCATGAACATCCAGTCGAGATTGGTCCACATCGGGCGCCCCAGCCCGACAGGCTTGCATCGGATTCTAAGACAAGATCTGGGGCAGTGGCGAAGATAGTGCGTCCGTTCCACGCATCTAAATGGTCTATCCACCACTGAAGCTCGGTACGAGACTCGGGATCGAGATTCACGAGATCTGAATAAGCGAGGCCTCGTCGAAGGTGTTGAATCTTGAGGCGCTGAAGAGCGCGATAATGGAGAGGGCCAGGGAAGATGGCCTGAATGGAGGAGGATAGGAGGCCGACGATCCTCGCTAAGGATCGGAGAGACAAAAGAGAGGACTGAAGGACGGAAACAATCTCCGCTTTGATCTTGGAAACCTTGGAGAGGGGCAGGCGCAGGGACGCTGCAGCAGAGTCCACTAGAAAGCCCAAGAATTCCATGTTCTGAGATGGAATCAGAGAGGACTTGTCGGTATTGATGAGAAAACCCAGGTCCAAAAGAAGCGACCGAGTCACCAGCAGGTCGGAGAGGAGGGACTGTTGGTCGGAATTCATGAGGAGGATATCGTCCAAGTAAATAATTAGTCTGATGCCAAGAGATCGAAGATAGGCGACCACTGGTTTCAAGAGTTTTGTGAAGCACCAGGGCGCGGATGATAAGCCAAAGGGAAGAGAGGTGAAGCAATAGTTGACACCTGCCCACTGAAACTGGAGATATTTCCATTGAGAGTGATGAATAGGAACCGTGAGGTAAGCATCCTGAAGATCCAAACGGACCATCCAATCGTTGGGGCGAAGAGTGTCCCTCAGGTGCAGAATGGTTTCCATTTTGAAATGGCGATAAACCACGAATTGGTTGAACCACTTCAAGTTGATGACTGTGCGGAGCTTTTTGTTTTTCTTTTGAACCAGAAAAATGGAGCTTAGAAAGCCTGAGGAGTCGAAGGGAAAAATTTGAATTGCCCTTTTTTGGAGAAGAGCCGTGATTTCGGCGGAGATCTGAGATGCCACGAGAAGTGAAAAGACGGGAGGGGGAGGAAGAGAAGACTGAACGGGAGGAGAAATGAACTCTATTAGGAATCCCTGTACCGTGTGTAAGACCCAAGGGTCTGCACTGAGAGTGCACCATTTTTGAAGGAACAGTTTTAAACGGCCTCCGACAGGAGGGGAAGAAGAAAGGCTTACCGTGTTGGTTGGAGTTGTGGCGGAAGTTCCGTTGACCTCTCCCACGGAAGCCACGTCCACGTTGGGGATAAAATTGGGGTTTGTAGTCCTGGTTGTTGGTGGACGAACCTCTGGAGCCTTGGTGATAGGGACGGCCGGAAGAGCGGCCCCTGCCTCTGCCGGCCCGTCCAAAAACCCGAGGGGCGAAAACCTTTTTCACTGTTTGCTGGGCTTTGTCCAAAGAAGCGAAAGTAGAAACGAATCTACTGAGGTCGCGCACCAAATTTTCTCCAAAGAGGAGACCGTTCGCCTTGGGGACAGGATCCATAGGTGCTAGATTGGAGAGTTTGGGATCCAATTTGATCAGGAGACCCTTGCGACGTTCATGTGTAATTGAGGAATTTGCATTACCCAAAAGACAGAAGGCGCGTTGGGCCCACGTGGAGACTTCTTCAGCAGAAAGGTCAGTACCTTCCAAGCGGGAGCATTCAGCCAAATCAAAAATACGGGCTAACGGGCCCACAACATCCAACAATTTGTCCTGGCAAGTGGACCAAGCCTTGTCCACCCCTCTGCGGGGGTCTTTGCCAAACTTGGAAAAGAAAGTGAGGAGAGGTTGGTCGATAGAAGGAACCAAAGTGATTTTGTCGGGAAGAGAAGGTTTAGGGCATTCAGATTTGAGTCTGGCTCTCACAGGGGCCTCCAGAGGGAGACGTAATCGGGCAGAAATATATTCTCCGACATGGTGAGAAGGGAGCCATTCGGTAGAATTCGGGTGTCGGATAGTAGAGGGATCGAACATAGGAAGGCCCTCGGAGTCAAAGACTGGCTCAAAAGAAAAAGAATCCGAATGAGAGGATTTTGGAGGAGGGGGGGAAGGGTCAGCAGTGTCAAAGAGGTCAAATAATTGATCAGCGTCATCAAAATTTGCATCATCATCATCGTCTGTGTCCAAAATGGTGGATATTACCAACTTTTTTCTAGGAGACTCTGCATGTTTGGCTTTTTGTTTGCGCTTGCCCTCGGAGCCAACAAACCCCTCCTTAGCAGGAGGCCTGGGAGGAACTGGGTCCTCAATCAAGTGCGAGGAAGACTCGCAAGACAATGACGCTTTTTTAGGGACATGAGAATGAGCAGAGTGTTCCACCTTTCTTTTTCTGCTTTCCCCCGCAGATTGGGCCAAAACTTTGGACATGATGCTTAACATGGAGTTCTCCATATTTTTAGACATTCTTTTCATGGAAACTTCCACAGCAGTTTCTACAGAATTATTAATGAATTTATTAAGGTCCTTTTTGAAGGACTGAGAGTCCTGTGTGGGGACTTCCTCAGAGGAACTATCGAGTTCCATAGCCAGGCTGTGTGAAAAAAGGCAAGCACAGAAACAGGAGGTAGGCGAGGGTTAATTTTTGTCAGGGGCGTGTTTGAGGGTTGGGCCGGGCAGAGAGCGGCAGGCGGCTTCACACGCTGCTGAAGGAAGACTGCAGAACAGAAAATGCAGGCTCGCAAGGGGCCGGTGACTGGAAAAGCCTTCCAGAGGTGAGAGAAGGTCAGGGAAGACGCGCTGAGCAGCGCGCGCTAGGACGGAACCAAGGGAAGCCGGGTGGGGGGGGGGGGCCGGGAACGAAGCACCGGAAATGAAAGGTAGCACACGCGAGGAGCGTGAAAGTAATAGCGCGAGGGCGCGCTTTACAATAACAATAAATATAACGTTAAAACTAGCACAATATGCATAAAAAACCATGAAACATTACTGTGAGCAAAGATAGACACTTATCTGACTGCGAGCAGCAAGAAAAGAGGAAGCTGCGCAGTCAGTTAGGGTGTTTATCTAATAGGTCTACTGTGATTGGTTACTGTATTCTCGTTATTTCTCGTTCCCATGGCCCAGTGTGTTCCTGGCCCTCTGGGAACTGTAGTTTTTTACTTATCTTGGCTGCTGTTAAAATAAATGCAAGATAAGAAAGCATAATAGGAGCCTCCGGTCTTGCCATAAAATTTTTGAAACCATTGACACACCAATGCTAGTTACTACATATGTACTCACTGATTCCTACGTCTACACACACATTCACTCATTCACCCATACAATCATTCATACATACAATCACTCATCTTTACAACACTATCATATGCACTCATACACCTATACAGACACTCACACTCTGCCACTCATCCATGGAGTTACTCACACACCTAGTCAGTCCTGTAAAGAATCAATCACACTTCCATTTTCTTGTCTATACAGTTAAACATAGAGCACCTTATATTTTCAAACATATACTAACACATACTTACCTTGTTATACAATCATTGATATAAGTACACATTGATCTGTACAGAGTCACACACCTCCCAGCCAGCCACACACACACTCAGTCTCCCATACAAATACTTGGACAATCAATCAATAACCCATATAGTTACTCATATAGCTACTGATCTACACATGCAGCAGTTTACAGAACAACAGACATAATGATGCACAAATTAAGATAGTTTAGTCACTAACCCATGCACTCAGTGAGACACATTTAATCACTCACTCATACAGTCAGTCATGCACCTACTAAATCCTTCGTCCAGACACTTATACATCCACTCATTCTTCAATATGTAAGACATATTTAAACTTTACAGAAACATAAAATCACTGGATGTTGTTATCAGTGATGTCATCAGTGATGTCATTTGAGATGTCATCAGTGATGTCATCAGTGATGTCACTGACCATGTCATGAATGATGTAATATGTGACATCATCAGCAGTGGATTGCGGGTGCGCGATATATAGTTAGTGCAACTAACTATATATGGAATTTCAATGGTTTTGTGTGAGTAAAATAAGGTTTTTTAAATGCTAATTCCTAACTATATATGGTCTATAACCTATGGTTTTTTCAGTGAATATATATATATATATATGTATATGTATTACCTACTGGCGGTCGCCAGTAGGTATATATAGTTAGGATTTTTTCTCTATGGGTTTTTTGAAAATTCTATGTCTAATAACTTTGGCGTTTGTGGACGGAGTTGGCTGAAACTTTCAGGAAAATGGAACATTTTGTTTCTGAGCAGCCCTTGAAAATTTGGGGGGGGGTTCGTCAAGGGGGGGCTGAGAAAAAAGGGGGGTCCCAAAACGTGTTTTTAACATTGAGTTTTCCATAGGGCGGTTGGCCTCACTTTTAGCCCGAACGGGTGAATGGATTTGCACGAAACTTGGCAAAATTGTAGGGACTGGTAGCCCGATGTGCCTTTTGTAGGTCTCAATATATGTGCTACAGTGGATTTTGAGAAATTAACGTTTAAAAAAAGATATATATCTGTAACAGCGGACCGGGCAGCGCTCCAGGACGCGTACTTTTCGCGCAACGGAGCTTTGTGAAGCGAAGCTGATTGGTTCTCCGGCGTCTGTCAACATTCCAAACAGTCCGTAGCGGCCGCCATCTTGTCTCTCGGTAGGATCGAGAGACAAGAGGAGGCCAAAGCGAAGGGGCAAATGACCATAAGGGGGAATAGTAGATCCTCGCTGACCCCCTACGTTTGATGTGGAGGTTTTAAAAGGGCTCCGCGGGGCAAAAAAAATAAAAAATAATAATAATCGAACGGCTGAATGGATTTGCACGAAACTTGGCAAAATATTAGGGACTGGTAGCCCGATGTGCCTTTGCTAGGTCTCAATATATGTGCTCCAGTGGATTTTGAGAAATTAACGTTCAAAAAAAGATATATATTTGTAACAGCGCTCCGCTTCGCGTACTTTTCGCGTTACGGAGCTTTGCGAAGCTGATTGGTTCTCCGGCGTCTGTCAACATTCCAAACAGTCCGTAGCGGCCGCCATCTTGTCTCTCGGTAGGATTGAGAGACAAGAGGAGGCCAAAGCGAAGGGGGAAATGACCATAAGGGGGCATAGTAGATCCTTCCTGACCTCTTAGGTTTGATGTACCATTTTGTCAAGTTTGGTGTAATTCCGTTCAGCCATTCAGGCTGTAGACGTATGTAAATGTCCTATGGAAAATTGCATGGGGAAAACACATTTGAAAGTGTTGAAATTTAGAACCAATTAAAATGTTACTTTGGTTTTGTATTTGTGTGTGATGAAAGTTAATTGGTTATGTATATATGTCAAATGAGAGGAAACCACAGCCATTTTGTGATACTACTGTCTGAGGTACATTTGTGAGGAATTTTTGGTGGTGAATTTCTGGTGTTTGATTTACACAGTACTAACACTTCTGCTACTTTTAAAAAGGTGAGTTGTTAATTTGTAAGGGGAACTATGTTGTACACTTGAAGATAATTTGAAAAATGTTTTCTGTTATTTATTTGCAGTCCTTCTGTTATACTAAATACTTGATAAAGTTAGTTTTATATTATGTATTACTAAAAACGATAAATGAAAGTGATTATTTTTTTCTGCAATTTACAGCAAGCAATTTCAAAATAAAATGGCTCACAATGAAGAGACCGTGGCAATTTCTTTTGAATTGTCCACTACATTGATTGAAATTGAGAGCACCAATAATGAAATATTGTCACAAGGAGGACATGACTTGTATGATTCCATTAGATTGATTGAAATGGACAGCACCAAGAATGAAATATTGTCACAAGGAGATGACTTGAATGATTCCACTACATTGATTGAAATTGAGAGCACCAATAATGAAATATTGTCACAAGGAGGAGATGACTTGTATGATTCCATTAGATTGATTGAAATGGACAGCACCAATAATGAAATATTGTCACAAGGAGGAGATGACTTGAATGATTCCACTACATTGATTGAAATTGAGAGCACCAATAATGAAATATTGTCACGAGGAGATGACTTGAATGATTCCACTACATTGATTGAAATTGACAGCACCAATAATGAAATATTGTCACAAGGAGGAGATGACTTGAATGATTTTTTTGATCAATCTCTTGATGGCGAATTTATCGAGTGTTTGGAGACCATAGAGTTACAAGAATCATCATTGGAGACTTTTAATGAGGACATTGCTGATGAGGACATGTTACTAGTTCTTTCAAATTTAGAAAATTCTGAAGAATAAATTTATATTTAGAAATCAAAAATTGTTTGAGACATTATTCATTTTTATTTTTAATTTATGAGGTTGTAGCGAAGTGATTGTAGTATAAAATGAGACTTATAGTATAGAGTGCAACATTTTTATGTTACATGGTAAGTTTACTCATATTTACTTCCCTTCTGCCACTATATTATCTCCAATGTGTATTTGACATCTCTTCTTCATCTCCGGCCTCCTTTCTCTCACTGTGTGTCTCCGATGCATCTTATCGCTGCTATTTTGTGTAATTACAGAAGAGAGTAAAATAAAATAGTTCGGAACGTGAAAAGGGGGCAAAGTAGAGTACTCATCACCCCCTAGGCCTTTTTAGGCGGTCCCAAAAGGATCAGTTTCTGCTTTCCTGAGAGATTATGGTATGAGTTCCATATACCACAATAACTTGCATTACAACATGCAAGATATCTATCTCCTATTACCAACTTTTGGAGATATTCGCGCTAAGCGCGAATATCTCCAAAAAGTAACACCTGCCCTGAGCAGTTCTTAGCCATGTTATCCAATGGGAGGTGGATAACATGGCTAAGAGCATTAGCTCGGTAATGCATAAATATCGCTGAGTTTTTAGCGATATTCATGCATTGCGGCCGTTTATTATCGCATTTGCGATAAACCTTGATAATAGCAAGGTTTATCTTCGATAATTTCTGACGATGCTTAGTGGTAAAAAATTGGTTGGTAAGCATCGTTAGCGATAAATATCGCTTAACTTTGGTAATATGCCCCAACGTCTGTTAACGTTCGATTCGAAGGAAATGAGGAAGTGTTGAAAAACATTGTCTGCGCCATCTTGCCTTTTTTGAAATGCCACACTTTTGTCGTGCACGGCAGCCATTTTAGATGTCTTGACCAGACCCACTCTCTGCACGCTGTCGATTCGTAGCATGGCTCCTCACCCACGCAAGCATCTTCCCTAGGCACTGGTCACCACCGCTCTCTGTCTTATGCATGGGCAATAAACCTCCCCCCATCTGCGCTGCTCTTCCCTGAGAATCACACTCTGTGCCCGCCCGACACCTCCCTTTCGCCCTATTCACTACCGCACCCTCTGACACTCCTCTTTCTCTGTGTCCGATTGTCCAGGCTATCAGCTAGCCCTGCAGATGTAGTTTATGGCCCCAGCTGTAAAGAATCACCCCTCTTCAAAGGAGTTATAGTAGATCAAGGCCCACACCCGATGAGATCCGTCACACCACACGTGTTCCTACTATCTGAAAACCATCCTGTATTGTGATTGGGGAGGGGACCGAGCCTGAAGCGGAAGATTCCAGGAATGACTCTTTGTACATCAAAGTTTTTACAATTATGTGTCACATTAAAAATATATAGCACTCCAACAAAGTAGTAGGAATATAAAACTTTAATAACATATAAATATATACAAGAAAACAAAAACAGTAAAAACATTTAAACAACGAAGAGACCGTGGCAATTTCTTTTGAATTATCCAATAGATTTATTGAAATTGACAGCACCAATAATGAAATATTCTTGTCAGTAGCGGTCTGTTGTGCGAATAGTTCCAAGGCAGCAGAACGCGCTGAAATCTAGATGGCACGAAAGTGATGTCTAGTAAGTTGCCGCCCAGTAAAAAACGGCGTGGGGCGCCGCGGGGGTGAGTGAGTCCAGTAGGCACCACAGCTATTCTTACCGGCATTGCAGAATTACTGCTGGGGACAATGCCTGTGCTGTAGCAGGGTCACAGCAGAAACAAAAAGGATTCTGTTGAAGATGTTGTTGGTTTTCAATTTGAAAACAGTTCTGGTGTCAACTGCTATGCTAATGTAGTGGTTAATGTTTTGTTTTCTCTAGAAAATGTAAAAGAGGGGGAGGCAGTCCAAAGTTCCGTTAAAAGGGCAAAGGAAAGGATCGGTGGTTTGAACTATCAGTCAAAAAGGGGAGGGGGTGCAATAATTTTTCCTACCGGGTCACACTGTGCTTTCACCGGAAGTGAGGTCTGCAGGATTCTAGTAATTCAAAGTGAGGCTGGCGCCAGCATGGGAGCGCCGACGTCCCGCGGATACAGTTTCGTCACTCCACGGGCGATCATGGCAGTCATTCCCCATCGGGGGTCGGAGACTCCCGCGGCTCCTCTAGAATCTTCAAGGTCGTGGAGGACTACGGTGGTGGAGTCAACCAGTGACCGGGCCATTTCTTTATGCTGGGCCCGCTCTTGCCAGGTCGACCGCCATTTTGAGAGTTCGGCAGCTACCGGCGATCGCGGGGTCACATGAGCGGACGGGCTCCACCCTGCCGGGCGAGACGTTGCAGCATGGCCACAGTGGAAGAACCCTTTTCCGGGCGCCTGGAGCGCTGAGGGTGCAGCTGGGAAGCCTCCACCTGGGGAGGCGGGAGAGGCCTGTTCGCACCGTCTCTCCCTCCCAGTGCACCCCACGGCGTCTCGCTTGAGATTTGTTATGGCCGGACCAGGCGATGAGGACGAGGGGGGGGGGGTCGGAGGCATGTGCAAGACATCCCCCCCCAGTGTTGTCGCAGCCATTATAAAAGAAAGAAGTGTCCCGTCCGTCTTCGGGCCGGGCTTCCGGTGGATGTCGGCCGGACGCCCCTGGCTCTGGCCCCATGAACGGGTTTCTTGGTTTATCGGCTGCAGCCGGATCCCGTCGGCCTCGGCCCCCCGACCGTTGGTGGCCGGACCGGAAGAGCATGTGGCGGGACTACCTGCAACTCTCAAGGGCCACCGCGGCCGGACTGGGAGAGAGAGGGGAGGGTCGAGGAGACATTCCCCCCCCTGCAACTGTTCAGCGTTGTAAAGGCAATCCCCTGGCCGGGTCCCGCTGGCCTCGGCCTCTCCTCCGGCTACACCCTACGTTAGGATCTCCTGGCCGAGGCGTGGCAGCAGGACCTGCCTTATATGGGCTGCTCCCGGCTGGGCGTAGCCGGAACCCTGCCCCACCTTGGAAGTTTCCAGAGTGGGGGCGGATGTTCTACTGACTTGCATTTTCCCTAGTCTATCGATTTTTTTGGCGTGGCAGGCGGTGGGACAGCGAGGGGTGATTTGGTTTCTCTTACTGTTTTTCTGGTCTCTCACCACTGGCATATTTTAACGTTTTCTTGTTTCTAGGACATTAATAGGTTTTATCATTACGTTATGTTATCGTTTCTTTGTTCGTTGTTTAATAAAAGTTCATGTTCATCAGTGGCCTACTGATTTTCGTTTTCCTATTTTTTTCTTTCCAGGTTGTTTCATGGTAAAGTTTCTGTTAACAGGATACAGTGATCACTTCGTTATTATTGCATATGTCCTTTTCACTAGGGGTGCTCTCTGGTCGGGCCAGATGACGTATCTCTAGTAAATGGTCCGGGTGAAAAAGGTGCATCAATCAGTGGGGAGTAGATAGGCATGACAGATTACAACGGGGGAGAAAGGTCCGCATTACGTACCCTTTCACTACTTGCAAAGATTTTCCTACGTTTATTTGCAAACAGGGAATACCTCCAAAAAGAACTAATTCCCAAACAGTCAATGTTCGGACAATCAATCAATCAATGAGGAATGAAATAGGTACGACGTGTTAAAGGCTTGCGTTACCTACCCTTCACTATCTGCAAAGGGAGAGAGAATATTCCTATTCTTCCTCGTTTGCAGGTAGAGAAGATCCTTAAGAGAATTAACTTCGAACAATTCAATGCTCGATTGAAACAATCAACAAGGGGTACTGTGAACACAAATGAACGCCGCTTATGTACATACGCATTGCTATTTTCAACAGGTTGTTCCTAATGTTTCTATTTTAGCGAGGTCAAAAAGAGATCCCATTAGTGGCCTACTGATTTTGCTCGATTCCTTTTGTTTTTTTACACGATTTTTCGCTATCTGCAAAGACTAAACAGAGTATTGCGACTCTGTGCTTGTTTGTAAATAGAGAATGAACCAAAGAGAACAATCAATCAAATGGAGAGAGAAGCAGGCACGACGGATTACAAAGGGGGCAAAGGGCTGCGTTAACTACCCTTCACTATCTGCAAAGAGAGAGTACTCCTAATAGAAATGAGGGGTGGGGGGCAGCATTTAAAGCAGATCAGTGTGCATAAACACGAAAATGTTTTTACTTACCACGTACTTGACATTCGACAGCTTATGATATTTGCTATTAAAAAAACATTGAAATTCACTGAAAAAACCATAGGTTATAGACCATATATAGTTAGGAATTAGCATTTACAAAACCTTGAAAATTCACTGAAAAAACCATAGGTTATACACCATATATAGTTAGGAATTAGCATTTAAAAAACCTTATTTTACTCACACAAAACCATTGAAATTCCATATATAGTTAGTTGCACTAACTATATATCGCGCACCCGCAATCCACTGCTGATCATGTCACATATTACATCATTCATGACATGGTCAGTGACATCACTGATGACATCACTGATGACATCTCAAATGACATCACTGATGAGATCACTGATGACATCATCCAGTGACTGTGTGTTTCTGTAAAGTTTAAATATGTTTTACATATTGAAGAATGAGTAGATGTATAAGTGTCTGGACGAAGGATTTAGTAGGTGCATGACTGAATGTATGAGTGAGTGATTAAATGTGTCTCACTGAGTGCATGGGTTAGTGACTAAACTGTCTTAATTTGTGCATCATTATGTCTGTTGTTCTGTAAACTGCTGCATGTGTTGATCAGTAGCTATATGATTAACTATATGGGTTATTGATTGATTGTCCAAGTATTTGTATAGGAGACTGAGTGTGTGTGTGGCTGGCTGGGAGGTGTGTGACTCTGTGCAGATCAATGTGTACTTGTATCAATGATTGTATAAGAAAGTAAGTATGTGTTAGTATATGTTTGAAAATGTAAGGTGCTCTATGTTTAACTGTATAGACAAGAAAATGGAAGTGTGATTGATTCTTTACAGGACTGACTAGGTGTGTGAGTAACTCCATGGATGAGTGGCAGAGTGTAAGTGTCTGTATAGGTGTATGAGTGCATATGATAGTGTTGTAAAGATGAGTGATTGTATGTATGAATGATTGTATGGGTGAATGAGTGAATGTGTGTGTAGACGTAGGAATCAGTGAGTACGTATGTAGTAACTAGTATTGGTGTGTCAATGGTTTCAAAAATTATACTCTGTATTTAACACTGGGTGAAACAGAGGTTATATTAAAACGTGAGGAGATGCATTGTATTGTCACATGAATGATATCATCAGTGATGTGGTCATTGATGTCAAATGAGATGTCATCAGTGATGTCATCAGTGATGTCACTGACCATGTCATGAATGATGTAATATGTGACATGATCAGCAGTGGATTGCGGGTGCGCGATATATAGTTAGTGCAACTAACTATATATGGAATTTCAATGGTTTTGTGTGAGTAAAATAAGGTTTTTTAAATGCTAATTCCTAACTATATATGGTGTATAACCTATGGTTTTTTCAGTGAATTTTCAAGGTTTTGTAAATGCTAATTCCTAACTATATATGGTCTATAACCTATGGTTTTTTCAGTGAATATATATATATATATATATATATATATATATATATATCTATATATATATATATATATATATATATAGATATATATATATATATATATATATATATATATATATATATATATATATATATATATAAAACTAGTCACACCACTTTTTTCTACTTACCTGTGGTTTTTCTAGCCCCCTTTCCTTTTGTTGAATGTCTTCAAATTTTTCAAGCAAAACCGTGTTCCTAATTTTACATATTCTCCAAAATGGAGTTTCACCAGCTTGAGGTAGCTAGGCTGGTGTTCTTAATTTTGGACTATCTGGGAAAATATGTACAGGTGGCAAGACAGCTAGGTCCGGACTTACTAACATTTAGCAATGAGGAAGCGCCACTTTTTTGGTGCATCCATGGTGCAAACTGCATTTTGGCATTCACAAAGCCATGCAAAGCCCAATTTGCATGATTTTGTAAAATAAAATAGAAGTAACACAAGGCAGTCCATGGAACTACCTTATGTTACTTTGCATCAGGTTGGTGATACATGAGTGAAGTCCTGTGCATCCACACAGATTTACTAAAATCTGTGAAGCTGGGTTTACACCAAAATTGTGCACCGACCTACCTGAGGCTGGTGTAACAAAGAGAAATATCTTTGTTTCTCCTTTTTACTTCCTCTTTGCATGCATGCTGCATTTAGCAGACATACAAAGAGAATCCTATAGAATAACTTTTGTGCAGAAAAAGTATTCCTCTACTGCACAAAAAAAACTTCTGACCACAACACAGGCACCCTTGCGTCATTGTTCATGAGTGCCTGAATCGGCACTAAGTTGCTACAAGTGTGCTAGCTCAAGGAGAGTGCAGAAGTAAGCCATATCGTGGTAAATTTGGCAAATTTCTGCTCTCTCCCTTTCATGCAATGCAGCAAGTCCCCTTGCTCTATTGCTTTGTGTGAAAATTCAGAAAATCTGGGCCGTAGTTTAGCTAAACTGTGTCTGTATAGCATGAACTGGTGTTTGGACAAAATATAGTGAGACAGAAATATCGGAAATGAAATACTGCGATACATAAATATCGTGATGCAAGAATATTGTTAACAATATTCTATTTTTAGAGAAGGATTAGTGTTTTAAGAATATCATTGTTTTAATATCGTTTTCAGGTATATAGTTATAGAAATATAGTTTTTCGATTATTTTTATGTGTTTTAGTTCACATATTCATTTTATGTGTTACTAATGTTGGTAAATGTGTTATGAATTTTTTGTAATATAGCCTGCAATTTTAAGTGATTTAGAATGTTGTATTTAATTGTTCATAGTCATTTATAGTGTTGTGGTGGATTGATGGGGATTAAGCAATAATTAATATTTTTGTAATGTAATTATGTGACTTATATTAATTATGTAAATTATCAAAGCCTGATCTATTTTAGTTACATTTTAGGTGCAGGTTGCTAGCTTTGTAAGGGTATAGGGTGAGACGTTGTTTCATTAATAATTAATTAAAAATCAATTATTAATTTAGAATTCATAATTTAATTGATTATTATTTATTTAAATTGTGTGCTGCTTATATAATTTAGGTGGAGTTTGATTGTAGATTTAACATACAATCCTCTCAATGCTTAAACTGTTTGTACAAACTGACTCTACCTTTTTATCAACAAACGCATAACCCATCCCTAGGAGATCAAAGGCCAAACACATTTACTGTGCACTGATCAACGCTCGCTCTCTTATAAAACACAAAGAGGAAATCTATGAATTTATAACCACGCATAACATAGATCTCCTCTTTATCACTGAAACCTGGGCGGATCAAGCATCTGGCCCAGATTTCTGTATGGCCACCTCGGAGGAATACCATGTAGTCAGGCAGGATAGATCCCCAGGGAAAAGAGCTGGTGGAATAGACATTATACATAGACAAAACCTTGTAACAAGGATAGAACCCATTGATATGGAGTCGGTCGAAGCTTTTACTTTTTCTATTATGCTTTCTCCCGTGCAATCCTTTATAGGAACTCTTCTCTATCATCCACCTACCCTCCGATCCCCCTTCCTGGCATCTATCAATACCTTACTAGAACCTATGGCAGCTAACCCTGATTATACGATACTAGGTGATTTTAATTTTCATCTAGAAACTACTAATGACAGAGATTCTTCAGCTTTAGTTTCGGACCTTTCATCAGCGGGTCTTAAACTAATGCTCTCTGCTCCCACCCACCAGGCTGGACACACCCTCGACGGCCTATTTACTAATAGCCCCCATATCATTTCGTCCTTAGTAAAACCTTTAACATGGACAGACCACGCTGCAGTAATGTTTACTATTGTAACCAGAAACTATAAAAATGTACATATCACAAATCGCTCTCATGTCCAATTTCGAGATTGGAAGAATATGGATGGCTCAATCCTACAGTCCACATTGGCCTCCACTCAACCAAGGGACACAACAGATCCACACATAGCCTCTGAGAACTACAATGTTTGGCTTAATAATGCCTTTACCACGTTAGCACCTTCTAAATAAATGCTTCCCAACCGTAACACACCGTCTGCCCCTTGGTTTTCGGAAACCCTTAGACTAGAAAGGCAACGGTGCAGAAACCTAGAAAGGCATTGGTGCAAGGATTATGATAATAACGACAGAGATCTATATAAAAAAGCATTGGCCACATATAGAAAACTACTAACCACAGAGAAACGAAAATTTTATCTCGAACAAATAGAGTCAGCTAAAAACTCTACTAAAAAACTCTATCAAGTTGTCACGAAATTGTCTATTCCACCAACATGTACCACCATAGAACCGTCCCAAGATCTGTGTAATGACCTGGCTTTTAAACTTAAGGTCAATGACATCTTCTCTAATTTTACCGCCAAAGTGACCACTGAACCTGCTAGCCCCAATAAGAGCGACACCCCCTCCCCATAGTTTTTTGTGAATTCAATCAAATTTCTCCAACGCAGATAGATGAATTTATGACAACTATTAAATCAGGATCACTACTTGATCCATGTCCACCTTTGATTCTTAAGCCTGTGACTAATTTGATAGCCCCGGCCCTTACAAACATTTGCAATTCCATGTTTCTTTCTGGTTCTTACCCGTCGATCTGGAAGAAAGTAATCATTAAACCTTTACTGAAAAAACAAAATCTGGATCCCTCAGAACCCAAAAGCTATCGACCGATTGCATCCCTCGCCTTTCCGTCTAAAATATTTGAGAAAATCATGAACTGTCAGCTGACCAATTATATCGATCAGAATAACCTCCTTGATGACACCCAATTTGGGTTTAGAAAAGGGCATGGGACAGAAACAGCGCTGATAAAAGAAGCAGATGAAGTCAGACTGATTATGGATCAAGGGGGAGCAGCAGTCCTGATATTATTGGACTTGTCTGCAGCCTTCGACACGGTCGATCACAACATCTTGATCGACCGTGTAGCCCACATTGGCATTCAGGGTAAAGCCAAATCTCTTCTGACTTCCTTTCTGTCTGGCCGCGTACACTCTGTTAAACTGGGTGGCTTCTACTCTCCTGTTTTCACCTTACCTTGCGGTGTTCCTCAAGGATCCTCGCTAGGTCCGACACTATTTAACATCTATGTGCCGGACTTGGCGTGGGTCATTAAATCATATGGAATTGGGCTGACATCATACGCTGACGGCACTCAGTTAGTACTAGCCATCCATAACAATGGAGGAGCAGTTGCGGCCAACTTTCAGGAAGGCATGATGGTCATCAGCTCCTGGATGGATCACAACTGCTTAAAATTTTATTCAGATAAGACGGAGGTCTTGATCTTTGGTAGCTTGACCCCGTCTTGGTCCCCAGTATGGTGGCCTCCGGACGTAGGCGCCCCCCCAACACCGGTCACCAAAGTCAGGAACTTAGGGGTATTATTTGATAATAAGTTATCATTTCTGAGCCATGCTAATGCAGTGGTTTCTGCATCCTTTTAAACTCTTAGGATGATTAAGAAACTACTGTCTTTCCTCCCCCCTAGTGCAGGCAAGACCCATATGTGTACCTTGGTACTGTCCAAGGTCGATTACTGTAATGGTCTGCTACTAAATGCGCAAGAACAAGTCTTTAACAAGCTGCAACTAATCCAGAACGCGGCTGCTAGAATTCTGACCTGTACACCAAAATTCTCCTCCATCACCCCCATTGTTCGCCAACTTCACTGGCTCCCGGTCAGGAGACGCACTAAATTTAAGGCGCTGTGTATCATTTATAAAGCCATGAATAACGTAGGTCCAGAATAAAAAAAAAAGCTTTGTGTGCATACACTCCCAAAAGAACCTTACGCTCATCCTCAGCCCATTTGCTCCCAATCCCGCGTACACAAAAAGTGAATTGGGGAGACAGACAATTTATAGTGGCTGTGTCCAGATTGTGGAACTCCCTTCCGCACTATATAAAGACTAGTCCTTCCTTAATGACATTTCGGAAACAATTAAAAACGTGGCTTTTTAATCAGTAATAAGTCAGGGCTCCCCCTCAGTACATGATTTGAGCAGCGCCGAGCCAACTTAGGGTATTTGCGCGCTATATAAATTGTATAATTAAATAAATAAATACGTTTTTAGGGTCAGAGGGTGGGGAGTTAATTAAGTAATATGTAATTACACATTGGTTATTAATTTAGAATTATTTAATTGATTCATAATTATGTAAATTGTCTTATACTTCTAGATTTTAGGTGCTGTGTTTGTAGGGGTAAAGAGGGAAAGGCAATTAAGTAATATATAATTAACAATTAGCTATTAATTGCCAATTCATTATTTAATTTTTTATCAATTATGTAAACTGTGATATACTTATGTATCTTAGCTTTAGTTTAAGTGCGGGCTTCTAGGTTTCTAGGGCTAGAGGGTGAAAAGGTAATTAGGTAATAGTTAAATAATTTTGTATTAATAATTAGTTATTTCATTGAATATTCATTATGTATATTGTTTAATTCCTTTTTTTATTATTTAATAAATAATTTCCTTTTAATGTCACTTAATAATGCTTAAATTAAGTTTACCGTTTTTCTAAATTAATACGGTTATTCAAAAATGTAATGTGTTTGAAGTGAAGTACTAATCCTACTGTTGCTTAGACTGAAGTGGGAATAGTCAGTCAGTCATAAAGCTTTATTCGAGTTGCATACTCATAAAAGCACAACATACATTTCAAAACAACATAATTAATAATTCAATCAAATACATTTTATAAAACAGTTGTGCAAGCTTTGAGAAATATAAAAATGACACATAATAAAACAATTATCAAATCAGATTAATAGAAAGGGCTCTTCGCCTGATGGACCAGGCCCACCCCAGATATTTAGCTGTACCCATAACAATAGGCTCCTCAGTGGTGGTGCAGATAATTCTCTGTGCCTCAACTGCACTATTTATCCCGAGTTTCTTGCAAACTGGAGCTAACCAAACTCTTCTTGGGGTGGGGTAGGCATTACAAGCAAATAGGAAGTGACCCACACTTTCATTGGCTGTGCCACAAGCTGGGCAGCACAGGGTATTCAAACTCTTCCACCTGCCTGTTAAATATCTTAAGGGGAGGGAGCCAGATCTTAGCTGGAAAAACAACTTCCTGTCCATGGGGACAGTAATACTGTCCCAATACTGTTTTAACACAGGACACATTTTGATTTCCAGAAAGCGGCCACCCATTGAATCAGATTTAGCCCCCCTCCAAAGCCTACCATCTATCCACTCCCAATACATAGTTTTAAGGGTCTTTTTGCTTGGGAAAACTTCCCCCCCAGGGTTGTTCCATAGATTGGAAAGACCCAGTTCGCCTAGCATGACCCTTAAGTTTTTCAACCAAGGTATTTTATGGAAGGTATCAAATTTAATTATTGCTAGGAACCCATCTGCATAGTGCCTAATCTCGGGTGTAGACCAGAGTCGTCTCCAATATAAAATTGGACGAAGTCGTGCTCGATCGCTAACAGTTCTTCTCCCGAGATCAAGACTCAGTGGGATTAATGGGGTGCTCTGGGGAAGTCCCGTAATTCCCCTAAGAAACCTGTTCTCTACTATCTGTAGGGAGGTGAGCTTTTCAAAGCCCCACAGTTCTGCCCCGTATAGGGCCGACCCTATTGCCTTAGCATCATATACACCAAGGACAGGTTTTATGGGCTTCGTTTTTGATCTTTTATGCTCCACCCGTAGAGCCCCCGAAATCTGCACATGTTTTAGGACCGCTTTTTCTATATGGCGGGACCAGCCCTGGTTGGTTGCTATTTGTACTCCTAAATAGGTGAACTCCCTGACTATCTCAAGCTCAATATTATTCATATATATCCTAGGGCAAGGTTTACATCCTCGAGAGAAAGCCATTAACTTGGTCTTGCCTACATTAACCTCAAGACCATGCTCCAGGCAAAACTCATCGAAGATATTTAATGCACGCTGTAGCCCAGCGGGAGTCTTAGACATTATTAACGTATCGTCAGCGAACATCAGGATCGGGACCCTGAGGCCCGCTAACGAAGGAGCGTCCACGCTGGCATTCAGCATCCTGCCCACTATCCCGTTGATATATAATGTAAAAAGCAAGGGTGCCATTGCACAACCTTGATGAACCCCTAGTTCCACCGGAAAGTCGATGGAGGATTGGCCGTCCCCCCCCCCATTGGACTTTAGCAAAATTGCTCTCGTGTAACCTCATAATTAGGGTGAGCAATTCTGCTGGAATACCTATCTTGTTTAAAACTGACCAGAGCTTGCTTCTTGGAACCAAGTCGAATGCAGCCCGCAAGTCGACAAAGGCGACATACAGGCTGCCCCTACCAAGGAGTACCGTACCCCACCGCAACATTGTAAATCGGAACACCTGGTCAACAGTGCTGGTGGCCCTCCGAAAGCCCGCCTGAAAAGGGGAAAGAGAATTAGTCTCATCCACCCATTCCATAAGTTTGTTTACCACCATCTTCCCAATCACTTTTTGGATAGTGGCAATCAAACTTATTGGCCTATAATTGGCCGGAAGGGATCGATCTCCCTTTTTATGTATCGGTATGATAATGGCTCCCTTCCATTGGTCTGGGACTAACGCACCTTTTGCAATGGCATTCCCCAAGAGGAACACATACCTGGCCCATCTATTTTTATCATATGTAAAAAAATCCGAGGGTATCCAATCTATACCCGGGGCCCTACCCCCTTGTGCAGAACATATTGCCAGTTCTACTTCTTTTGCAGAAAACAAATTGACTCTGGAAAATACAGCTGGAATTACTTCCCCCGCCACCTTCTCCTTTGTCTCTGCATATTGGGGCCTAAAGTAGTTCACCCAGGCAGACTCTGGAACATTATTATCAGGTTTGGTTGGGATGCCACCTCTGCCCCACTTCACTAGCTTCCAAAAATGTCTTGAATCCTTGGCTCCAGAGGCCTCCTTTAGATCTTCCCAGTACTTCTCGTCCCAGGTTTTTTTTGCCAAGGAGATACTTAAGTTATATTGCTTCCTTGCTGCCCTGATTGCAGCCCTGTCCCTATTTCTAATAGCATTACCCAGGGTTAATCTAGCTACCCTACACTGTTGATTGAACCACCTAGCTGGTTTAGGGGGTGCTATACGATTTCCCTTACATGCTCTCATAAAATGCGGTCTTAAAAGAGCAAAAAGGTTGTTATGTATATCAGTAATTGCCCTGGATCCTGGGACTATAGAACTTGCTAATTCCATGGCGGATAGAGCATTATCCACCTCAGAACCAATATAGTCCATAGACGCTACATTCACCAGGACAGATGGCCATTTCACTCTGCGCATATCATTTGACATGTCCGGGGGCAAACCATCACTTGCCTTAAAGTGGAAATGGGCAGACTTCCACCATGTGTGAGACACACAGAGGGGGTTGTGATCACTTTCTATCCTACCCTTAATTTCCATATCACAAACCCCGTGCCAGAGGTTAAGACTACATATAACATAATCTATCCTACTTCTGTTGTGACCGTTATCGAATGTGCACACTCCCTCCTTATCTCCTTTTGTTCTCCCATTGAGGGCCCTCATCCCATGTTCCAAACACATAGCATTTAGGAGAAGTATATCCTTCGTCCAGTGTTTGACAGGGGCTAAGTTCAAAGAAGGGACTCCCCAGAGATTGTCTTCCTCCTGCCCCAAAGGGTCTTCAGTACTATCTAGGGGTTCAAAAGTCCTATTTAAATCCCCAGCTATTATTACTCGGTTTCCAAGGGACTTCGTTTGCAAAAAGGTTGATAGGGCCTCTAAGGTGGCAGAACTCCCAATATTGGAGCCTCTAGTGTAGACATTATACAAATCTATCGCCCCCCACTTTTCAGAGGAGATTCGCAACAATAAAATGTCTCTGCAACCCAAATCCCACATTTTCATCGTAATATCCAAGCTCTGTCTAATCCAAACTGTGAGGCCTCCCATAGGTCTACCCCTGGGACCTCTACTTGCAGGAATTGAGAAGTTTAAATAACCTGGAAGGTAAATAGGGTCACAAGCCCATGTCTCCTGAAAAAAACACAGTTCATGCCCATTGATAAAATCAATCCAAGGTTGTAATGTCAACTTGCTCCCCAAGCCTGCAATGTTCCAAGATATAAAACTCCCCACAACAGGTCCATCCCTGCATACTGTTCTTATAGAGCTGGGTATAGGGGGGTTCACAGAGTCATCATCACGCTCTCCCCAATTTTGGTCATTGTCCATAATGTTTTGCTCCACACCATGAGAGTCACTAATACTTACTGCAGGTAGTTCCCCTCTCCCCAGTTTTGGCCCTAGGTCCCCAATAGGTGCTACATCGAATACAATCTTATCACCAATAATCGCTTCATTTAGCACAACATTAACATTCAATTCAGGGACATCCGGGTTCCAGCATGAATTCCAACAAAATGTTCCTCCCCAACTATTCCAATAGTCAGACTTTGGTCAACAACCCCATCCCAAACATTGCATACCTTCCAAAGAATTATAATTTGGACCATTGCTATGGGTTTGCCATTGCAATGGAGTAATAGATGGAGCAACCCCCACCAACGAAAAATTATTGGAGCATCTTGAATTCCTAGGCGCACCTACTTGGGCACAGATTTGCCTTGGATAAAAAAATGTAAGGTCCACGATGACAATTCCACCACTACTTGTTCCCCAGCCCTGCCTTGTTATCCAACCTGCCACCCTGGGGTCTTGAAAGTTAATAACAATACAATCTCCCCCGAGTTTTTGGGAGTATAACCAATCCAGTCAGTCCTTCTTACCCCTATTATCAACCCATCCACTTCCCCTGGTAATGGTCTGTTCACCCTTAACCAGTGCATTACCTTGTTTTTGAGCATCTGGAAGGTTTCCCTTTGTCCAACTAGAAGAGATGGTACATTTGTGAGGACCGCAACGTAGGGATAAGAATCCGGGGTAAGATTCATAGGGGGTATCTTTTGGGCAGGCTTCATTGGATGAGATAGAGGTTGTATAGTAGCTGGGACAACTGGACGAGATATAGGGATATTTGATGTTGGCTGGGGATTAGTGCGTGGAACATTACTTGACCTGGAATCGTTGTTCGCCACTGTTCCAACATTATGGTGGGTTTTAGGAATGCTTGATGTGGGCTGGAGATTATTAAGAACAGAAGTGCTGCCCTGCAGACAATCTTTATTTTTGCCCATGGGCACCAGATCTGGGACCTTGGTTGTTTTTTTCCCTAAATTAGTAGCCGGGCAGGCTGGCACTGCAGGTTTAGTCAATTGGCTTGGTCCCTTTTTCAGGGATCCATTTGTGATTCTTACTGTCGGAGACTTTATCTCGATAATAGACAAGTCTTTTTCCTTTCCAATCGTTTCCTGACACTTGCTACTCTCATTTAACCTAGATTGGGATTTGATTAGAGACTTTGTGGAGAAAAAATTATCAAGGGTGGCCTGCTCCAAATGACCCAAGCGACTGATTATCTTGTTAACTTGGTCCTCTATGGGTGCCAAAAGGGACCTTAATAGCTTTTCCAGCTCAGGTATTAGAGGATGTATTGAAGGAGCATTCACAACCAACCCATTCCCCTGGGGGTCATTAGTGATAGGGCTTGGACTCACTACAACAACGTTTCCCCCCTCTTTTAATGGGTCACCACTTTCACTGACCATACTATGCTCCTTTTGTATGGGCAGAGATTTTGTCGCGACTTTCCTGACTTTAGTTGGAGGTTTAGAGGAATAACATTTCCTCGGAGCGTTATTCCTCTTTCTTTTCGCGCATGATTTTAAAATAAGCGCACTATTGGACACTCTAGATTCAACTATACAGTTCGGGGAGTCAATAAAATTTACAGGAGGAGTCGTAGACAGAGTGGGGATCTCCGATCCTAAATTAGAACCACCCTCGATTTCCGAGATTAAAGGAGGTACATGAAGTGCTTCAGACACAACAGGCAGGGTTATGGACGACAAGGGGGTAACCAATGCCGGGAAGGCTTGCGGTAAACGTTTATCCGCAGAATTTTTAAGAATCTCAATAGACAGCCTACGCTCGACGCGTTTCTCTGCTAAAGTAATTTCCTTATCAATATCCTGAGTAACACGATTAAAAAATGCATCTAATGGGCCAAGGATGGTTAGTCCACCCTCAGCCTGGGTGGAGACCAAACTTGTGCTGTTTTGTGATAAGGACATTATTAACAACCCCCCACAGCGAGACTATTAATACTTTTGTCGAAATAACTCAATATTACACAAATTGAGAAAGAGTCGGTACAATCCCACAAGCTAACAAGGACAGTTACTTAGCCCAGAGTGGCAATAAGGTGGCCCAGCCCGGCCTCCTCCGGCCCCTGACGGCCACGGACGGTCCCACCCTTGTCCCGGGCTTCTCCCGGGCGCACTCCCGCGCGCTCCCGCGCAGCTGGTCGCTGGGATAGTTTAATAGTAGATAGGATATTTAGGGGTGTGCCTTTACCGTGGTCCGGTGACAGGGGGCGGGGCTAGCAGGGAGAGTGGCCAGGTGTCTTTAATCGGCCAGCAAGGACTCCTGGAACAACGAGTCCTTGCTCCTGCTCGCAGCCCTGCTTGGCCCCACTACACCCTGATGAGTTAGTTTACAAGTGGCGCCCTGTCCTTGCCACGAAGCGAGAAGTTTACTGAAAGGCGAGCTCAGTGATGCAGAGTCACGGTAAGCGATCCCACCAACTCCAAAACTGCTCCAAACACAAAGGGTTCCACCGCACACTAGCAGGGGTGTGCCTTTACCGTGGTCCGGTGACAGGGGGCGGGGCTAGCAGGGCGAGCGGCCAGGTGTCTTCAATCGGCCAGCAAGGACTCCTGGAACATCGAGTCCTTGCTCCTGCTCGCAGCCCTGCTTGGCCCCACTACACCCTGATGAGTTAGTTTACAAGTGGCGCCCTGTCCTTGCCACGAAGCGAGAAGTTTACTGAAAGGCGAGCTCAGTGATGCAGAGTCACGGTAAGCGATCCCACCAACTCCAAAACTGCTCCAAACACAAAGGGTTGAAGTGGGAATAGTAAATCGTACCCTTCTAAAGTCTAACACTTTCCCTACTATTGCACTGACTGGATTAGGAATAGTAAATATAACCCCTCCAAAATCTAATGCTTTCCCTACTATTGTTTAGATTAGCTTGGAAGTGAATTCAACTTCTCCAAAGTCCATCACATTCCCTACTGTTGCACTGGCTGGTGAAGAAATAGTAAAGCTGACCTCTCTGAAGTCCAACACTTTCCCTACTGTTGCACAAACTTGAGTAGTAATAGTAAATTTGACCCCTCTGCTGTCAAGACTTTCCTTACTGTTGCGTTGTTTGGAGTGGGAATAGTTGACAAACCCTCAGTTTGTCTACTGTAGCATTTTTGAAGTGGGAATAGTAAATATAACCCTACAACACTCCCTCCTGTGGAATACATTTGAGTTGGAATAACACATCTAATATTCCCAGATCCCTATACATCTGTATTATTATTTGTTTATTTTTATATTTTTTTTACTATTTACATTTTTATACTATTTTTAGCAATTATATTTTTGGGGACATTTACATTTTTGGTGATGTATTCAATATTTTTAAATTGAATTGTTAATATTATTGAAGTTTAATTAAAAAAATATGTTACTTATAAAAAATATTTTTGGATAATTTAGCACGATATGTGTTAAACGATATTTTATTTCCAATATTTTTGTACTTACCATCATAAGTATAAGGACACCATATTTCGGTAAACAATATTTCTAGCACAATATTTGTGTCAAACTATATTGTGTCAGTGATCTGCATGAACCAAAGCCATTCTGAGAAGATATGTCTCTGCCTTTGGCCAAGTCATCTGGTAGGTCTTGTAAATTTCTGTGCATGAAAAACTTCTTGATTGCATGATTGATGTAGGCACAACAATCCCTGTTCAGATGGCAGAGATTTTCAATCACTTAACAAAAGTATAGACCAGATAGATGTGAAAGGAGAAAAATGTCACCCACTTACCCATGAGTTGCTACTACAATTTATTTTTTCACTCAGTGGATTTGGTGGTAAGTCCAAAAAGAAATTGCTATGTTGCCAGGAGCACACATATCTCATAATCCTTCACTGCTTTGACTTTGCAATAAATCTCAGAAATCATCATTCATACTTGAGGAATGTTTTTTAAGTCCCTCTCTGCCTCTCTTTTAATTTAGGGTTCGTTCTACCAGCATGGCAAAAACTGCACTACCTAGGATGTCATGGCAAGTACATAGCCCAACATTATGCATTCACTTTCATTATTACCACTCATAACAACATACTCCACTAAAGGAAGTTAGAATATCAAAATAATTCAAAGGCCATGCAGTGTATGGAGAAGATTCCCCTCTATTTGTCACATCACAGATAAATGA
Source organism: Lissotriton helveticus (assembly GCF_964261635.1). NCBI lineage: Eukaryota > Metazoa > Chordata > Amphibia > Caudata > Salamandridae > Lissotriton > Lissotriton helveticus. The sequence continues at coordinate 966,262,162 of NC_136072.1, forward strand.
CAAGCATCACTGACTGGATGAAGAATAACTACCTGCATCTGAACACATACAAGATGGAAGTACTGATCTTCTGCAACAACAGCAACCAGTGGAATGACTACTGGTGGCCAGCAGACTTAGGACCAGCACACATATCCTATAACCATGGTTGGAACCTTGGAATTATCATTGAAAACAAGCTTGCTATAGATCACAGATCAACGCCATCTCCTCTGTCTGCTTCCTCACTCTGCACATGCTATGTCAGAACCTCAAGCAGCTACCACTGTATATGAGATGCACCGTTAAACAGGCCCTCATCACCAGTCAACTGGACTAAGGCAACGTTCTCTACATAGGAAACTCCACAAACCTCCTGTTGTGTGGCATTTTAAGCTCCGAGTGAATTTTCCCAATTTACATTGCCCTTATACATGTATAGAAATCAAGCCCTTATTTAGCCATAGCCCATGCTACCCAAATACAGGCATGGCTACTTCCATCCGTACCAAACGTCACAACGATTTCTTGGAAAACCAGCTTAAGCAGTTAGGGAACTTCCCCTTGCTTGAATATTGATTTGTCCAAAAACTCAGTTACTTTACAAAGAACAACTATTCCCTAGGGTTTCTTTCCTTATGTTCATAGGCCCGACTTTAAATCAAACTATGGTCTTCCTAAACACCTTCAAGGTACAAATATACCTTCACTTGCTCTAGCAAGATACAGTGGTTTGGAGCAGTTTGAAGACCTACTTGCCCGATGCAGCTCGCTACAGCAAGTGCAGAAGGAAGCCAACTCTCCAGCTGACGCACTGATCAGGAATCCAGCTTCAGTGTTTCCGGCTCACCTTGCGGGTGCTGGGAAATTGAGTCCCAAGACAGAGATATCAGACCTCCTTCATTCTAAACAAGGTATGTAGCTGATTAGAACCTAGAGAAACCCTTGGTAGATTTTTGGCAAAAACTAAACCTATGCTACACAATACTTACTTCTTTCCGCGTGCTAGACTTAGGTAAGGTACATTCCGGTAGGCGTATTTTAGAAGCATCAGTTGAGTATTTTAGGAAATGTAATTTAAGTATGTATTTTTATATGGCTTAGAGACCATACAATGCTCTTACAGTATTATTTCGTCTTACTGTTTACGCTGTAAGCATTATACAATTGTAGCAGTTCACCTCTCTTGCATGAGAAAGAAGACGGTTCAATAAACCCTTTTTATTGAAAACGCCCGTCTCACTATTTCTCTGCAGCTCTGTAGAAACGAAGCATGCACAATTGACTGAGTGAAATACTTATCTATTGTTTCCGCGACTCTGAGAGATATATTCTCATTCTTGGGGAACAAAGTTGTCATGTTTATGCGGTTGTCAGAAACGAATCCCTTCTTGTGTATTCGAGAACGTTTCTAGTGACCTCTGAGTTAGCTGACACACACACAATTACGTTTAGTATATTCAATAGAGATCTAGTTGACCTCAGTCCTACGTCAAATCTATAGGATATATTATTCCAATGTGCAGAGCCTATTGGGAATATAGGAACTACAATGCACTCCTACAGAGACCTTAAATCATACAGTATACCTCAGCCAGACTCATCTTCGATCACCCAACGAACCCACGTCATACCCACCTCAGGCAAATTAACTGACTCCCCGTACAGAAGAGTAGGCCTGGTCTGTAAACTATGCTCTGCTCACAGATCTTGCAGAATTCAGGCACTCTGCAGAGGAACATGGAGTTCCTAAATTCGGCCATCCAGGACAAGAAGAAGAGTTTTTTCTCATTTGCTCATTCAAGATTTGCTTTGGTGCTCGCTGATGAGCAACAGAATAATCTCAGACCGCAAGCAAACTTTGTGCTTGCTCACATGGCTTACAGGCACGATGGAGCCAAGGTAGTGTTGATTGTGAATGCACCGCTTGAGCAGCTTTTGTGCTCAAGAAGCAGCTGAGAGGCTTTTCAAGTGGATTGTTTTCTCCAACACGCCTTTGAAGTAGTATTTTTTTGTGCGAGAAGCCTTTTTTTGTGCTTTTTTTCCAACTGAAAGGAAGAGCCCCAGCGACTACAACTTCCTGCTCTTGTGCAGCAGGTTCCTGCCAGTGCTTTGTCTATCTCCTGGTCACTTTTCATTATGATTTGGTGCTGGAAGGATTAATCTCCTTGTCTGATCCACATATACCATTGGATTCCAGGACATTGTATTTCATATTTCACGAGTATGTTCAAAATCTCTCGTATAAGGTTGTTATTTTGTTTGATAGAGGTCATGCACTAGTATTTATTTGTACTTTTATTCGATTTTTCAAAGTTATTATGGTGGGTGGCCTGCCTTTTTCAGTGGGGTCTAGCTATATTTTTGCATTTAATTTCTCTTCTTTTGTAAAAGAGCAATTTTGCACAGTTCTGTACATTTTCTCCCTGTTTGTTAAATTTGCAATATTAATTTATTGGTATAGAGTCAAAATATCGAGTTTTTATTATCGAGTAGACATAATATCGAGTAAAAAATATAGAATGGACATAATATCGACTAGACATAATATAGACTACCAAAATATCGACTTGAAATTTTTAATATCGAACAAAATGGACATAATATCGAATCAAAAATATAGAATGGACTTAATATCGACTAGACATAATATAGACAACAAAAATATCGAATTTTAGGTAAGTTAATATTATTTTTTTGTGTAATATAATTCTGTAGCGGGTTGTGGGTTTATAGGGGAATAGGGTGGGAAGTAATTTAATTATAATTAATTAAATATGTTAATTTTTTTGTTATTTATTTCGAATTAATTGTTAATTAATTATTAATTGGTAATTAATTAAAATATCAATGGTAATAAATTTTAATTGATTAATTGATAAATATTTTAATTTTAGTAATTTATTTTCTGTAGCTGGTTGTGGGTTTATAGGGGAATAGGGTGGGAAGTAATTTAATTATAATTAATTAAATATGTTAATTAATTGTATTTATTTGGAATTAATTGGTAATTAATTATTAATTGGTAATTAATTAAAATATAATTGTTAATTAATTTGAATTGCTTATTTGATAAATATTTTTATTTTAATAATTTATTTTCTGTAGCGGGTTGTGGGTTTATAGGGGAATAGGGTGGGAAGTAATTTAATTATAATTAATTAAATATGTTAATTAATTAATTGGTATTTATTTTGCAATAATTGTTAATTAATTTTTAATTGATAAATAATTAATTCTTAATTGATAATTAATTTTAATTGTTTAATTGACATTTATGTGAATAATAATATTTTATTTTCTGTAGTGGGTTGTGGGTTTATAGTGGAATAGGGTGGGTAGTAATTTAATTTTAATTAATTAAATATGTTAATTAATTAATTGATTGGTATTTCTTTTGAATAAATTGTCAATGAATTTTTAATTGGTAAATAATTAATTGTTGATGATTAATTAATAATTATGTGAATAATATTATTTTATTTGTAGTAGCGGGTTGTGGGTTTATAGGGGAATAGGGTGGGAATAGGGTTGGAAGTAATTTAATAAAATGTATTCAACATGATAATTAATTAATTGGTATTTATTTTAAATACATTGTTAAATAATTTGTCATTGGTAATTAATTAATTCTTAATTGGTAATTAAAATGTATTAATTGATTAATTTATAACTATGTGACTTAGATACATTTTTTTTCACTAGAGTGGGGATATTAAAATTTACCCCTATGCTATCCAACGCTTTCCTTACTGTTGCACTCTCTGGAGTGGGAATAGTAATTTTTACCCCTACGCTATCCAACGCTTTCTCTACTGTTGCACTCTCTGGAGTGGGAATAGTCATTTTTACCCATACGCTATCCAACGCTTTCCCTACTGTTGCACTCTCTGGAGTGGGAATAGTAATTTTTACCCCTACGCTATCCAACGCTTTCCCTACTGTTGCACTCTCTGGAGTGGGAATAGTAAATTTTTACCCCTACGCTATCCAATGCTTTCCCTACTGTTGCACTCTCTGGAGTGGGAATAGTAATTTTTACCCCTACGCTATCCAACGCTTTCCCTACTGTTGCACTCTCTGGAGTGGGAATAGTAATTTTTATCCCTACGCTATCCAATGCTTTCTCTACTGTTGCACTCTCTGGAGTGGGAATAGTAATGTTTACCCCTATGCTATCCAACGCTTTCCCTACTGTTGCACTCGCTGGAGTTGGAATAGTAATTTTTACCCCTACGCTATCCAACGCTTTCCCTACTGTTGCATTCTTTGGAGTGGGAATAGTAATTTTTACCCCTACGCTATCCAACACTTTCCCTACTGTTACACTTGCTGGAGTTGGAATAGTAATTTTTACCCCTACGCCATCCAACGTTTTCCCTACTATTGCACTCTCTGGAGTGGGAATAGTAATTTTTACCCCTACGCTATCCAACGCTTTCCCTACTGTTGCACTCGCTGGAGTTGGAATAGTAATTTTTACCCCTACGCTATCCAATGCTTTCCCTACTGTTGCACTCTCTGGAGTGGGAATAGTAATTTTTACCCCTACGCTATCCAACGCTTTCCCTACTGTTACACTCTTTGGAGTGGGAATAGTAATTTTTACCCCTACGCTATCCAACGCTTTCCCAACTGTTGCACTCGCTGGAGTTGGAATAGTATTTTTTACCCCTACGCCATCCAATGCTTTCCCTACTGTTGCACTCTCTGGAGTGGGAATAGTAATTTGTACCCCTACGCTATCCAACGTTTTCCCTACTGTTGCACTCGCTGGAGTGGGAATAGTAATTTTTACCCCTACGCTATCCAACGCTTTCTCTACTGTTGCACTCGCTGGAGTTGGAATAGTAATTTTTACCCCTACGCTATCCAACGCTTTCCCTACTGTTGCACTCTTTGGAGTGGGAATAGTAATTTTAACCCCTACGCTATCCAACGCTTTCCCTACTGTTGCACTCGTTGGAGTGGGAATAGTAATTTTTACCACTGCGCTATCCAACGCTTTCCCTACTGTTGCACTCGCTGGAGTTGGAATAGTAAATTTCACCCCTACGCTATCCAACGCTGTTCCTACTGTCGCACTCTTTGGAGTGGGAATAGTATGTATGTATGTATTTAATGCTTATTAAGCGCAACTGTCACCCAAAGGGTATCCTGGCGCTGAGATCAATCCAACCATCGGGTGAATGCTTTAGACTGCTCTTGGAAATAAGTAGGTCTTAAGATCCCTTTTAAAAGAGGACAAATCTTGTCTACTCCTCAGCGTCAGAGGTATGATGTTCCATATTGTGGCGGCTGCAAAGCTAAAAGCGCGGTGCCCATCCTCACTCTGTTTATCCTAGGAATTCTCACTAGGAACGCCGAGGCGGATCTCAAAGGTCTGACAGCTTGGTACCAAGAAAAAAGGTTTTGCAGTGGCATCGGTCCTAGTCCATGCACAGCCCTAAAGACAAGGCATAAAGCCTTAAAGGCAGTCCTCTGCTGGACCGGTAACCAATGAAGATCAGCCAAAGCTGTAGATGAAGAGGCAGAGCGCGGGCGAGATAGAGCTAATTTAGCCGCCATGTTTTGGATCCTCTGCAGCTTAAGGATCAAGATCTTAGGGGCTCCCAGAAGTAGTGCGTTGCAGTAGTCTATCCTACTGAGAATAGAACTACGCACTACCTCTGCTCTAGCTTCCCGAGGAAGGAGTGGCAAGATCTTACGTAGAGCACGGAGCAAGCCCATACAGGTCACTACAGTCCTATTCACCGAGGCATCAAGTTGTAAGTTTGGTTCAAACAGAACTCCCAAATTACGAGCCGATTCTGCGGCCTCCACCGAGCCCGGAATGGAGGTTGGCCAGAAATCATCCGGCAGTGCGCGGGGGAGTCGGTCTAGGGAGCAATGAAGTACCTCCGTTTTCGACCCATTGAATTGGAGTGAGTTGGCTTGCAACCACTCTGCTGTGGCCGACATACAGCGGTGAAATGTGTCCCTCGATACTATCTCAGTACCCTCAAATGAAAAAATCAATTGAGTGTCATCGGCATAATTGATTACTGATATGCCGAATGACTTTATCAGATGTATCAGGGGTCGGAGATATAAATTAAAAAGGATCGGACTAACCGCAGATCCTTGGGGGACACCTTGACTCACCTGTCGTGTAGCTGATCGAAAAGGTGGTAACGCCACAGCTTGCTGTCTATTGCAGAGATACGATGTTAGCCAGGTTAAGGCCAGATCGGTTATTCACACGTTCCGAAGACGACCCAATAGAACCTCATGGTCCACCGTGTGGAACGCGGCCGACATGTCAAGCAGCACTAAAAATCCTGACTTGCCCCTGTCGACACGCGTTCGCAGATTGTCCAACACGGTGACCAGTGCGGTCTCGGTGCCATGGGCTGGTCTGAAGCCAAATTGGGCTGCATCCAGGCAGGAGTTGGCTTCCAGGAAGTTGGACAAGGCTCTCGTGACCCACTTCTCGAGGATTTTTATCGCAAATGGTAAAAGCGAAATGGGCCTATAATTGGCTGGGCATAGAGGGTCCAGAGTAGCCTTTTTTAACAGAGGTGTTACTATTGCCAACTTCCAACTGTCTGGGACTGGTGCTGTAGTCAGCGATTGGCAACAGATGGAATAGAGCGGGGGGAACAACTCGTCTAGAAAAGCCTTCCAGATCTCATGTGGCATTGGGTCAAGTGGTGAACCTGAGGAGACGCAATTGGCCAAAGCACAGAATTCCTCCAGCGAGGGAGTAGGGAAGCTAGACAACTGGGAGATCCCTTCCTTGTTATCAACCTCTTCGAATTCCGAATGACAGGGGAATATCGAAGGGGGAAACAAGGACGGCACAGACTGTCTGGGTGCTTCGAGTCCATTCAGAACGCTCCTAATTTTCTCCTCAAACGCGAGGGCTAAAGAATCGCAGAGTTCTTGAGAAGCCGGAGTGGTTGCGCAGCACACGAAGGATTGGATAAGCTGTTAACCAGTTTAAACAAGGTCTGCGATTTATTAGGAGCTTTCGCCAAGGTGTCTTCCAAAAACTTTGCTTTAGCACTCCTTAGCTGAAGCTTATATTCCAGCAGGGCGGCTTTATATGCTGCCCTGTCCAGCTCCCTGTACCCTCTCCTCCAAGTGCGTTCCGCCTGTTTAAAGCGGAGCTTGGACTGACCAAGGTCCTCAGTAAACCAGGCATTAGTCCCTCTAGGTCTGTCCCTCACCTTTCGTAGAGGAGCCACCTCATCCAATGACGTCGAGATTTTCTGACAAAGGGCAGTGTAGCTCTTATCCACACTGTCCTCCACCATAAAGGTCCCAGACAGTAATATAGGTCGAATCGGCTCCCTAAGAAGGCGAGGCCATTGTCGATTAAGCTTTGTGTTGCCCTGATTGCTTAATTTTGTTAAGGCAGGCAAAGCAATGGACATGAGAATCAGTGAGTGGTCGGTCCAACATTGATCCACGATTTCTTCCACTATAACCAACTCCCTCTCGGCAAATACCAAGTCCAGTGTATGCCCCTTCGCGTGAGTAGATGACAAAACAAACTGTTCAAGTTGAATATTACTACACGCTTGGCAAAGTACTCTATAGGCTAGATCTTGGCTAGATATAGGCTAGAATAGTAATTTTTACCCCTACGCTATCCAACGCTTTCTCTACTGTTGCACTCTCTGGAGTGGGAATAGTAATTTTTACCCCTACGCTATCCAACGCTTTCCCTACTGTTGCACTCTCTGGAGTTGGAATAGTAAATGTAAACCTCTCGCTATCCTACGGAAAAAATATTGTATATGTTGTGTTAATAATATGTGTATATATATATATATATATATATATATATATATGTACCAAAAAATGCCCAGCATTTGAGGCCGCACAACACTGCGATGAAGGAAACATCCTTAATTAGAAGAAACAGGCAGCTTCCGATTCCGTAATACATCCTGTGGCCTGACGCGTTTCGATGGACTTTCACCATCTCTTCAGAGGCCTCGTGAGCAGGAAAAAATGACGTGCATGACTCGCCGCCCATTTTATTAATTGGCTTCCGAATGCCGAATTTGTTGCATTTTGGGCAGCGTAGTCCATTTAAGCACTATTTATCCCCTCCAGTGGGTAACATGCCCACGATTGATTGCAGGATAAATGTTTTTCAAGCCCTCCATTAGGCTTCCCGAATCGGACTTTGCCTGTTAAATTACAAATCACAGTACCATTTACAGGGGGAGGGGTTCCCCCTGTCCGCATCCATGAAGTTCTTCAGATGGTGCGATCCCTCTACGGCGTGGAGCAGCCGTATAAATATGTACCAAAAAATGCCCAGCATTTGAGGCCGCACAACACTGCGATGAAGGAAACATCCTTAATTAGAAGAAACAGGCAGCTTCCGATTCCGTAATACATCCTGTGGCCTGACGCGTTTCGATGGACTTTCACCATCTCTTCAGAGGCCTCGTGAGCAGGAAAAAATGACGTGCATGACTCGCCGCCCATTTTATTAATTGGCTTCCGAATGCCGAATTTGTTGCATTTTGGGCAGCGTAGTCCATTTAAGCACTATTTATCCCCTCCAGTGGGTAACATGCCCACGATTGATTGCAGGATAAATGTTTTTCAAGCCCTCCATTAGGCTTCCCGAATCGGACTTTGCCTGTTAAATTACAAATCACAGTACCATTTACAGGGGGAGGGGTTCCCCCTGTCCGCATCCATGAAGTTCTTCAGATGGTGCGATCCCTCTACGGCGTGGAGCAGCCGTATAAATATGTACCAAAAAATGCCCAGCATTTGAGGCCGCACAACACTGCGATGAAGGAAACATCCTTAATTAGAAGAAACAGGCAGCTTCCGATTCCGTAATACATCCTGTGGCCTGACGCGTTTCGATGGACTTTCACCATCTCTTCAGAGGCCTCGTGAGCAGGAAAAAATGACGTGCATGACTCGCCGCCCATTTTATTAATTGGCTTCCGAATGCCGAATTTGTTGCATTTTGGGCAGCGTAGTCCATTTAAGCACTATTTATCCCCTCCAGTGGGTAACATGCCCACGATTGATTGCAGGATAAATGTTTTTCAAGCCCTCCATTAGGCTTCCCGAATCGGACTTTGCCTGTTAAATTACAAATCACAGTACCATTTACAGGGGGAGGGGTTCCCCCTGTCCGCATCCATGAAGTTCTTCAGATGGTGCGATCCCTCTACGGCGTGGAGCAGCCGTATAAATATGTACCAAAAAATGCCCAGCATTTGAGGCCGCACAACACTGCGATGAAGGAAACATCCTTAATTAGAAGAAACAGGCAGCTTCCGATTCCGTAATACATCCTGTGGCCTGACGCGTTTCGATGGACTTTCACCATCTCTTCAGAGGCCTCGTGAGCAGGAAAAAATGACGTGCATGACTCGCCGCCCATTTTATTAATTGGCTTCCGAATGCCGAATTTGTTGCATTTTGGGCAGCGTAGTCCATTTAAGCACTATTTATCCCCTCCAGTGGGTAACATGCCCACGATTGATTGCAGGATAAATGTTTTTCAAGCCCTCCATTAGGCTTCCCGAATCGGACTTTGCCTGTTAAATTACAAATCACAGTACCATTTACAGGGGGAGGGGTTCCCCCTGTCCGCATCCATGAAGTTCTTCAGATGGTGCGATCCCTCTACGGCGTGGAGCAGCCGTATAAATATGTACCAAAAAATGCCCAGCATTTGAGGCCGCACAACACTGCGATGAAGGAAACATCCTTAATTAGAAGAAACAGGCAGCTTCCGATTCCGTAATACATCCTGTGGCCTGACGCGTTTCGATGGACTTTCACCATCTCTTCAGAGGCCTCGTGAGCAGGAAAAAATGACGTGCATGACTCGCCGCCCATTTTATTAATTGGCTTCCGAATGCCGAATTTGTTGCATTTTGGGCAGCGTAGTCCATTTAAGCACTATTTATCCCCTCCAGTGGGTAACATGCCCACGATTAATAAATAGTGCTTAAATGGACTACGCTGCCCAAAATGCAACAAATTCGGCATTCGGAAGCCAATTAATAAAATGGGCGGCGAGTCATGCACGTCATTTTTTCCTGCTCACGAGGCCTCTGAAGAGATGGTGAAAGTCCATCGAAACGCGTCAGGCCACAGGATGTATTACGGAATCGGAAGCTGCCTGTTTCTTCTAATTAAGGATGTTTCCTTCATCGCAGTGTTGTGCGGCCTCAAATGCTGGGCATTTTTTGGTACATATTTATACGGCTGCTCCACGCCGTAGAGGGATCGCACCATCTGAAGAACTTCATGGATGCGGACAGGGGGAACCCCTCCCCCTGTAAATGGTACTGTGATTTGTAATTTAACAGGCAAAGTCCGATTCGGGAAGCCTAATGGAGGGCTTGAAAAACATTTATCCTGCAATCAATCGTGGGCATGTTACCCACTGGAGGGGATAAATAGTGCTTAAATGGACTACGCTGCCCAAAATGCAACAAATTCGGCATTCGGAAGCCAATTAATAAAATGGGCGGCGAGTCATGCACGTCATTTTTTCCTGCTCACGAGGCCTCTGAAGAGATGGTGAAAGTCCATCGAAACGCGTCAGGCCACAGGATGTATTACGGAATCGGAAGCTGCCTGTTTCTTCTAATTAAGGATGTTTCCTTCATCGCAGTGTTGTGCGGCCTCAAATGCTGGGCATTTTTTGGTACATATTTATACGGCTGCTCCACGCCGTAGAGGGATCGCACCATCTGAAGAACTTCATGGATGCGGACAGGGGGAACCCCTCCCCCTGTAAATGGTACTGTGATTTGTAATTTAACAGGCAAAGTCCGATTCGGGAAGCCTAATGGAGGGCTTGAAAAACATTTATCCTGCAATCAATCGTGGGCATGTTACCCACTGGAGGGGATAAATAGTGCTTAAATGGACTACGCTGCCCAAAATGCAACAAATTCGGCATTCGGAAGCCAATTAATAAAATGGGCGGCGAGTCATGCACGTCATTTTTTCCTGCTCACGAGGCCTCTGAAGAGATGGTGAAAGTCCATCGAAACGCGTCAGGCCACAGGATGTATTACGGAATCGGAAGCTGCCTGTTTCTTCTAATTAAGGATGTTTCCTTCATCGCAGTGTTGTGCGGCCTCAAATGCTGGGCATTTTTTGGTACATATTTATACGGCTGCTCCACGCCGTAGAGGGATCGCACCATCTGAAGAACTTCATGGATGCGGACAGGGGGAACCCCTCCCCCTGTAAATGGTACTGTGATTTGTAATTTAACAGGCAAAGTCCGATTCGGGAAGCCTAATGGAGGGCTTGAAAAACATTTATCCTGCAATCAATCGTGGGCATGTTACCCACTGGAGGGGATAAATAGTGCTTAAATGGACTACGCTGCCCAAAATGCAACAAATTCGGCATTCGGAAGCCAATTAATAAAATGGGCGGCGAGTCATGCACGTCATTTTTTCCTGCTCACGAGGCCTCTGAAGAGATGGTGAAAGTCCATCGAAACGCGTCAGGCCACAGGATGTATTACGGAATCGGAAGCTGCCTGTTTCTTCTAATTAAGGATGTTTCCTTCATCGCAGTGTTGTGCGGCCTCAAATGCTGGGCATTTTTTGGTACATATTTATACGGCTGCTCCACGCCGTAGAGGGATCGCACCATCTGAAGAACTTCATGGATGCGGACAGGGGGAACCCCTCCCCCTGTAAATGGTACTGTGATTTGTAATTTAACAGGCAAAGTCCGATTCGGGAAGCCTAATGGAGGGCTTGAAAAACATTTATCCTGCAATCAATCGTGGGCATGTTACCCACTGGAGGGGATAAATAGTGCTTAAATGGACTACGCTGCCCAAAATGCAACAAATTCGGCATTCGGAAGCCAATTAATAAAATGGGCGGCGAGTCATGGACGTCATTTTTTCCTGCTCACGAGGCCTCTGAAGAGATGGTGAAAGTCCATCGAAACGCGTCAGGCCACAGGATGTATTACGGAATCGGAAGCTGCCTGTTTCTTCTAATTAAGGATGTTTCCTTCATCGCAGTGTTGTGCGGCCTCAAATGCTGGGCATTTTTTGGTACATATATATATATATATATATATATATATATATATTACCTACTGGCGGCCGCCAGTAGGTATATATAGTTAGGATTTTTTCTCTATGGGATTTTTGAAAATTCTATGTCTAATAACTTTGGCGTTTGTGGATGGAATTGGCTGAAATTTTCAGGAAAATGGCACATTTTGTTTCTGAGCAGCCCTTGAAAATTTGGGGGGGGTTCGTCAAGGGGGGGCCGAGAAAAAAGGGGGGTCCCAAAACGTGTTTTTAACATTGAGTTTTCCATAGGGCGGTTGGCCTCACTTTTAGCCCGAACGGCTGAATGGATTTGCACGAAACTTGGCAAAATTGTAGGGACTGGTAGCCCGATGTGCCTTTGCTAGGTCTCAATATATGTGCTTCAGTGGATTTTGAGAAATTAACGTTCAAAAAAAGATATATATCTGTAACAGCGGACCGGGCAGCGCTCCGGTTCGCGGACTTTTCGCGGTACGGAGCTTTGTGAAGCAAAGCTGATTGGTTCTCCGGCGTCTGTGAACATTCCAAACAGTCCGTAGCGGCCGCCATCTTGTCTCTCGGTAGGATCGAGAGACAAGAGGAGGCCAAAGCGAAGGGGCAAATGACCATAAGGGGGCATAGTAGATCCTCGCTGACCCCCTAGGTTTGATGTGGAGGTTTTATAAGGGCCCCGCGGGGCAAAAAAAAATAATAATAATAATAATCGAACGGCTGAATGGATTTGCACGAAACTTGGTAAAATATTAGGGACTGGTAGCCCGATGTGCCTTTGCTAGGTCTCAATATATGTGCTCCAGTGGATTTTGAGAAATTAACGTTCAAAAAAAGATATATATCTGTAACAGCGCTCCGCTTCGCGTAACGGAGGTTTGCGAAGCTGATTGGTTCTCCGGCGTTTGTAAACATTGCAAACAGTCCGTAGCGGCCGCCATCTTGTCTCTTGGTAGGATCGAGAGACAAGAGGAGGCCAAAGCGAAGGGGCAAATGACCATAAGGGGGCATAGTAGATCCTCCTTGACCTCTTAGGTTTGATGTGGAGGTTTTAAAAGGGCCCCGCGGGGCAAAAAAAATAATAATCATAATAATCGAACGGCTGAATGGATTTGCACGAAACTTGCCAAAATTGTAGGGACTGGTAGCTCGATGTGCCTTTGCTAGGTCTCAATATATGTGCTTCAGTGGATTTTGAGAAATTAACGTTCAAAAACAAGATATATATCTGTAAAAGCGCTCCGCTTCGCGGAGATAAAATTATCTCTGTATTACCTAGCTGTTGCTAACACCAGTTAGCGACGGCTAGTAGGAGATAGCGACCATCTTGGGCCCCACTTTGCATGTGAGTGATATTTATCACTAATGACATGCAAAGTGGGCATGCCAAGATGTTAGCGACTGGAAACAGTCGCTAACATCGCTATCTCCTATTACCAACTTTTGGAAATATTCGCGATAAGCGCGAATATCTCCAAAAGCTACCACCTGCCCTGAGCAGTTCTTAGCCATGTTATCCAATGGGAGGTGGATAACATGGCTAAGAGCATTAGCCCGGTAATGCATGAATATCGCTGAGTTTTCAGCGATATTAATGCATTGCGGTCGTTTTTTATCGTATTTGCGATAAACCTTGATAATAGCAAGGTTTATCTGCGATAATTTCTGAAGATGCTTAGCGGTAAAAAATTTGTTGCTAAGCATCGTTAGGGATAAATATCGCTTAACTTTGGTAATATGCAACAACGTCTGTTAACGTTCGATTCGAAGGAAATCAGGAAGTGTTGAAAAACATTGTCTGCGCCATCTTGCCTTTTTTCAAATGCCACACTTTTGTCGTGCACGGCAGTCATTTTAGATGCCTTGACCAGACCCACTCTCTGCACGCTGTCGATCCTTAGCATGGCTCCCCACCCTCGCAAGCATCTCCCCCAGGCAGTGGTCACCCCCGCTCTTTGTCTTATGCATGGGTAATAAACCACCCCCCATCTGCGCTGCTCTTCCCTGAGAATCACACCCTGTGCCCGCCCGACACCTCCCTTTCGCCCTATTCACTACCGCACCCTCTGACACTCCTTTTCCTCTGTGTCTGATTGTCCAGGCCGGTCCTAGGGTATCAGCTAGCCCTGCAGATGTAGTTTATGGCCCCAGCTGTAAAGAATCACCCCTCTTCAAAGGAGTTATAGTAGATCAAGGCCCACACTCGATGAGATCCGTCACAGCAGACGCGTTCCTATTATCTGAAAACCATCCTGTATTGTGATTGGGGAGGGGACCGAGCCTGAAGCGGAAGATTCCAGGGATGACTCTTTGTACATCAAAGTTTTTACAATTATGTGTCACATTAAAAATATATAGCACTCCAACAAAGTAGTAAGATTATAAAACTTTAATAACTTATAAATATATACAAGAAAACAAAAACAGTAATAACATATAAACATTTTTAGGGAAAAACAACGAAGTAGCGGTCGGCTGTGCGAATAGTCCCAACGCAGCACAACGTCCAGATTTCACTGATTTCGGAATCCGGCGTGGGGCGTCGCGGGGGGTGGGTCATCAGTAGCAAACTGTTGTGCGAATAGTTCCAAGGCAGCAGAACGATGGCACCAAGGTGATGTCCAGTAAGTTGCCGCACTGGTTTTGGTATCCTACAATGCTGCTCCGAATAACGGCGTGGGGCGCCCCGGGGGAGGCGGCGTGAACGGGCCTCTCCAGCTGGAGTCTCGTCTGTTGTAGTGGGGCGCCCCTTTACCGTTTCAGTTGCCATTCCGTCCGCTTTTGGTCCACTGTGTCAAAAGCCGCAATTCAGCTGAGTTGCGCCCACTCTTGCGGTGCAGCGATAGGCGGCTGTCACAGGATTCTCAAAATGGCGGCAGGCTGTTTCCTTTTTGGGCCTGGTCCACTGAAATGGCCCTGGGACACCTTGGAAATCGGACGCTTGTCTGCTAGGTCTTGGACCCCATTCTCGAAAGCGTCCCCTCCGCCTTGAGGATTCATCAAAAGTTTTGGGGGCCCCCGACTCCTGCAGGCTTCAGGTGGGGAGCGGCTGCCATGATTGCTCGCGGAATGACTACAACGGAGCCACGAGATGGTGGTGCTTTCATGGTGACGCCAGCTTCAGTCTGAAACATCCAGAAACAAGGTGGGGCTTTCATCGTTTGGGGAAAAAAAAAGTTTCCATCCAATGAAAAGTGTTGTTTTTAGGTCATATGATCAAGCCTTCCATCATTAGGAAACCAAAAGTAAAATGAACCAATGAAAAGTTTTATAAACAAGTCACATGACCTGTTATGCGGCATAGGGTATAAAATGCGGAGAAAATACGTTGGCACGTGAGGCGGCGTCAGTAGCGGACCGATGTGCGAATAGGCCTAAGGCAACACAACGCGCCAAGATCCGGATGGCACCGAGGTGGTGTCCAGCAAGTTGCAGCACTGGTGTGGCCATCCTACAATGCTGAAAGTCGGCGTGGGGCGCCCTGTTGGCCTGTGAGTTCGCGTCAGTAGCGGACCGATGTGCGAATAGGCCGAAGGCAGCACAACGCGCCAAGATCCAGATGGCACCGAGGTGGTGTCTAGTAAGGTGCACTGGTGTGGCCATCCTACAATGTTGAAAGTCGGCGTGGGGCGCCCCGTTGGCCTGTGAGATGGCGTCAGTAGCGGACCGATGTGCGAATGGGGCCAAAGGCAGCGCAACAATGTTTTCTGAATAGAAGACACCACAAGGCGCTGAGATGCCAAGATCCGGATGGCACCGAGGTGGTGTCTAGCAAGTTGTGGCACTGGTGTGGCCATCCTACAATGGTAAAAGTCGGCGTGGGGCGCCCTGTTGGCCTGTGAGATGGCGTCAGTAGCGGACCGATGTGCGAATGGGGCCAAAGGCAGCGCAACAATATTTTCTGACTAGAAGACACCACAAGGCGCTGAGATGCCAAGATCCGGATGGCACCGAGGTGGTGTCTAGCAAGTTGCCGCACTGGTGTGGCCATCCTACAATGTTGAAAGTCGGCGTGGGGCGCCCCGTTGGCCTGTGAGATGGCGTCAGTAGCGGACCGATGTGCGAATGGGGCCAAAGGCAGCTCAACAATATTTTCTGAATAGAAGACACCACAAGGCGCTGAGATGCCAAGATCCGGATGGCACCGAGGTGGTGTCTAGCAAGTTGTGGCACTGGTGTGGCCATCCTACAATGGTAAAAGTCGGCGTGGGGCGCCCTGTTGGCCTGTGAGATGGTGTCAGTAGCGGACCGATGTGCGAATGGGGCCAAAGGCAGCGCAACAATATTTTCTGTATGGAAGATACCACTAGGCGTTGAGATGCGAAGATCCGGATGGCACCGAGGTGATGTCTAGCAAGTTGCTGTTCTGGTGTGGTCATCCTACAATGCTGAAACTCGGCGTTGGGCGCCCCATTAGCCTGTGAGATGGCGTCAGTAGCGGACCGATGTGCGAATGGGGCCAAAGGCAGCGCAACAATATTTTCTGAAGAGAAGACACCAAAAGGCGCTGAGATTCAGTTACCACCGAGGTGATGTCTAGCAAGTTGCCGCACTGGTGTGGCCATCCTACAATACTGCTCCGAATAACGGCGTGGGGTGCCCGAAGGGGGGGGGGGGAGGCGGCGTGAACGGGCCTTCCTAGGTGGAGGCTCGTCTGCTGTAGTGGGGCGCCCCTTTACCGTTTCAGTTGCCATTCAGCTGAGTTTCGGCTGCTCTTGATGCTACAGCGACAGGCGGCTGCAACAGGACTCTCAAAATGGCGGCTTGTTCTTTGGATTTGGGCCTGGTCTACTAAAATGGCCCTGGGACACTTTAGAACTCGGACGCTTTTTTTCCTTTCCTGTACATGCAAAAAAATGTAAATGCCCGGTACGTTACACGCTTCATCTGCCACGATGTACTCTCCAGAGGAACCGAAAAAAAATATAGTTATGGTAACTATACCATGCATCGTCATATGGAGAGGTGGCACCAATTAATTATAGTGCTGCATAAAAGAGAGATTTGGAGGAGAACCCCCGACCTGCCAGTACATTCATCAAAGAAGTGGCACTGACAGCATCAGAGGCAAGGGAAATGGTCCCAAATATTTAGAACTTTGGAAAGATTAAAATGACATGTTTAGATTGTGGCAAATTAATTTCATGTGGACAGATGAGTGTTACTCTAATAAATACAGCATATGAACATCATCATAGTCGATGGTTGGTAGAGACATTTTGACTATATCCTGGACCTGCCCGTCCTCGCCCAAAATGGCGCCGGAATAAATGGGACTCGTAACTCCTTGTTGTGTACTGGTTGCAGAACCTTGAAATCACGAGATACGTATGCAGTTTTGAAGCATATGGCGGGCGGGGACGAGAATTGATTGAATATTTCGACATCCCTATTGATATTAAGTTCTGATGTGTTATTGATTACTGTACTATTGAAAGTTCGAATTAACGTCACCCATGGTACTTGCCCGCAAATGTATATCTAGATAATTTTATTGTAACTGGCCCTGTCGTATTTTAATTATAAAACGTACGTCCACCGATTCCGCAACTGTTAGACACCTTAGTTCTTGCAACCTAATGGCCCGCCCGTTACGTTCCTCTACAGTGTAAATGTCTACTCATCATATACGATTACAGTTTGCTCCGTGGCCGGCCCACGTGGTTATAGGCTCGTATTTGTATAATGAAATTTTCACAATAAAGGTTTTTAAAAGAAAACATGGCAGTAGTATATACATTGGTAAATTTTTTAATAATAGTCACTGTTTTAGAATCATTAAAAGGCAAGTGAAATAAAGCAGACCAATTACATGAAGGGTAAAAGGTATAATACGCAGGAACGCAGTAAAGATAAATGGTCAAGGGCTGTTGTGTTTTCTACTCCTGCAACATAAAGTGATCGATAAGAATCTCATATTCAGGCGTATCGGTGACTAAGACAGCAGGTCGACCCTCTTTTGCTCAACGGCTCCGTCATGGGACGAAGAAACGCTCTTTTTCTCGAAAAAAGAATATATTTTACTTGCAGGACAGTTGTAAATTTTCCGGGAAAGTACATTAGCCTGGAACATTATAACATATATTTAAGAAAAAATAATGTTCGGAAGTAATAAAAAGCGTAATTTTTGGGTCATATGACCAAGCCTTTCATCATTAGAATAAGAAAAGTAAAATGAACCAATGAAAAGTTTTATTAACAAGTCACATGACTTGTTATGCTTACGTTACGCGCTGCGCGTCGCGCCCCGGATGACTTCCGGATGCGCTAACGCGGCGCGTCATATGACGCATTACGCGACAACGCAGGTCCAGAATATAGTCAAAATGTCTCCACCAACCAGCGGTCGGAACACAACCCCTTTCAGCAGGCTAAATAGTTCTGTTAAATGACAACAGAAGGGACAGGCAACAAGAACCATCAGTCAAAGAGGGGAGGGCTAGTTCTTCTCTACCGGGTTACATTGGGGCGCTACCGGAACTGATCGAATTGGTAGTCTACAGTGTTTCTGGATGTTTCAGACTGAAGCTGGGGTTAGCATGAGAGCACCACCATTTCGTAGCTCCGTCGTGGCCATTCCGCAACCAATCATGGCAGCCGCTCTTTATTGTTATTTTGGGCGGGGTGGGTGGCGGAGCCGAGCTGTTTTGCAGCAAACATTGTGTGGAGTTCAGTTCATCTCACTAGTTTTGTATTTGTCATGAGGGGTTGTTCCTAATGTTTCTATTTTAGCGAGGTCAAAAAGAGATCCCATTAGTGGCCTACTGATTTTGCTCGATTCCTTTTCTTTTTTTTTACACGATTTTTCGTTATCTGCAAAGACTAAACAGAGTATTGCGACTCTGTGTCTGTTTGTAAATAGAGAATGAACCAAAGAGAACCAATTCTAAAACAGTAAATGCTTGGATAACAATCAATCAAATGGAGAGAGAAGCAGGCACGACGTATTACAACGGGGACAAAGGCCTGCGTTAACTACCTTTCACTATCTGCAAAGAGAGAGTACTCCTAATAGAAATGAGGGGGGGGCACCATTCAAAGCAGATCAGTGTGCATAAACACGAAAATGTTTTCACTTACCACGTACTTGACATTCGACAGCTTATGATATTTGCTATTAAAAAACCATTGAAATTCACTGAAAAAACCATAGGTTATAGACCATATATAGTTAGGAATTAGCATTTACAAAACCTTGAAAATTCACTGAAAAAAACATAGGTTATAGACCATATATAGTTAGGAATTAGCATTTAAAAAACCTTATTTTACTCACACAAAACCATTGAAATTCCATATATAGTTAGTTGCACTAACTATATATCGCGCACCCGCAATCCACTGCTGATGATGTCACATATTACATCATTCATGACATGGTCAGTGACATCACTGATGACATCACTGATGACATCTCAAATGACATCACTGATGACATCACTGATGACATCATCCAGTGACTGTGTGTTTCTGTAAAGTTTAAATATGTTTTACATATTGAAGAATGAGTAGATGTATAAGTGTCTGGACAAAGGATTTAGTAGGTGCATGACTGAATGTATGAGTGAGTGATTAAATGTGTCTCACTGAGTGCATGGGTTAGTGACTAAACTGTCTTAATTTGTGCATCATTATGTCTGTTGTTCTGTAAACTGCTGCATGTGTTGATCAGTAGCTATATGATTAACTATATGGGTTATTGATTGATTGTCCAAGTATTTGTATGGGAGACTGAGTGTGTGTGTGGCTGGCTGGGAGGTGTGTGACTCTCTGCAGATCAATGTGTACTTGTATCAATGATTGTATAAGAAAGTAAGTATGTGTTAGTATATGTTTGAAAATGTAAGGTGCTCTATGTTTAACTGTATAGACAAGAAAATGAAAGTGTGATTGATTCTTTACAGGACTGACTAGGTGTGTGAGTAACTCCATGGATGAGTGGCAGAGTGTGAGTGTCTGTATAGGTGTATGAGTGCATATGATAGTGTTGTAAAGATGAGTGATTGTATGTATGAATGATTGTATGGGTGAATGAGTGAATGTGTGTGTAGACGTAGGAATCAGTGAGTGCGTATGTAGTAACTAGTATTGGTGTGTCAATGGTTTCAAAAATTATACTCTGTATTTAACACTGGGTGAAACAGAGGTTATATTAAAATGCGAGGAGATGCATTGTATTGTCACATGAATGATATCATCAGTGATGTGGTCATTGATGTCAAATGAGATGTCATCAGTGATGTCATCAGTGATGTCATTTGAGATGTCATCAGTGATGTCATCAGTGATGTCACTGACCATGTCATGAATGATGTAATATGTGACATCATCAGCAGTGGATTGCGGGTGCGCGATATATAGTTAGTGCAACTAACTATATATGGAATTTCAATGGTTTTGTGTGAGTAAAATAAGGTTTTTTAAATGCTAATTCCTAACTATATATGGTCTATAACCTATGGTTTTTTCAGTGAATTTTCAAGGTTTTGTAAATGCTAATTCCTAACTATGTATGGTCTATAACCTATGGTTTTTTCAGTGAATATATATATGTTTTAATTTTTTTTTTAAGTTACAATAATTATTTATTAATTTTAAGTTTATTTAAGTATTTTAAGTATGTTTAAATTAGTTATATTTATTAATATAGTACTTTTAAATTACTTTTAAGATATTTAAAAAAATCGATATTTTGACTGTCTATATTTTTTCCTATCGATATTTTGGAGTCGATATTTTTGTACTTACCTGTTTGTAGATAGGAAGTCGATATTC
This sequence comes from Lissotriton helveticus, assembly GCF_964261635.1. Classification (NCBI taxonomy): domain Eukaryota; kingdom Metazoa; phylum Chordata; class Amphibia; order Caudata; family Salamandridae; genus Lissotriton; species Lissotriton helveticus. The sequence goes on from NC_136072.1 coordinate 966,282,980, forward strand.
TGGCATTCTATATTTTTACCTCGATATTTTGACTGTCGATATTTTGACTGTCGATATTCTGTCAGTGATCCTAATTTATTTACTATGTGTCTTATTCTGTCAAGGGGCCACCCAGTAGGGCCAGGCCATTGCTGGTCATGGGTGCCTTAAACAATTTTTCCTATGCTATACAATATTTATGACTTGGATGGCATTAGATTGAATAAAACATGTGTGTTTTTTGTATTTCATGTTTTTGTGCACAAAAAAGTGTATATGTGGGGTAATATTTGGTGCCTTTGGAGGATGAGTGTGATAGTAAATTTTTTTTTGCTCAGGAGATTTTCATTTTTGGCATTACTGAATTATTGGTAGTGATTACTTGACTGTTACCATGCCTCCTTTGTCTGTCCAGTGTGTGTGTATGTGTGTTTGTCATAGGCAATCATTCATTTGTCTTTGTTCTCCATGCCATGTAGCCGGGGCCCATTTTGTGGAGTCTGTGCTCGTAGTCCTAAATGTGTTCTCTTTGTTCCCCATTCCTCCTTGCTCAGTGTTGTTGTCTGACCACGTGGTACTGTCTGCAGCCAGTGTGCTTTTGCCACAGGTTCCAATGTGTTCTTTGTTCCCCATGCCTCCTTGCTCAGTGTTATTGTTTGATCATGTGGCACAGGCTGGCAGACCTTTTGCGTGTCCAGCCAAGGTGCCTTTGCCATAGGCTTGCATGGATGTATGTGAGATATTAGTTTAATTTTATGCTTGAGGATCAGTGTTGTATACATATATTAAGAGTATGACTTAATGAACAGTGCTTATACAATTTTCCATGCATTTTTTGAATTATTTCTTACTTTGCAACTCCAATATGTTTCTTCTCATCCTCCCATATGAACATCGACAATTATAGATTTTTTTAAATTATAATTGTTGGTTTTTGTTTTTAATTTACGTTTTTTTATTCTTTATTTAATTTCTTTAATATCACTTATTTTTTCATTTTGTATGTAATATTTTTACATTGAAAAAATAAATTATTACATTTTTTATAATTGATTGTGTCCATTTTGCCTCGGTTGATCGTTCCATCCATTCATTCACCATAAGCGCACAACAATGCAGCAACATTCAGTTTTTTTTTTTATATAATTCCATTTCCTCCTGGACACCATGACTGTGGTGCACTTTAGAAATATCAGCATCATTCATTTATGTAATGATATTATTCCATTCCTCCCTGGACCGCATTGCCTGCCATAAGCGCACAATAACCTCCATTTTTAAAAAGATTACTATTCCATTTACCCATGCACTTTCCTGAGTGCCACAGGTGTGTTACTGATGGGTAATTACATTTTATGGTCTGGTGGTGTGGTTTGACTTTAAAGTGGTTATCACCTAAGTAACCAACCACACTAATATTGTCTTTGTCAGTACTAATTCAAACTGCAACCATGCCACGTTTCACTAAATGTTTTTGTTGCTTGTTTGCTTTTAGACGTGCAAGAGAAGAGACGTTGCCCACAGTACTGCCAAACAGTGATATCACACATCAGTCGTTCAATTTCTTCTGCTTGTGCAGCTTAGTTAACTGCCAACTGAGAGTTTTAAGATGTCCCCAAATAAGAAAGTGGCCTGTGAGAAGGAGCAGCTTCCCACCAGTGGCGTGTCACCCCACACCTTTCTTGGGCCATGCACCGGCCTCCAAGGACCACGTTGGGAACAGCACTCCCACATCAACAGCAGCACCCCAAACTAAGCCTAAAACCATGTCTGTCAGTGAGGTGGCCACTGCAATCACGTTGATGATGAAATGCAGTGACAAATAATGTTACTTGTCCCATTTGCAAAGTAGTAACCAATCATTTCAGGAAACAAAGTAAATTGGACAGCAGCTGAAAGCCAGCAATACTACATTGTCCAAATGTTGGGGAAGAACAGGAGGTTGAGCTTCCTTCAGAGGAAGAACCTCCTCTTTTAGAATCATTGGCTCCAAGATCTCCAGCAAGGAAAAGGAAGGGTACTACTGCACCATCTTCACCAAGCACTTCTTCTGATAATGATGATAGGGACATGTAGTGGACCGCGGTAGAGTCCAGAAGATGCCAGAAGAGGCAAGGGAATGAGAAAAGTTCCTGAAAGTCTTAGAATTGTGGAAGGGCATGATGAGGAGGATAACTATGATGAGCAGGTCATTGTGGAAGGTGACACAGAGGAGTTCAGCATTGCTAGTTAACCTTCTCCAATGGATGTGGCACAGATAGCACCACCAGCTCCCATATTTGCAAAGCCCTATCAATGACCTGAACTGGTAACCACTACTTCAGTAGAAGTATGAACTGAAGAAATGCATTCAACAACATGCCCACCTACCGACAGTTCTTTTTCAGGCTTTGGCAGCGCACAGTAAAAAAGTACTCCTTCCCTGATTGGGAATTTTTTACAGTTAGTAAAGAGGGAGAGCACATTGTACTATGCACCATTGAACTAAGTTACAAGTTCAATCATGGTGGGAGGTGATGATGATGAGGAAGAAGAAGGTGACATCCTCACGCAAAGCAGTCCTATCCCCAGCAGTGTGCCAGCAGAATCACCCACCTCAGCAACAATAGCATACAGTGGCTGCCCCACTATGATGTGCACTGAGTCTACCACCACCTACTTTTCAAAGGTTATCTGCATCAGTGGCCACAGAAAAGAAGAAAAAAATACAGGCTACTATTGTGGGCATGTTCAGGAAGGAGGGGCGATATGACTGCAACCACGCAAAGGCAAGGAAAATGGCAAAAATGTTAGCACTGGACCTCTTGCTCTTTTCTTCTGTGGAAGGAGTGAGATTCTTCATGTTTCTGTCCATCTGCCCGAAATGGAAGGTTCCAAGTTGGATTTATTTTGCCAGAGTTGCTGTTCCACGCTGCATCATGAAGGGCTGCAAAAGGATGGACAAGCTTTACAGCAAAGTATTGTTCACACTATCCACCTGATGACAGACATGTGGAGAAGTTATTAGGTGAATGATTACATCACTGCACACTGGATCTCCTTTGCGGTGGTAAGGCAACAGATATCACAGGGTCTTGACTTAAAAGAACGTTTTAAGAACGTTTAGCGGCATCCACAGTGGCCATGTTCACCATGGAGAACTCACATACAACTGTAATCATCTTGAATGAATGTAACAGCAATATGTAGCGATGGCTGCGACCCAGAGGGCTCAAAATTGAATTTGTTGCCACAGACAATGGCAGTAACATAGTCAAGGCCATGTCAGACGGTGGCTATTTCAAGGCCCATTAAATCAACCTGGTGGTGAAAAACGTTCGCAAAAAAGGAGACATAGTAAGCAACATACTGACCACCTGCAGAAGAATCTAAACTAAATGTGGCCATTCTTTTAATGCGCCGAAGCAGTTGCAGATTATTCAGCATGCAAACCAGTTAAAGCCCTGATACAGGAGGCACCAACACATTGGAACGTGACCTATTACATGTTGCAACATCTGTTTGAGCAGTACAAACAGATCAATGACTATGTCATTCATAAATGAGGGGATGCAGTTGGGGAAGCTATGACCGAAGATATGGACAAGTGGGGCCTAGTCAAATGCCTGACACAGTGCTACTCACTTTTTAGGTTTTTACATGAGAATTTAGCAACAAGGACAGCACTATAGGCCAAGCTATCCCATTGTTGCATCTGCTATAGGACCAGGTCAAGAAGGCTCACCCCTGCCGGTGTGACTGAAAACACAGCAGCGCATGCCTTTGTTGAGAACGTAATCTTTGCATGCTTGTAAAGGGTGCCCCATGACATAATCTTGTCCAAAGTATATGTCAGTACAACACTACTTGATCCATGGTAAAAAGAAAATTCTGCCCACTTTTATTTCTTTTTCTGAAGGGGATGTTTCAAAATACAAGAGGTGGATTGTTGAGCAATCCGGAGACCTGGAAGATGAATGCCTGGAACTTAAAGTGCCACACCGCACATGCTGCCTTTAACTTCCAGAGAGGCATGTCTCCCTCGCATTCCTTGCCTATCCTTTCTTGCATTACTTAGCAGGGCTGCCACAGAAGATCATTCATTTACAAGAGTACCAACCCCAAAGTCCAAGGTGTTGCCTATTCAAAGATGCAATTGTGTACGTACTACCTAACCTACCTGTGTTTGTATTGGAAGAGGTAACTACAATTGCAACAGTGAGTGAGTGATTGTGAGTGATGATTGATGATTCATGTGATGGCAGACAGTAAGGCAGGGTGTTGAACTGTAACTTAGGAAGTTACTTGAGATGATTTGTAATTTTTAGGGCCTGAATGATAGGTGATAATTTTTTACTGGAGGTGATTGGTCCTTTCACACTTAGCCAGATTTACTTGCCGGGTTCACTCCTTTTTTCTGGTGCTTCAGAGACCACAACAGTCAAATTAGTTATAAACAAAAACCTATACAAAATATTGCAATTCTGTTTCTCTACTTGTCCTTCAATAGCAGTGCACTATACGTCTATGTTGCACAGGTTGGAAGCGGGACGGAGTTACTCAGAGTCAAGAGGAGGATGGAAGAACTCAGGGTAGGACTAACTCATCAACAGCTAGAAGCAAGAAGTTATCAACTTCGAAGGGAAACCATGACTCTGAGGCCTAGTACTCAGCTATGTGAGTGGTATGTTGATTTGTGAAATGATTCAGAGAATCTGAGTGTGTGTGTGTGTGTGTGTATGTGTGTGTTTTGCACTGATGGCAAAAGTGAAACTCTGAATTCTTTAGTTTTTTTATGCTCTGCCTCTGAGTCTTCTTGGTACACTCCTACTAACTCAGAGTTTTTGTTTCCATTTAATTGCCTGTGATGTATATTCTTTCCGATTAATCCTACATTTGGAGCTTACTGAGTGGGAGTGGGATCTTGCTCGTGAAGTTGTAATGCCTTCCCTGTTATTGCTTCATATATATTCAGGTAAGACAACTTTGGAGTGAAATTAACTAGCTAAGTTAGTAGGCAAGTAAAGCAGCAGTGCAAAGTAAAGGTAAAACACAAAAAACTACTTCAGGCATAAATATTGATGACATCTAATCATTTTCCACTTTCTTTTTTCAAATAAACTAACTCAGCCTCTCCACCCAAAACAGGCCCATCCCTCTCCTTAAACAAATTGACCCAACCACCAATGTCCAAGAATGTCCAACAAATAAAAAAAACTTGCCACCCTCTGGACTCGCTCCGTGGAGGTCGGTCCCACACGCTCCCTGCCTCAGCCCCTTCTCTGCCTGCACCCCTCCCCCAGCTAAATTGGATTGCCTGCCTCGGCGACATCGCCTACAATCTCAGAGCGCTGCAACGCGGACATAGCGCCTGGTATCGTTATCTGCCTTCGCATTTTAGCCAAGTTGCCTCTATTAATATTTAATTAATTGCGCTGCACTGCTGTGTAATTTCAGCGTTTTGAAAAGAATTTTCTGTCTTTGTGCCCCAGTTTCGCTTCCTGCCATTTGGTTGTTTGTTGTCTCGTGGCTCTTGTCTCCTCCCCGCTCCCGCCTCCCAGCTGACCCGCCCACCCACTGGTAGAGGAAGCTCTCTCCTCCTACTTCCAACTTGTGACCTGCTGGACTCGCTCCGTGGAGGTCGCTCCCACACGCTCCCTGCCTCAGCCCCTTCTCTGCCTGCACCCCTCCACCAGCTAAATTGGATTGCCTGCCTCGGCGACATCGCCTTCAATCTCAGAGCGCTGCAACGCGGACATAGCGCCTGGTATCGTTATCTGCCTTCGCATTTTAGCCAAGTTGCCTGTGTTAATATTTCATTAATTGCGCTGCACTGCTGTGTAATTTCAGCGTTTTGAAAAGCATTTTCTGTCTTTGTGCCCCAGTTTCGCTTCCTGCCATTTGGTTGTTTGTTGTCTCGTGGCCCTTGTCTCCTCCCCGCTCCCGCCTCCCAGCTGACCCGCCCACCCACTGGTAGAAGAAGCTCTCTCCTCCTACTTCCAACTTGTGACCTGCTGGACTCGCTCCGTGGAGGTCGCTCCCACACGCTCCCTGCCTCAGCCCCTTCTCTGCCTGCACCCCTCCCCGAGCTAAATTGGATTGCCTGCCTCGGCAACATCGCCTGCAATCTCAGAGCGCTGCAACGCGGACATAGCGCCTGGTATCGGTATCTGCCTTCGCATTTTAGCCAAGTTGCCTGTATTAATATTTAATTAATTGCGCTGCACTGCTGTGTAATTTCAGCGTTTTGAAAAGCATTTTCTGTCTTTGTGCCCCAGTTTCGCTTCCTGCCATTTGGTTGTTTGTTGTCTCGTGGCCCTTGTCTCCTCCCCGCTCCCGCCTCCCAGCTGACCCGCCCACCCACTGGTAGAGGAAGCTCTCTCCTCCTACTTCCAACTTGTGACCTGCTGGACTCGCTCCGTGGAGGTCGCTCCTACACGCTCCCTGCCTCAGCCCCTTCTCTGCCTGCACCCCTCCCCCAGCTAAATTGGATTGCCTGCCTCGGCGACATCGCCTGCAATCTCAGAGCGCTGCAATGTGGACATAGCGCCTGGTATCGTCATCTGCCTTCGCATTTTAGCCAAGTTGCCTGTATTAATATTTAATTAATTGCGCTGCACTGCTGTCTAATTTCAGCGTTTTGCAAAGCATTTTCTGTCTTTGTGCCCCAGTTTCGCTTCCTGCCATTTGGTTGTTTGTTGTCTCGTGGCCCTTGTCTCCTCCCCGCTCCCGCCTCCCAGCTGACCCGCGCACCCACTGGTAGAGGAAGCTCTCTCCTCCTACTTCCAACTTGTGACCTGCTGGACTCGCTCCGTGGAGGTCGCTCCCACACGCTCCCTGCCTCAGCCCCTTCTCTGCCTGCACCCCTCCCCCAGCTAAATTGGATTGCCTGCCTCGGCGACATCTCCTGCAATCTCAGAGCGCTGCAACGCGGACATAGCGCCTGGTATCATTATCTGCTTTCGCATTTTAGCCAAGTTGCCTGTATTAATATTTAATTAATTGCGCTGCACTGCTGTGTAATTTCAGCGTTTTGAAAAGCATTTTCTGTCTTTGTGCCCCAGTTTCGCTTCCTGCCATTTGGTTGTTTGTTGTCTCGTGGCCATTGTCTCCTCCCCGCTCCCGCCTCCCAGCTGACCCGCCCACGCTCCGCCCCCCTCCACTCTACATTTAGACAGATGGACCTACGCGCAGCGTCCACGCGCAGCGTCCACGCGCAGCGGTCGCGCCGAAGGTGCGCCAAAGGTAAGCCCGTCTACGCCCGTCCGCGCCTGGACCGCGCCCAGCGCGAGACCCCCTGGTTCCCGTACCACCCACCCCTCCCGCATCACATACGACGCCTCCACCCTCTTAGCACTAAACCCCGGCGGACTCCCCAACTGCGCACAAGTCGCACCTGGACACACCCACGGACCCTTCGCTTGCAACTCCTGCAAGTTTGACGGCACCAAGACCAACTCCACATCCACAAACACCAAACAGAGATCTGACACCAACCACCTAAAATGCATCCTGCTCAACACCCGCTCTGTCCAGAAACACGCCATCGACCTTTGGAATCTACTAGACACCATTTCTCCGGACGTCGCCTTCCTAACAGAAACTTGGATGAACGCCTCCTCAGCTCCAGACATCACCATAGCCATCCCGGAAAACTACAAGATCATCCGAAAGGACCGCGCCAAGCAAACAGGAGGAGGCATCGCCATCGTCCATAAAAATTCCATCCGCATCTCAGCCAGCTCAGACGTCAACCTCGCTAGCGCCGAACACCTTCACTTCCAGATCCACACCGACCCCAAGACCACACTCAGAGGCACACTCCTCTACAGACCACCTGGACCCCGTGCACAATTCTGTGAAGACATCACTGACTTCATCACCCCTCACGCCCTCCCCTCCGAGAACTACATTCTTCTGGGAGACCTCAATTTTCACCTGGAAAAGAACAACGACAGCAACACCACCACTCTTCTGGACAATCTCGCCAACCTAGGACTCAAACAACTAGTTAACACCCCCACCCACTGTGCAGGACACACACTCGACCCTATCTTCACCTCCAGCAAGCACATCTCCTTCAGTTTCACCACAGCACTCCATTGGACGGACCACAGCTGCGTTCACTTCACCTACAAAAAGACCACAATCCACAACAACCCTCAACCCACTGTGCGAAGAAACTGGAACAAAATCACCATCGATCAGATCTCCACATCGCTTCTTCAAAACCCCCCAGCCTATTTGTCGAACCCTAACCAAGCAGCCATCAACCTCACACAATGGCTAACTCACAGGGCCGACAACCTAGCACCCTTGAAAATATGTCAAATCAAACTAGGCAGCAAAAACGCTCCCTGGTTCAACGATGAGCTTAAGAAATCCAAGAATCTCTGTCGCTCCCTCGATAAGGCCTGGAAAAAAGACCCAAACACCAGCACCAGGGACGCCTTCAAAAACGCCACCCGCATACACCACCAACTAATCCAGACAGCCAAGAAAGCCGCATTCAAAGACAGACTATACAACAACACCCACAACAGCAAGGAATTATTCAACATCGTCAAAGAGTTTACCAACCCCACTGCTAACTCCAACGACATCACTCCCTCTCAAACCCTTTGCGACTCCTTAGCTTCGTTCTTCCACGACAAAATCGCAGACATCCACAACAGCTTCAACAACCAACCCGAAGACCAACCCACCCAACCCTCTGCCGAACCTTCACCCCCCTTGAACATCCTTAATGACTGGAACCCAATCTCCACTGAGGACACCATCCGCCTGATGAACTCCATCCACTCAGGATCCCCCACAGACCCATACCCTCACTACATCTTCAACAAAGCAGACTCCATCATAGCACCACATCTCCGAGACGTCATCAACTGCTCCCTCAACTCCGCCACCTTCCCGGAAAGCTGGAAACACGCCGAACTCAGCGCCCTTCTAAAAAAAAACACAGCTGACCCCACCGAACTCAAAAACTACCGCCCCATCTCGCTTCTTCCATTCCCGGCCAAAGTCATCGAGAAAGCAATCAATAACCAGCTCGCCACCTTCCTCGAAACAAACAATTCCCTCGACTCCTCACAGTCCGGCTTCCGAGCCAAACACAGCACTGAGACCGCACTCATCGCAGCAACAGACGACATTCAAACTCTACTGGACAATGGAGACACAGTCGCCCTCATCCTCCTTGACCTCTCCGCAGCATTCGACACAGTCTGTCATAATACCCTGTTACACCGCCTTAGAAACATCGGAATCCAAGGAAAAGCTCTGGAATGGATCACCTCGTTCCTTGCCGGAAGGACTCAGAGAGTCCGCCTCCCACCGTTCAAATCAGAGGCCTCTGAACTCATCTGTGGCGTGCCACAAGGATCCTCACTCAGCCCCACCCTCTTCAACGTATACATGAGCCTCCTTGCGACCATCGCACGCCAACACAACCTCAACATCATCTCCTACGCTGACGACACTCAACTGATCCTCTCACTCACCAAGGACCCTAACACCGCCAAAACCAACCTACATCAAGGAATGAAAGAAGTAGCAGAATGGATGAAGCTCAGCCGTCTGAAACTGAATTCAGACAAAACAGAAGTCCTTATCTTAGGTACCTCCCCCTCCGCATGGGACGACTCTTGGTGGCCAGCGGCCCTTGGAAAAGCACCCATCCCGACAAACCACGCACGGAACCTGGGCGTCATCCTGGACTCCTCACTCTCGATGACCAGACAAGTCAACGCCATTTCATCATCTTGCTTCAACATTCTTCGCATGCTCAAAAAAACATTTCGCTGGATCCCCACCGAAACTAGAAAAACAGTCACCCACGCACTGGTTACAAGCCGCCTGGACTACGGAAACACCCTATACGCCGGTACCACCGCAAAACTTCAGAAAAAACTCCAACGCATCCAGAACGCATCAGCCAGACTCATACTAGACATCCCGCGTAATGATGACATTTCTAATCACCTGAAAGACCTCCATTGGCTCCCTGTCAATAAGAGGATAACATTCCGCCTCCTCACCCACGCACACAAAGCACTTTACGAACTTGGACCCGAATGCCTCAACACGCGAGTTTCCTTCTACACCCCCTCCCGCCAGCTACGCTCTTCCAACCAAGCCCTTGCTGCTGTTCCACGCATCAACAAAACCACCATGGGAGGAAGATCCTTCTCCTACTTGGCGGCTAAAACCTGGAATTCACTCCCCATTCACCTCCGCCTCACTCAAAACCACCTAGCATTCAGAAAGCAACTTAAAACCTGGATATTGGACGAGTAATTCCCCTCCCTCCTCAAGCGCCTTGAGACCCTCTGGGTATGTAGCATGCTATACAAATTACTTGACTTGACTTGACTTGACTCTGCACCCTCAGGTCCCTCCTACCAAAATAAAAAATCCAAAAATGGAATATAAGAGGGCATTCTCCATTTGGGTCCAGAGATGGTCCAGGCTCTGCTCCATCCTGATGATCCAGCTCTCCATAGCATCCAGACACTGAAGGATGTACCACAGCAATGGCCTGTCAGAGCGGGTGGGGGGTTGGCAGCAGGTGTTGTCACTGCCCCTGTCAACTGATGGCTGTGCCAGGTATAGAAATGTAAAAAAGAGTTAAAAAATACAAACTAATTATAAAACGAAAAAGAATTGTTCTTTTCAGAACTGCCTATTTGGTTTAAAAAAGAAAAAAAATGGAATTGTATGAATTGTGGTAAGTGGAATATATGGAGAAGTTTATGGTTAGTGCACATATGATTTAAGGAGTGCATGGGTAATGCCGGGGTGATTGCAAGAGTGTAAGAGAAATGTCTGGGTGATTGCAGGAGTGATTGCATGAGTGGAGAGGTTATGTGTGGTTGATTGGAGAAGTGCATGGGCAATGTCTGTGTGATTTCATGACTGCAGGAGTAGTGTCTGGGTGACTGCATGAGTGCACAGCTAATGTGTACGTGATTGGAGGAGTGCATGGGTAATGCCTGAGGGATTGCATGAGTGCAAAGGTTATGCCTGGTTGATTGCATGAGTGCAAGAGTTATGCCTGGGTGATTACATGAGTGCAGTGGTAATGTGTAAGTGATTGGCAGAGTGCATGGGTAATGCCTGACTGATTGCATGAGTGCAAGGGTAGAGCCTGGGTGATTGGATGAGTGCAGAGGTAATGCCTGATTGATTGCATGAGTGCAAGGGTTATGCCTTGTGATTGCATAAGAGCCAGGTTTATGTCTGGGTGATTACATGAGTGCAGAGGTAATGTTGTGTGATTTGAGGACTGCATGCCTAATGCCTGAGTGACTGTATGAGTGCAAGGGTAGTGCCTGAGTGATTGAAAGAGTGCATGGGTAATGCCTGAGTGATTGAAGAAGTGCATGGGTAGTGCTTGTGTGATTCCATGAGTTCAAGGATAGTGCCTAGAGAATTGGCAGGGTGATTAGTGGAGTGCATGGGTAGTGTCTTGGTGATTGGAGGAGTGCATGGGTAATTGGATGCGTGCATGGGTAGTGCCTGGGTTATTGCATGAGTGCATGAGTAGGTGATTGGAGGAGAGCATTGGTAATGCTTGGATGTTTTTGTAAGTACATGGATATTGCTTGGGTGATTTTGTAAGTCCATGGGTAATGCTTGGGTGATTGGATGAGTGCATGGGTAGTGCCTGGGTTGTTGTATGAGTACATGTGTAGTGCATGGGTGATTGGACGAGTGCATGGGTAGTGGCAGGGTGATTGATGGAGTGCATGGGTACTGACTGGGTAACTAGTGTGTATCGATTTAGATTCTGTATGCATTTCCCGATTCATGCCATTATATAGGTACAACTCACATTGCCCTTATATAGGCATAGAAATCCAGTCCTTATTTGGGCATAGTACATGCTACCCAAATAGAGGCATGGCTACTTACATCTGTTCATCTACATCACAACGAGTTCCTGGAAAACCAGACTCTTAAGCCTTTAAGACTTCCCCTTGCTTGGATATCGATTTCTCCAAGAACTCATTTGTTATGCATGAACATCTATTCCTTAGGGGTTCATTCATGATGTTCATATGCCCGACTTTTAAAACAATACTGGCATTCCTAAACACGTTCAAGGTATAACTATACCTTCACTTGCAATGGCAAGGCACAGTTCGGTGCGTTTCAGCTACCTACATGCACAATACAGCTCGCCACATTAAGTCCCGAAGGAAGTCTTCTCCCCAACTGACACACTGACCAGACGCTGTCATCCTCCCTTCCGAGAATCCAGCAGGGTGTTAGAGAATCGATTCCCGGGAACGAGATACCAACCCCAGGTACACTGGGGTAAGCTTATTTTAAAAGTACCAATTGAGGATTTTAGCCTGTGTTATTTATGTATGTATTTTTATATATGCATAGCTATTGATCATGCTATTACAGTATTATTTTTATTACTGTTTGCACTGCACGCATTATACTTCACATTCTGTCTAACGATTGTAGCAGTTCATATCTCTTGCATGAGAAATAAGACTGTTCAATAAACTCATTTTATTGAAACACCCCATCTATCTATTTCTCTGCAACACTGTAGAAACAAAGCATGCACGATTGACTGAGTGAAATAGTTATCTATTGTTTCCACGACTCTGAAGATATTGTTCCGACTCTAAGGAAATCAAAGTTGTCATGTTTATGCGATTTTCAGGGACTAATCCCTTCTTATTCATTCGAGAAAGTTTCTAGTGACCTCTGAGTTAGCTGGCACACACACAATTAAGTTTAATATACTCAATAGAGACATACTGACCTCTGTCCTATGTCAAGTCTATGTTATTCCAATGCGCCAAGCCTATTAGGGATATAGGAACTACACTACATGGCGCCCAATGGTTTGGTAAGGCACTAATTTACTTCTAGATACCGAAGTAACTCAGTCGTGCTTTTCTCAGAGACCCCTTTTACTAGTAATACTCCAATAGTCGTCTGGAGTGGGTAAAAGGATAATATCCACCACAGCCGAGTAGAACGAAAAATCCCATGTATTAGCTTTTTTGGTGTGTTCAACTTTGAAGGATACAGTGTTCCAAAATATTGTGCACCTTATCTTTGTTCCCTTAAATCTTGCTCTGCAACTTTAATTAAAATGGCTGACGAGGATAACACCAAGACCGGTAGAGCTATATGCAATGACGCTAGACCAAGAAACCAATTAGGATGCTATAATCCTCCCTCCAAATTTAAGGAGAGGCATCACAATAACACTTATAAAACATGGCCTAACATCAAGAGGTGGTAGAGCAGTGTCTGTGATAGAGGCACATGAATATCACCAGACAGAGGTATTCTATTCATGGATAGTCTTCCCAGAAGCAAATCCAGTAACATGTATCTACAAAGAAGATGATCCTCCAGAGGAATATATTCCTTTCGAGGATATTGAAATTCCACTCACATACCAGGAGCATGAGCTCTGGTTTAAAGGCGCCCTAAAACATTTAAAACAAATTACACGGTCTCGGTCCACTAGGTAGACCGGGACCTACATGTCGTGTTTTAACTGGCTATACACCACATCCTGACATTGATGACATGTCAGATATATAATTGCTAACTGAACTCAAAGAGTTAATCAGAATCTATAGATAATTGGTTCAATATGTCATGAGGACTCTCACAGTCCAACCAGCAGTAGTTATTCCACAACAAACCTCTCACCAGGGCAATACACTAAAAATTACACCACAGACTTTACACGCAGTCATGGGTAAATTACCCGCAAAACATGAACGGATTCTGTTCTGAATAGCTCGAAAAATTACTCAAATTGAAGCAGTATTTCCTAATACTAGCCCTTTCGAAAAACGCAGAATCTTAACGATCTGTTTACCAATGTGGATCACACCACATCTGGAAGACCGCACCACTTGGGGTACAGTCTTCGCTGCAATCTATAATAAAACACATGGTGTTCCGTCTATGGTGGTAATACCTGATGTCCTGAAACAGAATCAAAACGAATACGGGGCAGAGCCTGCTCTAAATTTAGGTATGAAACTACTGAAAGATTTAAAACAGGTCTCAACAATAATACTAACTAATATTAAAGGAGAAGCAGCATCAGTGGCGATCCGCCAGAAGTTGAGGGAATTTGATGTAACAGATCAACCACAAGAACTAGCCAGAATAATTGAAAAATCCTATTAAGAATTAGGCAGAGACAGTTTGGGTGGAATACCAGTAAAAACACTCCTACTTCTTCTAAAAAGAAGTGGGAAAATAGCAAACAAACTTCCAAAGAGAAGCGTTCTCATTCTCATTCCCGAGGTAAGTCTCCTCAAAAGGAGCCCTCTGAAAGGAGGTACAACCTCAGGGATAGGGATAATTTGAGTAAACCTGACAGGTATCAAGTTACTGACACACGTACCTCTCGTACCTTTCAGATATCGTCACAGAAATCCAAAAGAAGAGGATGGTCAGAAAACAAGGAAGAACGCGTGAAGTCCAAAGACAATCAACACGTTCAGAAAAGTAAACCAAAACCTCAGTTTAACAAAAAGAAGGTAACAGGTCTAAAAATCAGACATGCTGAGGATCTTGAGGACACAACTCAAAAACAGAGAATGGGCTCAGACAATGTTGGACAGCACAGCAGAAGTAACAATAGCTCGCCAGAACCTGAAGGGACTTCTGGAGACAGTGGACTTGAATGAGGACATTTCAAGTTGAAACTGCAGACACCAGGGCTAGTTCTCCACATAGGTTATATGAAATAACACTCCGGATGGAGGGAGACATACCTAGAAAAGTGAAAGCACTCTTTTGGGAGCGTCTTTCCAAAGGCTTTGATATACTTCTAGCTGAGCAAGACTGGCCACCAGAATTTGTCAGGGAGTGCCCACATGGCAGAGACATCATCATGCCAGCCTTCGTTAACCATATTCCAATACATTTAAAATATACTTATGTCAGGAAATGGGCAGTCGCCCAAGCCCCTGCAATGTACAAAAGTCATGTAGGATGGGATGAAGACTCACCTCACCACAAAATCCAATAAAAAAATCAACCAACTGCACAAAGGCAGTATCAAGTTAAGCAAGAAGCTAAAAAAACGGTCAGGGAGATATTAGATCAACTTGAATACCAGGGGGTGATTGAAACTTGCACCTCATCAATGAACAATCCTTTGTTTCCTGTCTCCACATCAGACAATGCATATTGTCTAGTTTTGGATTACAGACATCATAACTCTTGTTGCAAAATGCACACAGTCCAGCATTAATGAATAACATTGTGCGTAAAAAATATAAAACCACATTAGATATTTCAAATGGTTTGTCAAAACATTGCACCTGAAAGTAGGTATTTGGCCGCTTTCTCAATTATGGGTACAAAGGGTCACTTCTGTCGTCTCCCTCAAGGATTCAAGAATAGTCCTGGGTTATTCTCACTTTCTCAGCAAGAGTAACAGAGTTACTACAAACGTATGATGACGAGGCATTGCCATATGTCGATGATATCTATCTGACAGATGATGACCTGGATAGGCACTTGAACAGGGTGAACACCATTATTCTCGGCTTCGCCTCTGAGGAGTATCAATTCAATTTTAAGAAATCCAGAATTGCCCATCTCAACGTCCTTTTTCTAGGATATGAACTATCAAGTGAAGGCAAAAGCCTGGCAGTAAACTTTATAGAAAAGTGTGCGCTGCTCCAATCTCCAAAAAAGCTGAAAAACTCACAGTTGATTGTAGGTTTTCTGAATTTCGGAAGAACTTACATTCTAAACTACGCAGAAAGGGTTAAACCTCTCTACAAATTAATCAAACATGATTCGAAACTTATTCATTGGAAAAAAGAATACACAGAAATTTTGCATTCACTCCAAACAGACATGTTAGCAACCAAACATTTACAAACACGTGTAAACGTACGCAACTTAGTGATCCAAATCATTCCGGGTCAATGTGGATTCACCTACTTAACTTTTAACAAAGGTGAAAAAGTAGCAATTCCATACAAATCACATTTGTACACACAGGCAGAAATGAAATTCACTTCCACAGAAAAAATTCTGACAGCAGTTCAAACCGCTGTAGCAAAAAGGCCCTAGCACAGGGGAAACACATTATGATGGTAACTCCTGTACCCGCCTTAGAAGCAGTGACAAAAGCAAGCATTCCAAATGCTAAATCTTTGAATCAGAGATGGACACAATTGGTTAATTCTCTTGCTGCAACTGATGTTGAATACATTTTTGATCCTTATTTAAAAACACAAGCATTCCTGCAATACGAAAAGGAATGTCCTCTGCCTACTGAAATTCTGCCTCTAGACCAGTATGAATGTATAATTTACACTGACGGATCTGCGCAACCCGCTACAGATGGTGAGCAGGCTTATAGTGCAGCATGCGCGAGCGTTAAAGGTCGTACGCAAGATGGCAAATTTCAACCTATGGTCACAAAAACGCAATCTCTATGAGATTGTACAGCTTAGCGAGCTGAACTACAAGCATTCGAAATACGGATCGCGAACTTCCCACACTCATAGTGTGAGATTCTTTTTATTGTGTTCAATCATATAATGAATATTTACAGAATTGGCTTCAAAACAGTTTCAAAGATGCAAAAGGTGGCACAATCAAGCATAAGATGCTTTGGGAACAAGTAGTTCAGTTGCGAGATGGACTACGAAACACGTGATACACACGCTGAGTCATTAACGTTATGGCGTTCACGTTGAAGAGAATTTATTAGCTGATGAAGCCGCGAAGGGGGCTGTACAATCGGCTTCCGTAGCTGCAATCACTCATCCAAAAACAAAAATAGACAGTGAAATAATGCTGGATGTCAATGCTACAAGCAAAGGCAGCAGTGCAGTGTTAACTAAAGGGTTTCCACTCAAATACTCATATATAACTGATATAAATAATATTCCGTTTGCTCAAATCCCTGGAGTGGGGGATTGGGTAATTCCAAACATGGAACATAGATTAAAACTAATCCTAGCAGCACATGAAGGGCTCACCTCTGCTAATGCAGGTGTTGCCGCCACAGTAACATTATTAAAACAGAGATACTGGTGGCCATGCATTAGGAACCAGACTAGACACTATGTTTTGGACTGTGAAATAAGCCAGAAGATGAAAGTCTCAACTGTGAAGGGTCCTGCGCAGACACCCCTGTTGATTTCGGATAATCCATTAGCTTGTGTTTACCTGGACCACTGTGGTCCCTTACAAAGGGATGGTAACTATCAATATATCATGGTTGCAGTGTATTCATGTTCAAGGTTCCTTTGGATGTGGCCTCAGCAAACGACTGATGCTCGGACTGTTGAAAAAGATTTGCGAGTCTTTATTGACTCATATGCAATAGGCGCGCTACATTCTGACCAGGCCATTTTGGGCGTTGCATTGCGGTATTCTAGTCCATTCCATCCTGAGGGAAATTCAGTTGTGGTTAGAAAAAAACGGGACATAAAGCAGTCTATAACAGCTAGGGTATTAGGTTTGGGTGACGGGTGGGTCAAACATCTAATAAGTGTCCAACATAGTCTTAACAACTTGCCAAGAAGTTCTCTAGGGGGTATCACTCCATATGAGGTCCTGTTTGGGACAAGAATGTTGGTCTCGGACCTTGATTGTCACACGTCAGTGGTGGAACAAAAGAAATTTGATATCAAAGATCGTTTGTCTGTTTTACAGGACTTAAATGAAATAAGAACGAAACAAAGCAAAGTGTTCCTGAAGCCAACCACAACTGGGGAAAAACCAACTGTCCTAGCAAGGCCTGTCTGGATCCCAAAGCTTTGTGATCTAGTCAGAGAAAAGATCACGGACAAGAAGGAATTTGGGCTTTCTTACAGACAACCAGTACCTGTCCGAGCAATTCACGGAACAAGAACAATGATACTGCCAGCCCTTGCTGGAAAAAAGGAGAACAGGTTTGTGTGCATCGACCTGATCAAACCACACTATGTGGCCGATACTAAACAGTAGGCCAAGTGGACTACAACAATGTAGCAAAGGCACTCCTCTGGCTACAATCCAAGAGGTTCAAACTGAGAGACTCATCAACATTGAAGAATCTGCAGTGAGAAAAGAAGGACTAAGCATCAAACTATGGAACTTGAACGTGTTGAGACCCAAATAGGTGTTCGTCCTGTAGCACCTATCTACAATGAAGTAACAAGTGATCAAGTGGTTCCAGCGATTGCAACAAATCCGGATGCACTTCTGACCATTGACAGAACTGCCTCTGGCTATTTCATTAACTTTGATAAGTTTTCTGAGGATCCCAGTGAACCTGAAACGACGCCAGCAAAAATAACTTTCAAAGAACAAGCAACAGACGTTTTCATCACCTGGAAAAGACTTATCTGGTTTCTCCTTGGAGTGAACTTTGGATTGTACTGGGAATATTTTTTCTTCTACTGTGGTTAACTCTAGTAATAACTTTAGGTATGCTAATAAAAGGAAGATATGTCAAAATGGGCTCAGCAAGTAAGAAAGTCAACTTACTTCTCATGCCACACAAATCATCCCCTCGTGAACAAAGAGACTTGTCCGCAATGAAAATCATAGCTTGGGACAAAACAGAATATGACATTTTTGGCCAGTCGGAAGTGTTGAAGATTCCACGCTTAATTATGATTAAATTAAGTGACTTAATTACCTCTAGTACCTTTTCAGATGATTGGCACTTCGAGACTGTTAATAATATGATGTCTGATCTAGAGATGTCTGCAGTATTCACAAATCATGAATATTTAGAAGGTTTATCAGACTATGAACAAATTTATTGTTATAATCACTATGATCATCATTTCTTGCACAAATCTTCAATGCCTAGAATTGTATATATGTATAATCAATGGGAATATTATCCTACACCTCCTAAGCGTAGTTCAAAGACTGTTGCTATGAAATTTCCATATTTTTCAGGGTTCAATGTATCCAATCCCTGAGCAAATTTTGTTTTAGAATGACACTATGCAACAACCGTCTTGCCTTGGGTTAGCCAAGATCAAGGACATGAACAATCCCTCCATACCTACACCTACACCTGAGAGAAATAACACTTCAGAGGGGGTGGTCGACGTACATACTATTTTGCATCACAAGAGATCAGATCCAGATTGGAACAAATGGTTGCTCTGGCCCATAGACACAAATACCTGTCACAATCGATTTCTGAACAAAACTCAAGGTTTCAAAGTCAATAGGCTGGACCCAAAATATGTTCAAAGACAGCATCCTGGGGTAATAAAAACATACAGTGTAGGGAAGCTATGCCTTGATTTGCTACAGAAAGCTACACTAAAGGATGTAAAGCAACACTTATCTTTACTTAAAGATTGGGCAGACCTTAGAGAATTCCTTTTATGAGACAAGTAGTGATGAGGTCCCAGATCACGCATTAATTATTTCAATGGGCCCCACTTCTTTTTCTTTTTCAGAATCCCCGCTCCCAGGGTTGTCATCTGTACAGGACAAAGCATTAGTTATCACCCAGGAGATTCCCAAATTTATAGATTCTCCCATATCTACAGGATCAGTTCTTTCATGGAACATTGCTGGTCTGAGAACGAAAATGGATTCCCCGGAGTGGGCTTCTTTTATTAGCCGGAATGATATATGCTTATTCCAGGAAACCTGGGCTCTGGAGCAGTTGTTTTTCCCGGGGTATTTAAACTATGGAATCCTAGCGGAAAAGAAAGGGAAAGGTCGACCGTCAGGTGGCCTGACGATCTGGATCAACCAAGGTCTTGCTGTAATGGTCAAGATAATACCCACTAATCATGGAGATTTTCAGGCCCTTATGCTGGAGTTTGTATATCGAGACCCTATTTATATATAGAATGCTTATGCCAGAAGTACGGGGGGAAAGAACTCGGAAATTTTAACACTTCTGGAAGAACATTTAGAAAGCAACTTCCTCCATTCCAATATTATTATAGGAGGAGATTTTAATGTAACTTTTGAGCCTCTCTTGAATGATAACTAGAACCTTTCAGATGAAGAAGATAGGGTATGGGGGGGGTTCCTAAATTGGATTTATTCCCCATTAAAAGGTGGACGCAAATTGCAATACAGCTTAACTCTCTCTGCCTAAATAAGGAGTTAGATCCGCCAATGGTAGAACTCCAGGTGATAAAAGTGGGGCTAATACATTTAAGAACGCCCCCCGGCAGAGTAGAATAGATTATATTCTTGTTAGTTTGAGCCTGTGGAGGTATCTCCAGGACATGCAAATTATAGATAGAATAGAGAGCGATCATAAGCCTCTATCGGCAAAAATATTATATTGGGAGCCACCAGTCGCTCTGGAAAGGGTGATTGGTACCATTTCTCCAGTGGACGTCGCCGTTACTAATGATATGCGTCATGTCCGCTGGTCTAAAGTCGTAGTCATTCAGGAGAACAATGATTTTATAGCTGGCAAGCTTACTCAGGCAATAAGTGATTTGAAGGGTGTAGTGAACGAGGAGCGCTCAACTTCTAGTATTGAAAGTGGAACCAGGATTCATGAGGCTTTTTTTGAAGGACCTGCGAACGCTGTTTGTTAAGCCCTCTCAACAAAGTGGTCCATGTAACTTCCACCCTCCACGTTGGTACTCAGCAGAATGTAGACAGGCTCGCTTGGAACTAGGTAGAGCCCTTAAAAGTGGCTCGAGTGTGAATGTACGTATAGCTAGGGCGGCGTATAAATCTGCTGTCTTCAAATCCAAGCGTCTGTGGGATGAGCAGAGGTGGATAGACCTGCAAGAAGCAGGATGCCATAAAGATCCAAGAAAGTTTTGGAGTGTCTACAAGTGGGGTGTGGATAGTAATTCTGATAAACCACAGAACTGGGTCCCGCAGGATAAATGGGTATCCCATTTCAAACCGCAGTTTGCGATGGGAGAAGGCCAAGATTCCTCCATAGAGGTGCCTGTTACCCCCTTTTTGGAGGATCCATTTACTTTGAGGGATGTTCAGCTGGCTTTGGATGTCGTTGTTCCTGGTAGAGCGCCAGGAATTGACGGTATCCCAGCTGATCTATTCTTACAAGACAAAGATTCTTGGGGTCCATATATATTACTATTGGCGAACACGGTTGCTCGGGGAGCACCGATTCCCCACTCATGGAAAGGGGCCGAAATAATCCCAGTGTATAAGAAAGGGGACGAGTCCCAGCCTGGAAATTATCGACCAATTAGTTTGATCGACACTACCCAGAAGATCATTGGTAGGCTTATTTTAAATAAGGTTCAGGTCTGGGAAAGGGAGCACAGTATCTTGTCTCATTTGCAGGCTGGCTTTAGAACTTCCATTAGCACGGTCGATCAGGTCATGCATTTTACTATGTTATACTGGAAGACCGTGCTAATTGGTAATGGCAGCCTTTATGCTGCTTTCATAGATTTAAGGGAAGCATTTGACTTGGTCCCACACCAAATGTTGTGGAAAGTGCTTAATGATATGGGTATGCCAGGGGAAATCTTGTCTTTAATTAGAAAGCTCCACCAGGAGAATTTTGCCTAGATTAGGTGGGGTAGTCCTGGCAATGTCACATCTCAGTTCCCAGTTGAAACAGGTGTGCGCCAAGGTTGTGTCCTGGCTCCAACGTTATTTTCTTTATATAAAAATTAGGTTGCTAGAATTTTAATTGGTTCTAATGTTGAGGCACCTATTCTTGCCGGAGCTAAAATCCCTATATTAATGTTTGCAGACGATTGTCTCATAGTATCAAAAACCTCGAGCGGGATACAGAAGGCTTTGTTAATTTTCGAGGACTTCTGTGTCGCTCGTGGTTTGGAAGTTAACGTTCTTAAATCCAAGTACATGTCTTTTAATGCGTCCAATGCTAATAGGGGTACTGTATATATGAGTAACGGGCCACTTAAGAAGGTACAGGCCTTTAGCTATCTGGGTGTCTGCATTCAACAGGATTTATCCTGGAGACAGCAGATTGACGTGGCCACTCTGAAGCATCGTCAGCTCTCAGGAGCATTTAGCCTAGAGCACTCCAGGTCTTTGACTAGGCCAATAACAATAATAGGAGACACTAACAAAACTGAATCAGGGAAGGAAGGAGGCGCTGCTAAGCCTCAGAGACAACTTTTAAAAATTGCACCGAAATATTTTACTCGCACCATCTGTTTTTAAACTGCTGAGAGCATTTCATGATCGACGACAGCGTCGCAACGGAAACCGCTAGGAAAACGGGTTAATTGTAATTGTACACTGCATTGGGGGCATAGCATTGTGAGAAGCCAAATTGTGTTTTTGCTCGCCTGTACACTCCCGGCTACCACCGGTTAGCGGTCTAGCTTGATCGGCGCGAGGTCCCGCCCACCACACTTGAAAAGTGAGTGCGCAGAGCGGACCCGCCGAGACACTAACAAAACTGAATCAGGGAAGGAAGGAGGCGCTGCTAAGCCTCAGAAACAACTTTTAAAAATTGCACCGAAATATTTTACTCGCACCATCTGTTTTTAAACTGCTGAGAGCATTTCATGATCGACGACAGCGTCGCAACGGAAACCGCTAGGAAAACGGGTTAATTGTAATTGTACACTGCATTGGGGGCATAGCATTGTGAGAAGCCAAATTGTGTTTTTGCTCGCCTGTACACTCCCGGCTACCACCGGTTAGCGGTCTAGCTTGATCGGCGCGAGGTCCCGCCCACCATACTTCAAAAGTGAGTGCGCAGAGCGGACCCGCCGAGACACTAACAAAACTGAATCAGGGAAGGAAGGAGGCGCTGCTAAGCCTCAGAGACAACTTTTAAAAATTGCACCGAAATATTTTACTCGCACCATCTGTTTTTAAACTGCTGAGAGCATTTCATGATCGACGACAGCGTCGCAACGGAAACCGCTAGGAAAACGGGTTAATTGTAATTGTACACTGCATTGGGGGCATAGCATTGTGAGAAGCCAAATTGTGTTTTTGCTCGCCTGTACACTCCCG
The DNA here is from genome assembly GCF_964261635.1 of Lissotriton helveticus. Taxonomy (NCBI): domain Eukaryota; kingdom Metazoa; phylum Chordata; class Amphibia; order Caudata; family Salamandridae; genus Lissotriton; species Lissotriton helveticus. The sequence continues at coordinate 966,305,879 of NC_136072.1, forward strand.
GCTACCACCGGTTAGCGGTCTAGCTTGATCGGCGCGAGGTCCCGCCCACCACACTTCAAAAGTGAGTGCGCAGAGCGGACACGCGCAGCGGCGCGCGTGCGGCGCGTCTAAGTCGCGTCAAAGTCAAGGCCTGTCCTCGCCTGTCACCGCCTGAGAACCGACGCACGACGCCTCGTTCGTCCGTCCCCCAGGTACTATAGCCAATACTATAAAATGATTACCTATACGAAGGACCAGATACTAGCTCTAAACACCAGCCCCCCAAAACCTCCCCAAATAACTACACCCCCTGCTCTAACTTGCATTTATGGCAATGTGCGTTCCCTCCCAAAGCACGCCTTACAAATCTGGGCAGTGCTCGATCAAGAAGCTCCTGATCTGTTCTTCATGACAGAGACATGGATTCAAGACCATTCCACCCCAGACATAGCCACAGCTTTACCTGAGGGCTATAAGATCATTAGACTGGATAGAAAATCTAAAAGAGGTGGTGGAACCGCCATCATATTTAAAGAGCACATAAAAATCACTACCATAGATACTCATCTGGCGCCCTGGGGCGAATTCTTACTTTTTTCCTTACTACTCAATAACACTGAATCCTGGAAGGGTGCTCTGGTCTATAGACCTCCCACCACTAAAGCGAATTTCGCCGCCCAAATGCTAGATATTCTTACACCCCATGTCCTTGCATGTAAAAATTTCTTGCTATTGGGAGACATAAACTACCACCTAGAATGTCAAACTGATCACCATACTGCTGAGTTGAGCAACAGTATACATGCATTAGATCTGAAAATACTAGAGACAGGCCCGACGCACATTGCGGGACACTGCCTCGATATCATCTGCTCTAACTCGCTACAAGTATCCATTAATGATCTCATTCCTGTACTATGGACCGATCACTCACTTATAAAATTCTCTATCAAGCTAAACTCACAGCACCCCAGACCCCCTAAACAATCGAGTCTGACCAGATCATGGACAAAAATACAGATAGAGACTTTCCAGAGGCATTTCATTCCTCCCCCTGCCACCCAATCGGCGGATCAGATGGCAGTGGACCTAGACAAAGCCATTGTAAAAACTCTCGACATAATAGCTCCCAAGCGCCCAACTAAACGCCCCACAAAAAACAGTCCCTGGTTTACCCCAGAACTGAAGAGATTAAAAGTAGCTACTAGGGCTCTAGAAAGGCGCTGGAGAAAAACCAAAAACTCAGACGACAAAGCCAAATACAAAACCTCACACCATGAATATATGGCGAATATAGCAACAGCAAAAAAAACCTATCTTGCCGACAAAATAAATCAAGCAGGGAGCTGCCAAAAAACACTATATAAAATAGTGAAAGACTTCACGAACCCCTTACCTTGCCATGCTAACGCACTTGAATCCCAGGAATGGGCAAACCAGCTATCCGTATATTTTAAGGACAAAATAAATAATATATATATGACCTTCCCTAATTCCACCCCCAACACTGATGCTCCACATTCCCTGTATCCTCCACATATGGAGAATCCGATACCCACCATGCAACTACTAGAATTCAACCCCTTTACTATAGACATGGTAATAAAGAATCTAGGGAAGATTAAATCAGGATCCCCAAAAGACTCAGCATCATCACAAATTCTAGCCAAAATAGGACCAGCTATAGCGACTGAACTTACCACTCTTTTTAATATCTCTCTCGCACAAAGTACATTTCCAAGCAGCTGGAAGGAAGCAACGATCAGGCCCATTATCAAAAAAACCAATGCTGACCACACAACTCCCTCTAATTATCGCCCAATAGCCCTCCTCCCCCTGTTTGGCAAAATGATGGAGGCAACTATAAACTCCCAACTAATGAAACATCTAGAAGACAACAAGATACTGGACGCCACCCAATCAGGCTTTAGAGCCCACCACAGTACGGAAACAGCTCTACTCGAAATAGTAGATAACATCCGCCTTGCCATTGATTCAAAGAAATCAGCAATCCTGATTCTGTTGGATCTCTCTGCAGCGTTCGACACCATCTCCCACACAGTACTAATACAGAGACTGGTGGGGGTTGGTGTCGGGGGCAAGGCGCTGGGCTGGCTACAAAGCTACCTGACAGACAGGAAATCTAGAGTTAAAACCGGTCCCTTCCTGTCTGATATCACAGATAACAACATTGGCGTCCCCCAGGGCTCAATCCTGAGCCCAACGTTGTTTAACGTTTATATGTCCCCCCTAGCCAAGATAATCAGGGAACATGGCTTCCAAACAGTCTCATACGCCGACGATACACAGATCCTGGTCACCATGGGCCCCGACCCAGGCGACACCAAAATCAGATTCCGGTCCTGCATGGTGGCCATCAAAAAATGGATGACCGAGAATTTTTTGATGCTTAATGCAGAAAAATCCGAAATAATGCTGTTCGGAAAGGCACACCAAATATGGGAACAGGACTGGTGGCCCATTGAACTTGGTCAATGCCCCCCCCCTAAAAGTACAGTCCGAAACCTAGGAATTACAATGGATGACCAACTCACAATGCAACCACACGTTAACAAAGTGGTACACACCTGTATAGGCCTTATGAGAAGCCTTAGAAAAATATTCAAATGGCTTCCTTTAACTAGCAGAAGACCACTAATCCAAAGCTTAATAACCAGCCGGCTGGATTATGGCAATGCATTGTTTGCGGACATAAATGCTTCTAATATAGCTAAATTACAGACCATTCAGAACAGCGCGGCTAGGCTAGCACTGGACCTTCCACCAAGAACCCCGTCTGCCCCCTGTCTGAATCAACTACACTGGTTACCAGTTAACAGACGCATAAAGTTCAAGGTCTGCTGCCTAGTCCACAAATCTTTAAACGGACAAGGACCGGCATATATCAGAGACAAATTGCACCGATACAGCCCAGCGAGAAATCTTCGCTCCTCCGACCAACTACTGCTAAAGACGCCTAGAGTCCGTACAGTGAAGAACGGGGACAGATGTTTCTCAAAAATTGGTCCTTCTTTCTGGAACTCACTTCCCCTAGATCTGAGAGCAGAACCCAATCTGATTATGTTCCGTAAGAACCTAAAAACTCTGCTCTTCAAACCTTAGTCATCCACCTTCCATACATACTGTTTCTGTTTTTATCCATCTGTCAGCGCTACGAGACCTAATGGGTGAGCTATGCGCGATACAAAAACAAACACAAATACAAATACAAATACAAATAACTCCGGTGTTATCGGTTTACAATGGCAAGGTAGTTAGTTCTACTCTGTATGGTGTGGAAATGTGGGGAAACGAAAAACTAAAGGGGATGACTGTTTCTGAAAATACATTCCTTAGAAAACTAATAAGGTTACCCCAGAGTACCCCACTGAACCCCCTATTTTACGACCTGGGCATAATACCAATAGCTCTAATTGCATCCTTGCGCCCAATCCTATATTGGCGGCGGATTTGGATTACACCTGAACTGGATACATATACCAGGGGCTGCTGGACGTAGTCAAAAGTGACGGTTCCCGGAAAGGCAAATGGTTGGGACATATTCGGAATCTTTTAAATGATTTAGGTCTAGGGGAATTGTGGGAAGATCCATTGCACGACAGGTTCCCACCAAAGAAGGTACTTAAGAACTTGTACTGGAACTTGGTGGCTACAAAGGTCTTCAGTACTACCCCCTCACACTCTCTTGTTGGTTTATTTTTAGAAATTAAAGATTGTCCCAAACTTGAGGAATTCTGGGATGTTATCACGAAGCCCCTTGACCGCAAGCTCTACTTTCAGCTAAGAGTGGGAAGCCTACCGGTAAGGGCATTCTCTAATAGATGGACTAGTGGGGGCAAGGTGGCTTGTCCGGCTTGCTCAGATGTTCCTGAAACCATTGGCCATCTTCTGTTTGAGTGCCCAATGTATGCGGCGCCCCGTCGAAAGTGGTTACGACCGATGTGTAGGTTATTGGGAACGAGGAGAGGAATGATTGCAGTCAGAATTATTTGCACCAGTTCTAATATGTTTCTGTATATAGCGATGGCAAAATTTCTAGGCTGGGCATGGACGATTAGAGCCCGACTGCTGAAAGCATAATATATTAGCTAACCTCGTAGGCCAAGTATCCTTGTTAATTATCGTGTAATAATATCTCCCATATTTGTATTGTTAATGGAATGATTTATTTATGTATTTTATGAATTTTTATAATCTGGATTTTAATCTGGTTTTATCTACTGAATTTTATACATGTACTTTTATATATATGGAATATGCTTTTATGACAATCGTCGAATAAAGCTTGCTTGACTTGACTTGACCAAGAATACTGCCTCAAAAAAGTTTCATATATATGGCGGTATATATGCTGCATATAACGAAATATGGAAGATTACGCAAGCTGAGACTGCAGAACGAATACAAGAAATTGATCTATTAATTTAGAGAAAACTCTCTCTGTAGTTGACAATGGGTTAACGACTATGTCATCCAGGATATATTCATTGGACAGCATTGTGTCTTCTGTCATGGACATCATGGATCAAGACTTGGTCATGTTGCAACATGGTCATTCTCAGCTACGTTCTATCATGCTATTAGGTTGGACGCTCCAAAACGTGCATTCAGGCTACGTGCCTTGGCGTTTAATCAATACTACGTCACTGTTTTCAGAATTCAATCTCACTGATAAACAGATCAAACTGGGATGAAGGGGAACAGACTATACGATGCGGAGCATTGAAAAACTGGAAAGATAACCATTTGCAGTTGCAGAAAAACCAGCTACTAAATGGATAATGCATGGAACAATCACTCTGCCTGTTACAATTTTCCATTTTCAGTATTGCATCAAACACATACCAGCAGGCAAATATGAAAGGTTGGGTAAAGAATACATCAAGACATCCTGGGATTTACCATACACACACATATGTTGGAGTGAGGGACGTGTGGTGTTCAAACTGTGAAAACGCACTAAGCGTTTTTCTCCTTTGCCAGGGTATTAATTTACATGAGGCCTGCGATGGTTCCTCTAACAACTTATCCTGTCACCTGCAAGGTTCACCAGCTGCAGTGATTGATCCAATTTTTGGGCAACTTTCAAATGGAAGTTACCCTATGTTGAACGATCACAGCTGCAGTGGCATGTTGCCAGGTATTCCATATCCAGTAACTGTGTCATCCAGGGTCACCTGCTGTATGCAAGTATTGTTTCCACAAACTAAGACAGTCAGGGAGCCACCTTTGTGGCCTCCACTGAACAGCTCTTCTATACGAATTGATATTCTGAGCAGAAGTAAAGCAATTCTTTTGTAAAAAACTGTGCCACTGACCTCGCCAAAGAGACCTATGATCTACAAGTCGCAAGGACTTCTGTCGAGATACATGCCCTTTTGAATACAAACTGCCCTATACATTTCTCAGAAATGTTAAGTCGTATCTTAAACATGTCTGATACGAGCGGTATTGTACATGTATTTAAGACCGTGTTTTCAGGACTGTTTGCACCTTTTCAAGCAGTCCTTGGAATAAATCCAAACTTTGTGCACTCTGTGTTTGGCGGACTGCCCCTCCTTTTAGGACTCATTGCAGGGATACTATTTTTGCTTCTACTGCTACGATATGGCAAGCCAAATCACCAGCGACACCCAGTTCTCCATGGAGACAACTCTACTGGCTATGAAGTCAGTATGGGCGAAATGTGCGAATTCTCGGTGCGCGAATTCGTGCGAAATGGCAAAAAATCAGCGAATTCGCGAATTTTCCAGCGAACTCGCAGATTTTTGTGCCATTTGCACAAATATGTGTGCCTGTAAGTTTACCAGCGCGCCAAAAGGCGCCGAGGTCCCTTGAGTGAGCTGGCCATTATAGTGGGGGCGGGCAGGAAAACGTTTCATACCGCTAGTGTGTGGTGGACGGGGCCAAACGGGCGGGGCTTCTATGCGAGTTCACATGCATCTTGTTTATAAAGGGTCAGAGACCGAGCAGAGCAGCAGATGAGGAGAAAGCAGCCTCCTGGTCACAGGAGCTACATGGGGATGGTGCTCGGGAAACTCATGGATGGCGCATGCAGCTGCTGCTGCTGGACAATGTCCCATCTCATACTAAACTGCCCCGTACAGGCTGTCACTGTCACCCTCTGGTTCATCACTGCCACCCTCTGGTTCATCACACTACCCTCTGGTTCACCACTGCCACCCTCTGGTTCATCACAGCACCCTCCGGTTCACCACTGCCACCCTGTGGTTCACCACTGCCACCCTCTGGTTCACCACTGCCACCCTCTGGTTCACCACTGCCACCCTCTGGTTCACCCCTGCCACCATCTGATTCATCACAGCACCCTCTGGTTCACCACTGTCACCCTCTGGTTCACCACTGTCACCCTCTGGTTCATCACTGCCACCCTCTGGTTCATCACTGCCACCCTCTGGTTCACCACTGTCACCCTCTGGTTCACCACTGTCACCCTCTGGTTCATCACAGCACCCTCTGGTTCACCACTGCCACCCTCTGGTTCACCCCTGCCACCATCTGGTTCATCACTGCCACCCTCTGGTTCATCACTGCCACCCTCTGGTTCACCACTGTCACCCTCTGGTTCATCACTGCCACCCTCTGGTTCACCACCGCCACCCTCTGGTTCATGACTGTCACCCTCTGGTTCACCACTGTCACCCTCTGATTCATCACTGCCACCCTCTGGTTCATCACAGCACCGTCTGGTTCACCACTGCCACCCTCTGGTTCATCACTGTCACCCTCTGGTTCACCACTGCCACCCTCTGGTTCATCACTGCCACCCTCTGGTTCATCACTGCCACCCTCTGGTTCATCACAGCACCCTCTGGGACACCACTGACACCCTCTGGTTAACCACTGCCACCCTCTGGTTCATCACTGCACCCTCTGGTTCACAACTGCACCTTCTGGTTCATCACAGCACCCTCTGGTTCACCACTGTAGGTTATGGGGAGAAAGCACACCTGCCCAGCCTCAACCGGGGGCTGGTTAATGTGTACTGAATTTGAGCTTCAAGTCTGGCACCTGCTTCCTTATCTGTAAGTGCTTCCTCTTGTGGTTTAATTTTTGTGACAGTCTGGAGCATTGTGCCATACTTGTAACTTTTCTATGACCCTGCTTCGAGGGTCAGAGCAGGGTCAGAGAATAGTTGCAAGTAGGCAACAACTCTGGAGGCACCTCTCAGGAAGCACTTACAGGGTTACAGCAGGTGCCCAAGTTGAAGTTAATTTCTTTGTAACCATTTTGTAAATGGTTACAAAGAAATTAGCTTCAACTTGGGCACCTGCTGTAACCCTGTAAGTGTTTTGTGTACTTCAGTTTTTGAAAACCCGTCCCGCACGCGATTTCGCGGATTTTTCTGCAATTTCGCGAGATTCGCGTACCGCAAAATTGCAGAAAATCCGCACATTCCGCGAACGGAACGGATTTTACGCCCATGCTTACGATGAAGTGTCTTGAGCGCATCGTCCAAATTTTGGGGTTACCTCATCTACGAGAATTAAATACCACATGGTTTCTGTCATTCAGACCAATATGGCAAGATAGCATCTTACCTATTCTACGCTGCCTGCTATGCGGTGGAGAATGCGTGCTAGATATCTGTCTAATACTCCCATCAGTCATGACAGCAGATGTTGATACTTTGCTGGACCCCTAACGGCCCATGCTCGGTGTTGTCCCCAGCGGCTACCAATTCTGATGACGGCATTCATTGAAATCTCACAGACGCAAATTGCAACTGCTGAGGTACGAGAGGAATCAATAGGCGTGCAGGTAACATCTGATTTGAACATTGCTGATGCGACCAATGCTGAAGGTGATAGTTCACATCTATGTGCGGTTAGTCTTCTAAACGAGGTATCCAACTTTCACCGACAATGGTAGACGACATTTTGTCTACAGACATAGAAGATTTCATGTTTTCTCCAAGCCCTAACAATGACTTTTGATTTTGGCACACAGTGGGGCATATTACCAAGGGCCTTATCGCCGCTTTAGCTGGAATTAATCCCGCTAAAGCGGCGATAATTTTATCGCCCTATTACCTAGCTGTCGCTAACACCAGACTGTGCGACATTCCAAATCCACTCCCAACAGGCCGATTGAAATGCAATATGTTTTTATTTATAGACATTTATTTAAGGATGAATTTAAGGATGAATATGGAAATACTTTTATTCCACTGGTGCTTCGACGTCATGAAACACCAGTTAGCGACAGCTAGTAGGAGATAGCGATCATCTTGGGGCCCACTTAGCATGTCAGCGATATATAGCGCTAATGACATGCAAAGTGGGCGTGCCAAGATGTTAGCGACTGTAAACAGTCGCTAACATCGCTATCTCCTATTACCTACAAAGGCGTACTTTTGGAAATATTTGCGCTAAGCGCGAATATCTAAAAAAGCTAACGCCTGCCCAGGGCAGTTCTTTGCCATGTTATCCAATGGTAGGTGGATAACATGGCTAAGAGCATTAGCTCGGTAATGCATGAATATCGCTGACTTTTCAGCGATATTCATGCATTTCGGCCGATTTTCATCGCTTTTGAGATAAACCTTGATAATAGTAAGATTTATCTGCGATAAAAATTGGCGGAGCTCGGCGATAATAATATTGCCGCTAACCGTGTTAAGTGATAATTAACGCTTAATCTTGGTAATATGCCCTAGTCTTCTGAGAGACTTTGAATCTGACCTTTCTTTTTTCAAAACAAGGTACTATCTTTGGAACTTTTTCCAATGATTAATTTTTTTTCTTCCAAATTTGTATTTTTCAATTTTTGGCATAAGTAATCTGCTTATATTAAAACTATTCATAGAGAGCAAGAATTCTTTGAATACTTCCAGAGACAATGTATGACCTTGTCCAGAAACAAATAGTTTCGGCCTTTTTTCTTCTGTATTTATGAGCCATTTCATAAATGTATATTTTCATGGTTCATTCAATTCGCATTCAAATGTAAATATATGCTTAGAATGAAACATTGCTTTAAATGTGTACAGCACCAATGCATTTTTTAGGCTTACCTCCAGTTCTAATGCATTTCTTAATGTATTTTGGACATTTTTTTTTTTTTAGCACTTCATTTATTGATATATTTTAGATATCTTAATCATGTTTAGAATTTAGTAACGTCGTACATAAGAAAGTGGAGTGGGTGTTGTGTATTGATTTAGATTCTGTATGCATTTCCCGATTCATGCCCTTACATAGGTACAACTCACATTGCTCTTATATAGGCATAGAAATCCAGTCCTTATTTAGGCATAGTCCATGCTGCCCAAAAACAGGAATGGCAACTTACATCCGTTCATCTACGTCACAATAAGTTCCTGAAAAACCAAACTCTTAAGCCTTTAGGACTTCCCCTTGCTTGGATATTGTTTTCTCCAAGCACTTATTTGTTATGCATGAACATCTATTCCTTAGGGGTTCATTCATGACGTTCATATGCCTGACTTTTACGTCAATACTGGCATTCCTAAACACCTACAAGGTATAAATATACCATCACTTGCTATGGCAAGGCACGGTTCTGTGCGGTTCAGCTACCTACCTGCACGACGCAGCTCGCCACAGCAAGTCCCGAAGGAAGTCATCTCCCCAACTGACGCACTGACCAGACGCTGTCATCCACCCGCCAAGAATCCAGCTCTAGTGTTTCTGACTCCCCTTGCGGGGTGTTAGAGAATCGAGTCCCGGGAAAGAGATACCAACCTCTCTCATTCTAAGGTATGGAGCTGATTAGAACCTAGAGAAACCTTTGGCAATTCTTAGCGAAACTAAACTAAACTAAACTAAATGTATTCTAAAACAGCACCTACTTCTTCCCTCGTACGAGACTTAGGTTAGGTACACTGGGGTAGGCTTATTTTTGAAGCACCAGTTGAGTATTTTAGCCTGTGTTATTTATGTATGTATTTATATATATATATATATATATATATTGTAGCTACTGACCATGCTATTACAGTATTATTTTATATTACTGTTTGCACTGTACGCATTATACTTCGCATTCTGTCTAACGATTGTAGCAGTTCATATCTATTCAATGAGAAATAAGACTGTTCAATAAACCCCTTTTATTGAAACACCCGTCTATCTATTTCTCTGCAACTCTGTAGAAACGAAGCATGCACGATTGACTGAGTTAAATAGTTATCTATTGTTTCCACGACTCTGATGATACTGTTCCGACTCTAAGGGAAACAAAGGTGTCATATTTATGCGGTTGTCAGAGACTAATCCCTTCTTGTTCATTTGAGAAAGTTTCTAGTGACCTTGGAGTTAGCTGGCACACACACAACTAAGTTTAATATACTCGATAGAGACATGCTGACCTCAGTCCTATGACAAAACTATAGTGTATGTTATTCCAATGTGCAGAGCCTATTAGGGATACAAGAACTAAACTACAAGAGGAGTGCATGCATAGTGTCTAGGTGATTGGAGGAGTGCATGGGTAGTACATGATTGATTGAATGAGTGCATGGGTAGTGCCTGGGTTATTGCATGAATGCATGAATAGAGCCTTGGTGATTGGAGGAGTGGATTATTAATGCCTGGGTGATTTTGTAAGTGTATTGGTATTGCTTGGATAATTTTGAAAGTGCATGGGTAATGTATGGGGGTTTGCATGAGTGTAGAGGTAATGTATGGGTGATTGGAAGAGTGCATGGGTAATGCCTGAGTGATTGAATGAGTTTATTGGCAATGACTCGGTGATTGCATTGAATCGAATAAATAAAAAAAATTGTGCATGGGTAGTGCCTGGGTGATTGGAGGAGTGTATGGGTAATGCCTGAATGATTGAAGAAGTTCATGGGTAGTGCTTGTGTGATTCAATGAGTTCAAGGGTAGTGCCTAGGGGATTAAAAGTGTGCAAGAGTACTGTGTGGGGATTTTATAAGTGCATGGGTAGCGGCAGGGTGATTGGTGGAGTGCATGGGTACTGGCTGGATAATTGGAGGAGTGCATGGGTAATGCCTGAGTGATTGGATGAGTCCATGCGTAGTGCCTGGGTTATTGTATCAGTGCATGAAGAGTGCCTGGGTTATTGCATGAGGTAACTAGTAACTGTTGCCATATGCCAAACTGCGTTGGGTAAGGTACGAGTGCTTGGCAAGATCGCTGGGGATTGGTTCCACAATGAACCAATCATTTGGGCTCCGAATCTTTGGGTTTTATTCAATGGTGTTATGCCATGTATAGCAATCCCTACAAGTTTGGCCGAGGCCAAAATAATTCCAATTTTTAAAAAGCGTTCCTCGATTCTGCCAACAAATTATAGCCCCTAAGCCTTTTTGACATTAGTCGAAAAATCTTTTCACATGTATTGTTATATTGTTTACAGAGCTGGAAGGAGGAACATAAAGTCCTCAGCCCGTTTCAAGCAGGGTTAAGACAATAAATGTCCACTCTAGACCAGATTTTAAGACAACAATTATTACACTGGAAGACCGTGAATATAGAGGCAAACTTGAGGAGCTCACTACACCAATCCCTGTAGACAGAGGAGTGCGCCAGGGGTGTGTCCTCGCCCCAACTCTTTTCTAGTCTTTTTATTAACGGGTTTGTTGACTTATTAAAACTCTGAGAAATATTTAGATGCACCGAAGTTGGCAGCACGGAATATCCCGGCCATGATATTTGCTGACAATACCGTGTTATTATCTAAAAGCCCAATGGTTATACAGAGGGTCCTAAATACATTTGATGATTTCTGTAAAGAAAGGGGGCTAGAGATCAATTTGCAAAAAACTAAATTCATGGTATTTAATCCAACAAAAAGTACCCGTTCAAACCCATGTCTAGGAGGCAGACCATTAGAGAGGTTATCTATTTTTGATTACCTCGGTATTACTATCACTGAAAAATGGATCGGGGAGCACGGATTAAATAATCAAGTATGAAGTTAGTGAAAACAACAGGGGATTTGTCAAAGGTGTTTCGCAACTCTAGACACAAACTTGTGGGCCCAGCAGTAGAGATATACAGGATTCAAGCTAGAGCTGCTGCCCTATATGGAGCCGAAATTTGGGAGTATGACCTCACCTATAGCGTAACACAAACAGAAAATCTCTTTGTTAGGCAGTTGATTGGTCTTCCCTGCAGTACCCCACTTACCCTACTATGCCTAGACCTGGGTGTTAGGCCAATTGCGGATGAAGCATCTCTGAGACCCCTTTTTTTCTGGAGGCGCCTGTGGGTTACTCCAGAATTGCTTGAGTATAGGAAAGAACTCAGAGAGGAATCTACCAGGGGCACGGAGGCTACCGTGGTTTACTTATGTCAGGAATACCCTTACACAAATGGGTCTGGGTAATCTTTGGGATATTCCTGAAATGCAATGCCCTACAGTCTCAAGGGAAGAGCTAAAGGGTCGATATTGGGAGACTAAACTGACCCAGCTCCAGGTGGACAACTCAATGGGGAAACTTACTGTGGCATTTCTGGAAATCAAAGACCACTATACTCTAGAGCTGGCGTTTAATGATATCAAGCCGGCTGCCACAAGAAATCTTTATTTACAGTTCAGGCACAGGGTACTGCCACTGCGTGCCTTTACAAATAAATGGGCAGGCCAACAAATGTTGGGTTGCCCGGCATGCAACTGTCCAGAAGATTCTGATAGCCATGTGTTCTCTGTCTGTACTGGCTATAAAAAAGCAAGAAAACGATGGCTGGTTCAGATATGTAGAAATCTAGGAACCAGGCAATGCTCAGAGGCCTTTACGCTACTGAAATATGACGCCAGCCTCCCCATAACTTCCTCGGTGGCTCGCTTTTTATTTTCCATGTGGTGCAGTCGACGGGCCTTTTTTTTAAAGGACTCCAAAGATGATGATTCATTCAGTGCAGATATTGTCATGTTTTTAACTGCTGACATTTTAGATGGATTTTATGCTTAGCCTAATAGTATTTTAATTATTTATCATATTTAAGGTATGCAATGCTAGGTTAGAAGACTGTTAAGATTTAGGACTGGTTTTCAACGTTCTACAACAATGTGTTTTCTATCTATATTTAAGGTCTACAAATCTTCTATTATACTCTTGCAAAGGCACTTTAATGCCAGTCAACGTGGCAGGCACCGCGCAGTGCCTGTCACGTTGTGCTTTGAAGTGCACAACATGTATCTTAGCATTGCTGCAAGGCGGTGCTTTCAGCACCGCCCACCACAATGTTAAAAATACGGGATGCGCCTGCCACTGTGGCAGGCGCATCCTAATTGCCCCCACAGGACCCCTGCCCTTATGGCGGGCGGTCCCTTTCACCGTGAGGATGGCGGGTGGACAAAGTCTGCCCGCCATCCTAATGGGGGCCTTAATATCTTGATAAGCTGTTTTTACTAATTTGTTAAAAGACACTGGTAATCTGGTATTGTCAAATATATGAATCGTTCATTCTCTATTTGAGTGGTAGAACAAAATGAACACTCTTCACATGTATGATCCCATCTGTAACTTAGAAGAAACATATTTTCAATTTCTATTCCTTCATCTTCAAATACTGCAAACATAAACATCAGAAATTCTTGTGTATCGTGTTGTATATTAAGTGTAAATTGCGAAGAACCAGTACATATATCCAAAAGATGCAGAATGCCAGAAGCTGAATGCATTTTAGTTCTATCAGTTACCAACTTTTGACAAATATAATGCAGTAAAGTACATAATCTTTTGTCTCAATTTTCCATAATTTCATGAAGAAGATCCTATAGATAAAAGACAACATTTACAATTAAATTAGCATAGCAGTTGCTATCTGAACTATTTTATAACTGGTAACCTACAAAATCATCAACAGTGTCCATTTTCATTTTATTTGCAGCTTCATCATTCTCTTGCTTTTTTCTATTCTTTTTTTGAACCTCACAATAATATTTGTCATATTTCCGTTTTGGGCACACTACACGTTTTATAGAGGATATTCTTCTAAGTTAGGAGCAAACAATCTTCTTAATGGATTATACTCTCTTACACAATTTGCATCAGCTCTAACCTTTTTTTCATCAAAATCAATCAATTACAAACCAGATATTGTTCTTACTCGAGACAATGCAACATATGCCATACCCTCTTTAACCCTTTCAGTGCTCATGACAGAATAGTTCCGTCATGAGTTACGGTGCTCCTGTGCTCATGACGGAACCATTCAGTCATGAGGACAGGGGCACAAAATCCCTCTGCTGCAGACAGCAGAGGGATTTCTTTTTCTCCCCCAAAGCCTTGGGAGCTGGGGAATAGCTTCCCCAGTTACCGAGGCCCCCCTACCATTTCTGTTAACTGAAGATCAGCATGCACGTCAACCTGAAGTCATTTCACAGAAACCAAAACTGAATGTTTCACTTTCTGCGTGCTCAGGGCGCTCTTTCAGCACCCTGAGCATGTAAAAAGACAGGAGAGGTATCATTTGAAATCTCCCCTTTCCAATGGTACCCCTCCCCAGTGGATCTCTGCTTGAGGATCGACCCAGGAGGGCGAACCCCAAGCAGGGATCCACCCTCTAGACACCAGGGAGGAGGAGCAGCCCCTTGGGGAAGAGCCTTTGCTCTCCTCACAAAATTGGGCATATTCAGTCCCATATGGGCATGCCACTGCCACCACCCCTCCCCCCACAAAATGTCAGTCTTTCTCCCCCCTCCCACCCCCCCCCCCCCCGGGGTAGATGGGGGCAGGAGCCCCAAAACTGCGACCCGGGGGGCAGAAAGCCCACTATAAACCAGTGATTTATTTAATTATGTAAATTAGGGGTAGGGGCTGCCCATTACTGGCATGCCAAATCCCCCAACCCCCTGCACAATAACAGTCTTTCTCCCCCCCCCCCCGGTGCAGATGGAGGCGGTGGCCCACAATACACCAGGCTTTTTTATGATTAATTTAGGGGTGGGGGCAGCCAAAGATGGGCATGCCAATGCCCCCACCGCCCCTACAAAATTCTAGTCTTTCTGCCCCCTTGAGGGCAGTAGCCCCCAATCTGCCACAGTGGGAGCAGAAAGCACCCTAGACACCACAGATTATTTATTTTATAGGCCTGGGATGGGGGCTGCCCAGAATGGGTATGCAAATGCCCCCATCCTACTCCCCAAAGAAAACTAAAGACTTGCTGCCCCTCAAGGAGGAAGATGGGGGTAATACCCCCTGATCTGAACCCTGGGGGGGCAGAAAGCCCACTAAGCTCCAGGGATTTTCTTTATATAGGTAGGATTGTGGGTTGCCCAGAATTGGCATGTCAAGGACCCCACCCCTCAACAAAAATAGTCTTTCTGCTCCCCATTGAGAGGCAGATGTGGCAATAGACTCTGATCTGCCCCCGAGGTGGGACAGAAAGCCCACAAGCCACCAGGGACATTCTTTTCCAAAGTTCAGGGTGGGGATTTCCCAGAATGGGCATGCCAATGCTTGTACCCTCCAAAAAAGATGCCACAGCCTTTCTGCCCCCCCAAGAGGCAGATGGGGACAGTAGTCCCTGATCCACTAGGTACCAGCAATTATGCTGGCTTTTCTATTAGTAGGGGTGGGGGCTTCCCAGAATGCCCCTGATCCACTAGGCACCATTTTTATCGGTAGACCCGGGGAGAACACTGTGTGGTAAGAAATTTGTGTCAGCCCGGTGATGTCACAACAATCCCACACAAAAATGTGTGAAAAAAGTGATTTTTTTTCAACTAAATTTCAGGTTTGCAGGGCCTTCTGGGTAAGAGAAGTTTGGGGCATCAACGTAAGCCATACCTCCCTGGAATCCCCAGTGTGTCTAGTTTTCAGAAATGTGTAGGTTTGGTAGGTTTTCCTAGATGGCTACCGAGCAAGGGGCCAAAAACTCAGGTGACCCCCATTGCAAAACCAGGTTGTTTCGTAATAGGCAATTGTGATGTTGCCTCAATACGTTTTGGGCCCTTGCCTGTCGCGGGTACTTGGGCCTCCTACACAAGTGAGGCACCATTTCCATTGGGTGACCCGGGGGAACGCTGGGTGGTGGGAAATTTGTGTCAGCCCGGTGATCCCACAACTTTCCCACACAAAAATGTGTGAAAAAAGTGATTTTTTTCAACTACATTTGAGGTTTGCAGGGGTACTGGGTAAGAAAATATCTGGGGATCGACGTAAGCTATACCTCCCTAGAATTCCTCGGGTGTCTAGTTTTCAAAAATGTATAGGTTTGAAAGGTTTCCTTAGGTGCCGGCAGACCTAGGGTTAAAAAACTACAGGTAGGCACTTTGCAAAGAAAGGGTAATTTTTCACTGTGAAAATGTGGTGTGTCCACTTTGCGTTTTGTGCCATTTCCTGTAACGGGCACTATGCCTACCCACACAAGAGAGGTATCATTTTTCTCAGAAGACTTTGGGGAACGTGGGGTGGGTAGAATTCTGGGGATCCACACAGATTCCAGAAGTTTACACCACAGAAATGTGAGGAAAATTTGTTTTTTTGACAATTGTTTAGATTTGCAAGGGATTCTGAGTAACAGAACCTGATGAGAGCCAGTCAAGTCACCCTATCCTGGATTCTTCCCAGAGTCTAGTTTTAAAAAATGTATAGGTTTGCAAGGTTTCCTTAGGTGCCTGCAGACCTAGGGTTCAAAAACTACAGGTAGGCACTTTGCAAAAAAGGGTCATTTTTCATTGTGAAAATGTGGTGTGTCCACGTTACGTTTTGTGCCATTTCCTGTCGTGGGCACACGGCCTACCCACACAAGTGAGGTACCATTCTTATTGGGAGACTTATGGTAACACAGAATTGTACAACAACTGTTTTTACCTATTAACTTTCGATGTATTTCTGCCTTCCAAATGAAAGACAATGTGTAAAAAAGAAGTCCTTTTGAAATCATGCTCATATGAGTACTCCCAATTTCAGAAATGTGCAAATATCTATTGTTTCTAAACTCTATATTTTGTTGCAATTTCAGTAATACACAGGTCTTTCATACCAAATTTTCCATGTATACATTTTCTGAAAATAATTGCTATATACCCGGTACATAATAAAAAAACCATTGCAAGACGCTGGTCAGTTATTGACTCTGGGTTCGTCGGGTTCTTGGTGAACCGACAAGTCCTATATATCCCCACAACCAGAAATTCAGTGAAAGTAATAGTATATTGCTTTCAAACAGCTGTCATTAGTAGAAGAAGTTACAGGTGAAAACGTTGACACAAATGGCTGTTTTTTTCAACTAATTTTCAATATTTCCTATATTTAACTGTTAGTTTCTATAAAGAAACTTTGACAGATCTACACAAATGACCCCTTGCTGAATTAAGAAGTTTGTCTGATTTTCTAAAATGTATAGCATTCCAGGATCCATTATTGCTTTTATACCTATTTCTACCATTAACTGGAAGGAGGTTGAAAGCACAAAAAATAGCAAAAATAGGCAATGTCCCAGAAAAATGCCAAAACTGTGTAAAACATTTGGTTTTCTGACAAAAGTCTGCTTGTCCCTGAAAGCTGGGAAGATGGTGATTTCAGCCCCTTGACCCCTTTTTTGATACCATTTGCAGGGAAAAAAACAAGACGCTTTGATCTGGAGCCCTTTTTCCCATTGTTCCCAAAAAACCAAAATGTAGCTGTATTTTGGCTAATTTCAGGGTCCCCTCCAAGGGAATCCACAAACCCTGGGTACCTTTAGAATCCCCATGATGATGGAAAAAAGGACACAAATTTGGCGTGGATACCTTATGTGGTCAAAAAGTTACAATAGCCTAAGCACGAAGTACCCCAAATAGCCGAAAAAAAGGCTTAGCACAGGGGGGGAAAAGGCCTAGCAGCGAAGGGGTTAAGCAATTCATAAATATTTTTTAGATAGGACTATATTAATTGTATTTGTCTTTGTATTTCATGAACATGGTCTTTTAGTGTAATATGATTTGCCCAGTCTAATTGGTTTATATTGTTTACAAAGCTGATTGCACTGAAGTCTGTAGAAGTACTGTATTAGAATTGCACTATTGTTCATGCTATGTATGGAAATATTGTAGGTTTCAGCTGGAAAACAGTAATGGTGTTATCTGCTATGCAAATTTGGTTTTCAATATACTCTTTCATTTATCACAGTTTATACATGAAATTCAACATAAAGGAAACACAATGTGATATTATTTTTGTAGACTGCTGGAACGTTTATGTAGTGATAGAACTATAGTACATTCTGCTTCAGGCATTTCAGATGTAGTAGACGTGCATAGTGGATCCGTAGTATTTTCTCTCAACAGTCTACTAGACACTCATTTATTATGGTGATGTTTGGATTTTTGGAACAAGAAGTTAATACTGAGGATTTATTTGGACCGAGTTACACATGGAACCATTTATGTGAAGATTGCTACTTTGCAACTACTACTCAAATCAATTCAGAAAGATGTATCTACTTAACATTACCAGGTTGTAAAACTGTGTTTTGACAGGCTAAAGCAAAATGCCACCAAAATATGGCCTGTTGAAATTGTATATCAGATTGCATGTCTACCTTGCTGATACAGTGAAGTGGGAAATACATTAATATTGATGCTACAACAATGCAGCAAGGACAGGAAAAGCCATGCAGTGTGGCTTTTCCTGTCCTTGTAAATATGAGGCAGAAAAATGCACCGCCAGTGCGTCAAAAAAAGTGATGCACCGGAGGCACAAGGGACTTGTAAAGAAGCCCCTAATTATTTAGTTGCATCGCTCTTGCAGCACGCTACGTGGTGCAAAAGCGGCACCACTAGGCTCATAAATATAGCCCTGCTTTTATAGCTGTTTTAAACTGATCTGCCCTTTAGAATTCACATCCGCTGCTATATTAAATTTATATGTGGTAATTTTTTTGTGTTCAGAATTTTTACTAAATGGCATAAAGTGAAGTCATTTACGTGAATGTATATTTTCCTTTGTTTTCTTCTTTTTATTTTGAGGCATATACTTTTAATAAAAACAATTGTTTTAAAAAAAAAAAGACTTAACAATAACATCAGGCAATGCCACTCATGTTTTTTTTCCTAAGCTATTGCGCCCTTCCAAACAAATCTACGTTCAACCCATATCCATGAACTTGGGACACAATTTCTTTTGTGCTTTGAGTCCATTGTGCGTGTGTTTACTCTGAGGTACATTCTGATACGACTTGAATCTTTATGAGAATCACTCTGTGCTCCTGCCTCCTGGCCAGGTTTACATTTTACTAGTTTTCCCTGACCCTCGGGAGTTCTTTTTTTTGAGACATATAAGTTGCCGTGTCCAGGGTCAGAAGATATCAAGGGCACAAATATGCATGGTCAACGAAACTGAATAGTTTAGGGCTATCTATGAGTGTCACATCATGCTGCCTGCAAAAATGCATACAATGTTGTATTTACATATTACTAAAGTGGTGTTCTGTCGGTACATAATTGCAGAGAGTGTCGTTACAAGAATCCTATTTCATATTAAGGAATGCAAAACAACATTTATTTATAGTCTGCACTAACTTTTAAAGCTCACACTGTTTGATAAATTAAAAAAAAAACGAAAATTTTTCATCTGTGCAATACTGCCATCTACTGATCATTTAAATAAGCACATCCAGAGAAGCCGAATATGTCTACTCCCTTGTAGAGGAAAACCTTTACCTGATGTACTCTAGCTGTAATGAGAACCTTTGCGTGCACTGTAATATCTGATTTTTCGGGCAGATGTACTATAGATTTGTAGCTGTCTACAAAAAGAACTCTAGAGCTACTATTAACAAGGTCCCTCTTGACTCTTCAAACGAATAAACTGTAATATGATCAATTGATCAATTGATTAATAGTGCAGTTGCAGAATGTAATGTAGCCGTCAAAAGACAATAAGCTGCTCACCAGAGAACCTCTACCTTTGTTTTTCGGGAACTGATTTCCATCAGTAAATAGTTCAGGTATTGATGAACACGAACCATTACCATGTACTATGAAGAAGCTGCACTGCACCGAGGGGGTGGATATTTACAAGGAAATGGCACAGCGCGGCGCTCATGCAATTTAACAGCATTGAGCTGGATCATTTAAAAAACGCAGAGATGTGCAGTATTTACAAGAATACAGTGCACTCCTGTGTTTTCCCTAGCGCTTGCGCTAAAAAAGCAGCCTAGTTCCAACACAGACACCCTTGTGTCAAAGGGCAAGGGTGCCTATGCTGCAGGTGATTTGCTCTGTCTATGTGTGCTGCAGAAGGCGCAAAAATGAGGAGAAATAAAAGCATTTCCCCAAATTGCACCAATCTAATGCCTACCATATAGTGACATTGGTTTAGCACCGTCAAAAGGCAATGGGTGTTTTTACGCAGATGCCTGAGTGAAAGGGGACAATATTTAAAAAGCAGCGTTAAGCAATGCAAAGTAGCTGTAATGCTGCCTTGCAAATATGGAGCAAGGCATTGTGACAGCGGAACATCAAAAAAGTGCCAATCTGGTGGCGCAATCCCATTGAAAATATGCCCCCGAATTTTTAGGCAATTACAAACATTTTAAATACACAGGGCGAGATTTACAAACATTTTGTACTGTGTTTATATCACAAAAGTGATTCAAACCCGTGCAAAATGTATTTTGTAGGATTTGCTTTCCAGCACAACAGTTGTTTTCACTTTAAAGTTGCCTAGTTGTAAAGCTCTTCTTTTTCGCTCTGCATTAAACGAGTGTTCCATGAGTCATACATGGGTGATCCAGTATAACTACTGATGGTATTTGGCACAATACCCTATTTGTTAACAATAGTGGACAGGGTTTTGCGCCACAAATTTGCAACAATTTGAAGCAGGCATTACAAAGGAGAAATGCTTTTATTTCTCCCAACTTTTCCCACTTTGCATGTGCATGTGCATCAGCAATAGGAAGAGAGCAGGAAATTGCCATATCCCTGTCGATGTGGCACTTTCCGGCATTCTCCCTGTCTCGCAAAATACAGTGCAGCAACTATGGTTGCCGCTCTGTGGCCTGTGACAGTTCCATACATCTATGCTGAATACTAATGATTTATAAGTTTGGTATTGGAATACAATTATTCAAATTCAACACCAATTTCACCAATACCTCGCCTCAAATATCCTAAAGTAGTGGTATTTTTATTGAAGTGAAACAGCAACACGTGATTGGCATGTAACCAGTCTTCTTTTTCAGAGATCAAGGCAGGTGTAAGGCTGCAGGTCAGTGCTCTTGGAGACAAGTCAGTTCTCAAGCAGCAAAGCAATTTTCTAGGGGACAAGACAGGTCTAAAACAGTAGGAAAATCCTTTGCAGAATAAGACATGGCTCAAGCCGAAGGGCAGTGTTCTGCAGAACAAGGCAGCCTACAGCAGCAGGGCAGTTTCTGGGGAACAATGCACTCCTTTCTCTTGTAATGTCCATAGGTCGAGCAATATATTGAGGGTTTAATGTTTATACCTGGTGCCAGACTTTGAAGTGGGGAAATTATCTGGGCTACTCCTACATCTGGTTCTGGAAAGCTCTTCCCTTCCCCTGCCAAGGCTCTATACATTTTGGATGAAAAAAGACAGGTGTTAGGTTCCTTTGTGTGTGGTGGAGCTTGCTCTTTTAAATGTATGTGGGACAGGCAACAGTTCTGCTCACAACCATCCTGCCAACAAATTTATCTCACTGTCAATGATGAATACACAAACCCCTACACTTAAGCTATTGGCAGGTATGGGACCTGGGACACAGGCAGCAGGCATCAAATGGTAAGAACAGGAAACGGGCACCTTTATAAAAGTGACATTTTCAGAATTGTGGCTTAAAACCTGATTTTGTCATTAAGAGGATATTAAATTACTGGTTGGTGGTGGACCTTGACCTGGAAAGACAAGATCTTGTGGAAATGCTAGACAGTGGGGATCTCCTGAAAGACTTCAACCATAGAACCAAGCCGAGTGCCCCATTTTCTAGGGATCTGAAAATGATAAAAGTATGCTGGGACACTTATTATAAGAGAGCGGGTATGAGAATCTCATACTCTCCAGCTATGGCTCAACTGGTGGATAAACACGCCAGAAAAGAGTTGTGTACAGGCAGAGAGCACATCATGGGAAATGTATAGAATGGAGTGGAGTTCCCAGTCTATGAGACCCTGCAGGACTATTACCACCTTGCGCACTGCGGGTTTTCACGCTGTGCGCTGACTTTTTCAAAAAGCCGCGTTACATGACGAGCTCAGCTCGTCATGAGCGTACGACAGGCGTAACTCATGACGAGCTGAGCTCGTCATGAGCGTGGAAGGGGTTAAAGGATACATAGGGAGTGTAGTTCCTACTATATGGCTCACTAAGAATAGCAATTGCTGAAACATGGGGAGTGGGAACACAGGAACCAGATAGAGGGGAGACCCTATCCAAGGGCGCTTCATGCTCCTGCTGCTGCTCTGGAAACCAAGTGGGAACAAAGGATGGGAGGAGACAACACTACCAAAGAATGGGATAAGATATTGGAATATACATAGGAACTACACAAGAACCCCCACTTCAAATATACCCAACTTAATTATCTACATTGCACATATTTGTCACCATGCAGACTTGTCAAAATGTACTTGGGTCTCCCATCGGAGTGTCCTAGATGCCGTGCGAGAGACACACATTTTTCTCATATGGTCTGGGACTGTACTCACATGCAAACTTAATGGAAATCCTTGACAGACTTTATGATGGACTTGACGGACAGACAGTTACCCAGGAAGATGCAGTGTACCTATTGGGCAGATTTACAAAGTCCCAAAAATGCTATACACACATCTCGATTGCTCAACCTTGCCCTATTTTTCGGCAAACGTAACATCGCGGCCCAACCAATTGAGAAATGGCTACAGGAGCTGATTTAATATTGCGCTGTGGATATAAATATCATGTTCTACATCCACCCTCAGTTGTGCAAGGGACCACTAACCACAGAATAGAACATGCTCCTGTTGGCTTTGCAGGCCAAATCGGATGATAGACATGGAGCATGACACAATATGACTAACAAATATCTTTACCATCTTAAACATGTTACAACATGCTCACAGGCAAATGCTCCGTCCATCACCACCCCCTTTTGTACCGCTTTGTTTGCCATAAGTTGGCAGGGTATGCTCAGACGGGAGTCCGTTGCTCACTTTGCCACTGGATTCAAGCAAGCCTGGCTGAAGACCGCTGAAATGCCAGAAACCTGACCTAGGAAGCTTGTTTCCGGTCCAGGGAAGGCATGGCTTGGCAGTTCGGGCTGGACTATTCCCATGAGGCACAGGGTCAGACTGATTTGCATATGGCCATGTCTAAACTGGGGTGGCAGAGTGGGCTATAGAACGGTGATGGATTAAATCCAGATCTTTTGACTGGGTGTGAGTGTTTGATTTGTTCAGATGCTCCGTCCATCACCACCCCCTTTTGTACCGCACAGGCAAATACAGGCCACTAGCAAATGTCTACGGGCACAGCATCGGGGGAAGAAATAGCCTATCCTTTTAAGAATATTGGTTGCCTTGATGCTATATATGAGGACATGTCTATATCTTGCATAGTTATTTTTTTTTGTTTAAGAAATTTTTGTTCAGTTTTAACAAGACATAAAACAAAGCCATACAGTAATAATATTGAAGGAAATAAGGTAAAACAAGAGGCATATAATGATTAAAAAAACAGAAAACCTAGAAGAAAAAGGAGAAAGGAAAGAAACGAATGAAAGAAAGAAAGAAAAGAGAGGAGAAAAGGGTAGGGGGGAGGAGGGAGAGAAGGGAGGAGAGAGAGAGAAGCCGGAAGAGAGAGGAATATATGCTGGGAAAGAAAAACAAATTATGAAGTGAAAGGGGAAGCTGAAGAAGAGAGGAAATTAACAAAGGGGAGCCATAAGAGATCAGACTTAATTTTTAACAGTGTAGAGGAAGAGGAAGCAACAGCAATCCTATGCTCATCACAGATGAAATTCCACCAGGTAGTAACAGAGAGTTTGGAATTATCTTTCCAGCAAGATAGAATCACGTTGAAAGCAATAGCAAGAAAAAGATCAAACAACTTAGCATTAGAAGAGGGAACATCAATTTCGTTTGATAAAGAACCTAAAAATACATTTACTAATGTCAATGGTGCAGAACAATGAAACATTTGCATGCATATATTCCAAATAGATTTCCAAAATGATAAAACTGAGGTGCACTCATACAACTGATGCTTAAGAGTACCTGTTTCGGAAGAACAAGACCAGCATGAAGAAGGTGAAGAGGGTGAAATACTTACAGGTGTGAGGATAGCCCTATGATAAATGAAAAAAAGGGATTGCGTAATACGTGCAGCAAGAGAAACTTGGAATAATTTGGACCATAAGCGATCCCAAACATCAACTGGTAATACAACATTTAAATCAATTTCCCAAGCATCTTCAATAGATGATTTGGGACGGTCAGTAACATTTGCCCTTAATAACTTATAAACAAAGGCAGCTTTGGGTAGATGTAGAGAGAACAAAGAATAAAGAGGAGATAAGGAAAAAAAAGAAGGTAGAGCATCAGGTGGTAAAAGAAGCGATAAATGAGATTGTAAGGCATGAGTTATGATTGTATACTCTTGTACACACAATGCAGGCAAGTGGTAAACATTTTGTAATACATGAAAAGGGATGATAGAATCATTTGAAAAGAATTGATACACAAATGAGATCCCCTTCTCTTTCCAGTACTTGTAATAAAAAGACTTGCCCTTGTATTTTAGAAACTCATTATAGAACATAATGGATGCCAAAAAACACTGCAGGGGGGATATACCTTTGGAAAACGTATCACGTAATAATGATTGGGAGTATTTAATAATCGGGTGTTTGGACAAAAATGTACAGTTGGACATATAGACAGTATGTTGAAACGAAAAATCTTTCAACAATGAGCGTTCCAAGACAACCCACCTAGGAATTGGGGAAACCGAAAAGTCATAAGCTAAGGGGAAGGATTGTTTAATCACAAAAGCAGAGTGGTACAGTTTGAAGTTAGGAAAGCGAACACCTCCTTCGTTTTTGGGGCGGGTGAGTTTTGCCAACGCAATGCAAGGGTGTTTGTCGTTCCACAAGAATTTAGAACACAGGGAATTATTATTATTATTATTATTATTATTTAGGGTTTTGTAAAGCGCGTAGTAACCCGTAAGCATCCCAGCGCTAAAATCAAGACAGTCCAGAGGGTGTCATAATGGGGAGGGAAGGAAAAGGAGATCAGGGGAACAGGTAGGTTTTCAGAAGTTTTCTGAACCGGAGGTAATCTGGTTCCATCCTTAGATTACGGGGGAGAGCATTCCATAGGCGGGCCGCGTTGACAGAAAAACGCCGTCCGCCAGTGCGTGCTCTCTTCACTCTGAAAATAGTGATAAGGTGTTCATGATCAGAGCGAAGAGATCTTGTGGCTTTGTAGGGCCTGATGAATTTTTTGAGGATAGGGGGGCCTTTATCCTGCAGGAGTTTGTGGGACAGACAGAGGACCTTAAATTTGACACGTTCTCTCACTGGGAGCCAGTGAAGATACTTCAGTGCTGGTTTGGCGGAGGATCTAGCCGGAGTGTTGGTGAGTATCCGGGCCGCGGCGTTCTGGATCCTTTGCAGTTTGTTGAGGGTTGTTTCGGGAGCACCCAGATAGATGGCATTGCTATAGTCCAGCCTTGAAAGGATGAGGCCTTGAATGAGCAATTTCTGGGAACCAGGGGGGAGCAGGGGCAGAATTTTCCTGGTGGATCTAAGGAGCTCGAAACAAGTCCCAGCAATTTTTTTAGCTTGGGTCCTGAAGGGCAGGTCTTTTTCTAACCAGATTCCCAGGCTCTTGATCTCGGTCTTTGGGACCGGAGGATCACCCAGACAGGGTGGCCAGATGTTAGGAGGGAGGGAGGGCCCCTTTAGGCCAAGAAGTAGGATGTCAGTTTTTGATCCGTTGAGTTTCAACCACGAGCTGTTCATCCAACCCTGAATTTCGGAAAGGCAGCTGTGGAGGTTTGAGGGTTCCTGGTTTGGATGAGATAGAGACACCACTAATTGAGTGTCATCCGCGAATTCAAGCGAGCAAAATAATAGTTAGGTATTTTTATAGGAAGCATAGAGACAGTATATAGACTATGGGGCGTAATCATCATTTTAATAGTATCCAGTCTCCCCCACCATGACAGAAATAAGGGAGACCAGCGATGGAGGAGGGATTGGAGTTTCTTGATAAGTGAGTCAAACGTAAACTTAAGTGTATCAACTAGGGAGGAGGAAAACCAAATACCGAGGTATTTTATTTTGGAAGGGCACCAGGCAAAATCTGTTGAAGCAAACATGTACTGGTAACAAACAGCATTTAAAGGTAAGACTTCAGTTTTAGATAAATTAAGTTTATAACCTGAAATTGAGGAATATAGACGAACTTCATCCATGAAATGTGGGAGTGAAGTAACCGGGTTAGCCATGTAGACAAGTATGTCATCGGCATATGCAGAGATTTTTGTTTCAATAGAGGCTAGATTAAAACCAGTAATATTGGGGTTGTGACGGATGCGCTCCAAAAAAGGCTCAAGACATAAAATAAATAACAAAGGAGAGAGAGGACAACCTTGCCTTGTGCCCCTGGAGAGGGAAAAAAATCTAGAAAAGAGGTTGTTGACAAAAATACTGGCACGGGGAGATGAATAAAGGAGCTTAACTAAGGAAATGAAAGAGGGACCAAAACCAAACCATTGCAAAGTACTAAACATAAATTGCCAATTGATGCGATCGAATGCTTTCTCGGCATCCAATGACAGGGCTGCTAGGGGAAATTTAAAGGATTTGCTATGAGAAATTATGTTAGAAAACATAGGAGCATTGTCAGATGCTAACCTACCTTTTACAAAGCCAACCTGATCAGGTTTAATCAGGAGTGGAATAAGGGTATCTAGACGGGAAGCAAGAATTTTGGCAAATATTTTACAGTCATAATTAATCAGGGAAATCGGGCGAAAGTTCTTACATTGGGAATGGTCCTTATCTGGTTTGGGAATGATAATGATTAGGGCATCCAGGAAGGATCCCGAAGCTCTAGCGGAGGAAATAAAGGAGTTAAAAAGTTGGAGCAATCTAGGTACAAATAGGGCATGAAATGTAGAGTAAAACTCAATAGGTAATCCATTAGGTCCCGGCACCTTAGACTTTTTAAGGGAATTGATGGCCTGAAGAATTTCCTGAAGTGAGATATCATTCTCCAGTTGGGCAAATTCTTCGGGGAGTGAGGGAGGGGAAGGGAGACCATCAAAGAAAGACGCTAAATTGGGATCAGACAGGTGGGTGTCATCAGTGTAGAGAGAATGGTAATAATCATGAAAAACTTCCGCAATATCCTCATCAGAGGAAACTAATTTGTTTGTGCGGTCATTAAAAATAGGACCAATGATTTTACGTTCAGATTTGATTTTAAGATAGTTTGCTAACATTTTACCCGCTTTGTTTTGGCCCCCATGATATTTAGATTTGATTTTTAAGAGGGTATTACAAGCTTCCACCGTAGCAATTTTATTTAAGTCAGATTTTGCCTTAATTAAATTGTGAAGAGCATCAGTGGATTTTGAGGAAAAATACGAGTGTTCAAGTAATTTAATATGTTTGAGTTGGTCTTCATATTTACTTCTATTAGCTTTCTTTTTCTTAGCGACATATGAGATTGTGAAAGCTCGAAAGGCAGCTTTGAAGGCATCCCAATTATTGGGAACAGAAGTGTCTGAGGGGTCATTAAGGGTAAAAAACTCATTAATGAAAGTCGTAACTTTCTTAACAAAAGTAGCATCAGACAACAGGTAGGTAGTAAATTTCCAACTACTAAAACTGGAGGAAGTTAGGGTAAGATCAATTGCTGCATAAACAGGGGCATGGTCAGAAATAAAAATAGAACCAATATCGGACTTTTGGAGGGAGGGAAGGAGGGTCTTACTAACCATAATGTAATCTATCCATGAACGGGTATGATGAACATTGGAGAAAAAGGTATATTCCAGGGAATCAGGATTACAAGTTTTCCATACATCATAGAGAGGGCGCGTGGTAATGGCAGATTGGAAACACCTATGAGACTTATCAGGTTGAAATTTATGTGAGGAAAGTCTGTCAGAGAATGGGTCTAACCATTGATTGAAATCACCAGTTATAACAATGTTTGGGCAATCAATATTGGAGATAAGTATTTTAATATCGTTCCAGAATTTGGGGTCTGGTCGAACCGGCCTATAAATGTTTAACAAAACCAAAGTCTGATTATGGATCACAACCTTTGCCATTACCCAGCGCCCTTCATCATCATTCTGAGATGATAGAATTTGGATCGACAAACCTTTGTGGAACAAAATCGCAACACCCCCTTTTTTGTTAACAGCAGGAAAGAACACAACTTGACCCACCCAATGCCTTTTCAACTTAGAGGATTCAATATCAGTACAATGAGTCTCTTGTAAAAAAACAACTTGAGAATTAAGTTTGGATAAATGTGACAGTACCTTTTGACGCTTGACAGGGTGTCCAAGACCACGAACATTCCACGCTACAAAATTACACATGATGGGAGGTGAGGATGGGACAAGCAACTAGGGGAAGACACATGGCCGGAGAATCTCTACAAAAAAGGACACAACAACAAAGAAAGAAAAAGATGAGACATTGGAACAGAACAATCAGTACATATAGGGAGAGAAAGATGAAAGCATCCAAAATCACAATATATAAGAATATGAACCAGAGAAACCGAGAAACAAAAAGGAAAAATTGTCCAGTAAGGAGAAAGGGAAGGAGTGCACAAGTCAGTGAGGGAAAACAAAAAGGGAGAAAAGAAGTAAGAGAAAGGAGAAAAATGAGGGGAACAACAGGAGAGGAATAAGAAAACAGATCAAGGCAAAGAAGCCAGGTCTGAGAGGAGATAGAAAACCACAAACACATCGGGGGTGGGAGACGCCGAATAGGACGCGGACCCCAACGAGCCACAGAAGAGCAAGAACAGGCAAGGAGAGGGAAAATCCAAGAAACCTCAAGAGAGCAGGACAAAACAGAAAAAGAATCAGAACGGATCCAGAGCAATCATAGAAAACAGAACAATTCCAAGCACGAATAAAGTAGATCAGTCATTAGTGTCCATAACAGGCGCAGAAACAGACTGAAGATAGGCAAGGAGCTTCTGAGGGTCATCAAAGGAACGGGTATGACCATTCTGTGTGATCTTGCACAGACACGGGTGTAGAATACCTTATTTAATATTGAGCTGTCTCATTTGCGGGCGAAGATTCAAAAACTCCTTCCGTCGGGCATTAGTAGCGTTGGAAAGATCCTGTGAAATAAAAATAGTATGACCTGACCAAATGAGACGACGTTTGAGTCTGGCAGATTTAAGTACAGTCATTAGTTCAGTGAACTCCAGGAATAAAATGATGATGTCACGAGGTTTAGCTGAATTGGAGTTAAGACGACCCAAACGGTGAGCACGCTGGATATTAAGAGGATTTGCCCATTTTACTATGTTTTAAAGATAGAGCACAAGCATTGTACAACTAGCAAAGGTCCTCCTGCCAACACAAACAAAATTTAGATCACAGGAGGGGTGAAGTCAAAAAGTTTGGGGGAAGATAAAAATGAGGATGATAGATCTAACAATTACATTTCACTTCATTGTGTACTAAGGTTAATTCTACACTTGTATGGACAACTATTAATATTGTGAATAAAACAATTAAACCAATCATTTTACCGCATTTGCTGTGCTCCAACCTTTATTAAGATTAAAAATGTATTGTGATGCTTAAAATTGAA
Source organism: Lissotriton helveticus (assembly GCF_964261635.1). Classification (NCBI taxonomy): domain Eukaryota; kingdom Metazoa; phylum Chordata; class Amphibia; order Caudata; family Salamandridae; genus Lissotriton; species Lissotriton helveticus. The sequence continues at coordinate 966,335,631 of NC_136072.1, forward strand.
AAGTTAACAAATATTTTCTTTAAAACAATAATAGATTTCTTCTTTCTTATTATTTCATTCAAAACGATATTCAAAATACATTTTCAAAATATATATTTTTTCAAATGTCTTTCAGTTCATGCTTCCAGCAAAAATTGCTTTCATTTGATTTACTTGAAAAATCCAATCTTTACAGGCTTTAAACCCTTTTAAGCCTGCTGCTAGCCCCCCATGCTAAGCCTTTTCAGGGCTATTTGAGGCAGATCGCTCTCAGGCCCCTGTAATTTTTGTCCACAAAAAGGTATCCACGTCAAATTTACTGGGAAATAGCTTATTTTTTGTGCTTTCAACCTCCTTCCAGTAAGTGGTGGAAATGGGTGTGAACGCAATAATGGATCCTGGAAAGCTATACATTTCTGAAAAGTAGACACAATTCTGAATTTAGCAAGGGGTCATTAGTGTAGATTTTTCATTTTTTTATAGAAACTAACAATCGAGTTGAAAAACCAGCCATTTGTGCCAAGCAAAATAATGTTACATTTGATGGACCCTTCTGCTTGTGGTGGTATATAGAACTTGTAGGTTCACCAAGAACCAGAGGAACCCAGAGCCAATAACTGAGCTGTGTCTTGCCATGGTTTTTTATTGTATACCGGGTATATAGCAATTCATTTGGTAAAATATAAAGAGTGAAAAATAAGTACCCAGAAAACCTATATATTTCTGAAATGGGAACGAGATATAGAGTTTAAAAGCAGTGGTTATTTGCACATCTCTAAAATTGTGGGGATTGTGAGTACCCATACAAGCATGTGAATTAGAAGTCGTTTTTCAAAATGACTTCTTTTTTAACACATTGTCTTACATTTGGAAGGCAGAAATGCAAGGAAAGTCAATTGGTAATATTATTTATTCTACTATTCTCTGTTTCCCTAAGGCTCCCAATAAAAATGATACATCACTTCTAAGGGGAGGCCTAGTGCCCACTATAGGAAATGGCCCAAAACGCAATGTGGACACAGCACATTTTCCCAGTGAAAACTGACTCTTTTTTTGCAATGTGCCTAGCTGTGGAATTCGAACCCGAGCTCAGCCCGCACATAGGGAAACCTGTGTGGCTCTCACCAGGTTCTGTGACCCAGAATCCCTTGAAAACCTCAAACATTGTAAAAAAAAGCACATTTTCCTCAAATTTCGGTGTTGGAAAGTTCTGGAATCTGCGTGGGTTGACAAACTTTCACCCACCCCGCATCTTCTAAAGTCTACATATAAAAACGGAGCCTCACTTGTGTGGGTAGGCCTAGTGCCTGTGACAAGAATCAACCCAAAACGCAATACTATTATACAGTGCAAAGTGACCCTTTTTTTAAAAGTGCCTAGCTGTGGATTTTGAATCCTAGCTTAGCCATCAGAAATGAAAATCTAGCAAACCTATACATTTTTAAAAACTAGACACCCATGAGAATTCAGGATGGAGTGGCTTGTGTGGCTCGCATCAAGTTCTGTTACCCAGAATCCCTTGCAAACCTCAAACTTTGTCAAAAGAAACACATTTTACTCACATTTCTGTGATGGAAATTTCTGGAATCTGCGTGGATCCTCAATCTTCCACACACCCCACATTCCCCAAAGTCTGTTGATAAAAATAGTACCACACTTGTGTGGGTACGCTTAGTGCCGTGACAGGAAATGGCCCAAAACGCATATTGGACACAACACACTTTTCCAGTGCAAAGTGCCTAGCTGTGGATTTCAAACCCTAGCTCAGCTGACACCTAGGGAAACCTTGCAAACCTATACCTTTTTTGATTATGAGACACCCAGGGAAATCCAGGATGGGGCTACTTGTGTGGCTCTCACCAAGTTCTGCTACCCAGAATCCCATGCAAACCTCAAACTTTGTAAAAAAAACACATTTTCCTCATTTTTCTGTGATGGAAGGTTCTGGAATCTGCGTGGATCCACAAACTTCCACCCACCCCGCATTCAACAAAGTCTATCGATATAAATGGTACCTTTCTTGTGTGGGTAGGCCTAGTGCCCGTGACAGGAAATGGTTCAAAACACAACTTGAACACATCACATTTTTCCAGTGATAACTGGCCCTTTTTTTGCAAAGTGCCTAGTTGTGGATTTTGAACCCTAGCTGAGCCGACACCTAGGGAAACCTATCAACCAATGCTTTTTTGAAAACTAAAATGATTTTGGGTCCTTGCCCATCAAGGATACTTGGCCTACTAACACAAATGAGGTACTATTTTTATTGGGAGGTGAGGTGGAATGCTGGGTGGTAGGAAATTTGTGATGTCCAGGTGATCGCACAACTTACCCACACAGAAAAGTGATGACAATTTGATTTTTTTAGCTAATTTTGAGGTTTGCAGGGGATTCTAGGTAGAAAGATGTTGGTAAATCCCAACAAGCCACACCTCCATTGACTCCCCTAGGTGTCTAGGTTTCAGAAATGTCTGGGATTGGTAACTTTCTCTACATGGCCACTGGGCCCGGGACCAAAAATGCAGGTGACCCCCTTGAGAAATTAGGTAATTTTATGATAAATAGGTGGGCACCTTTGTTTTTGGTCCCAAGTTTGCAGACATCTCGAGGAACCTAAAAAACTCCAGACATTTATGAAAACTAGACACCCGTGGGAGTCCAGCGAGGTGTGGCTTGCATTGATTTCCCAACATTTTCCTTTCCAGAATCTGCTGCAAACCTCAAATTTAGCTAAAAAGTCACATTTTCCTCTAATATCTGTGTGGGCAAAAATGTGGGATCACTGCACGACAAAAAGTTCCTACCAATCAGCATTCCCCTCAGTCTCCTGATAAAAATGATAGCTTACTTGTGTGGGTGGGTCAAGTGCCTATCACACGGAAGGGCAAAAAACATGTAGAGATTGAGGGGGCCCAAAGCAAGTTCAAAAGGGCAGTTTGTTTATACGTTTTTAGTCCGACGCTGCTTTGGGCACCCACACAAGTGAGGTATAATTTTTCTTGTGAGACCAAGGGGAATGCTGGGTGGTAGGAAATGTGTGCCTGACCAGTGATCCTACACAGAAATGCAAGGAAAATGTGACTTTGTAAGTACATTTGGGGATTCTGGGGGATTCTTGGTAAGAAACTGCTGGGGGATACATACAAGCCACACTGCCAGTCAAGAGTCAGTACACGCACATCATCATCCATGCACACCAGCAGCCAAGTGCCATCCATGCACACCGTTAGCCGAGCACCGCCCATGCACTCCGCCAGCCAAGCGCCATCCACATACACTGCCAGCCAAGCAATATCCTTGCACACCTCCAGCCAAGCCCCACACATGCACTCCGGCAGCCAAGAACCATTTCCGCACACTGCTATCCAAGCAGAGCCAGACTGGGAACAGCAACCAGCCCTGGCAGATTGCTGCTTTAGTGACTCTCGGGAGGGGGGGGGGGCATCCTAGTAACAAGCATTGGCATAGCCAATCGGTCTCGCCTATGAGACCTTATAAGTGTTTAGCCAGAGCTATTGGCTATGCCAATGGCTTGAAGCTATATTGTAGAGCAGTGTGGCTGCTGTGCAGCATGTCAAAAAGTTATAATATAAAAGTGTTATAAGCATTTTTATTACCTTCTATTTAACCAAGAAGACAATATGTACAACTGAACAACTCTATTTAATGAGCATTGGAAATGCAATAGGTTTCACATTTGCTTGAGTTGGAGTTATTGGCATTTTAAATGACAATCTTTGTAACTATTGCCCACATGCATCAAATGGAATTGCATTCGCAAACGGTGCGAATCGCAAAATTCGGCCGTTTGCGAATGCAATTTCATTTTTTGGGATGCATCTTTTTTTTTGTTTTTCGCATTTTAAGGAATCGCAATTATGTTGCGATTTCTTAAATTGCGAGTGCATTTAAGAAATCGCAATTTGTGATTTCTTAAATGCAATGCATGAATAATTTTTTTTTGCGAATTCGCAAATTGGAAGAGGTAAATTACCATGAAGTTAACCTTCATGGTAATTTGCGAAAACTTTCAAAAATGCACAAAAGTGCATTTTTGAAAGTTTCATTTTACACACACACATGCCCTTGGGGCATGTGTGTGTGAAAAGTGCACTTAAAGGTACATTTCAGGGGTGTAGGGGGGTCCTTTGAACCCCCCCACACCCTTGAAATAGCATTCTCATTTTGCGATTCCTTAATTGCGAATCTCAAAATGAGAATGGCTTCCCATTCATTCCTATGGGCCTCTAAGCCCATAGGAATCAGTGGGACGGCATTCCTTAATTGCGATTCTCAAATTGTGAATCGCAATTTAGGAAAAATAAGGAATCGCGAAAAATATTGCGATTTTTTAATGCATAGCATTTTACGATTTCTTAATTGCGATTCCTTAATTTTCGCAATTAAGAAATCGCAAAATGTAACAATGATGCATGTGGGTGTATGTGTTATGGAGTGTATGTAAGTGGTGTGCAGTGAAATTATGTGGGATGGATTGGAATTGTTAGCTGTGGAATTGTGTGGCATGGAATTGTGAAGTGGATTTGTGTAGTGGAATTATTTGGCATGGTGTGCAGTGGAAATATATGGATAGAGATGATGTGGCATTGAGTGTACTGGAATTATGTGGAATGGGGTTGTGTGTTGTGGAGTTTAATTATGTGGAATGGTATTTTGTGTTCTGGAGTGATATGTAGGGGTGTTTACTTAATTATGTGGTGGAATGTTTAATTTTGTGGCATGATGTGGAATTCTGTGTTGTGATTGGATGTATGTAATGTGTTGAGTTGAATTATGTGGTTTGGTGTTGAATTATGTGGTGTGGATTGGAAATGGGAGGAGTTGAATTGTGTGGAATAGAACTGGATATCTTTGCCTCTTTGGTTACAAAAAAAAGGTAGGAGCTAAGCTCCAGATCTGTGTGTTTGGGTGTTTTAAAAAAATACAAATTCAAAAATGTCTTTACCAAAGAATCTTTGGCAGAAGTAGGCACAGAGCTGAGCACTGATATGCATTGTTCGTCACTGCCATATATGTGAAAAAGCAAGGTATATTATCATACACCGGTGAGTGGTCAACTTTTTCTTGACACGGTTTGCCACCCGATATTAGAGAAATCCAAGAAAACACTGACTTCGGTTTTCCCCTTTATAGCTAAAGCTCAATGTGTGATAAAAAAGAGAAATTAAAGAATGAGCTGTAAGGTATAACTTAGTGGCAGTTTTTCTAGATATCTACTCTTCACTGGAGTCGTGCGTTAAACTGTGTGTTTGCAATTATGCAGGCCTATAACAGTACTAAGTGTGAACTGTTTTAAAGTTATTAAACTAGATTCTAAAGTACATAACTGTACGGCAGACAAGGGATCTGTACAGTAAATATAGTTGTAAAGGAGTGCTTACTGCACTTTACAACGCTACTTGATTTATGTTGTGAATAATAATTCTGAGGGCAGCACATTGCAGTAATTCCAACTGGGGTTCATTAAAGTGAGTGCTGGTCACATTGTTCGCTCTATAAACCATTCAACTTGTGCTGGCTTGGCTTGTGGCAACAAAAGAAGTAGTGGACATGTTATCTGCAGGGACAATATGCAACATAAACATGGATCCCTGAAAGTCCATTAGAGTGAAACTAAAGGTAGGGAAAACACTGGAACTGGTGAAAATGGTTTTAAATAGAGGATAAACTATGTAAAATTTAGACTAAGTGGTAATTATTTATTTTACACGCCTGCAGCGGCAAATGGTGGGCTGATAAGAATCTGCTAGAAATGAGAGAGACAGAAGGAGGAGGGAGGGGTGGGGTGGGGTAAAGGAGGCCAGCACACAGAGAAAAGGCGAGTGGAAGTTGAAACCAGTTACAGGCAAAACAAGTCAATTAATGTAACGCAATGATTAAACAAAAGCAGAGCCTGCTGGTTTTTAACACAGATGTAGATGCCTGAAAGCCTATTAGTGAAACTTTATGTGGTACAGCCAAGATTTCATACAAGGAGGGCCTTGTTTGGGATATATTGTAGCAATTTTGTCTTCAAGTCACGCAATGCACACTGCTTAGACTGTTCTGTGGATTCCCTTCCTGGTGTGTAGCAGTACTTATAGGAACCCCTTCCGGGTTGGAAATATCACCGGAATTAAGAGACTACTTCAAACTGACCTCAGCCCTGAAGAAGTTGCAGGGTAATTCCCTGTAACAGTGATGAAACACGTATTGGCTAAGAAGACTTAAAGATCTTGAATTAAAGACATCTGAAAATAAAAAGACAAGCATCATTGTGATATTTAATGTAACTTTATGTATTTACTTTTGAACGTGTGCAGAGTATTTGTATATATAGTATGTGAATATTGTACCTTTTTAGGATGGACGCAGTTCTACTGTCAATTTAGTGCACGTTAAACTATAAATCTGCCAGTCTCATACATGGCTTTCTCGTTTAACATACAGTAGTCCTTCCATTTGCAAGTTTCATGATTATGAACTCAGTCCACTTACTGATCGGTGCTCCTAATACGTTTATCGATTTTGAAATGTATGTATTTTCAATGGAAAATGTAGCTAGAGAATGACATGCCTTCTATGAAGGTAAGGTTTGTTTTTGTGCTTTTGCAAACATGAACTAGGTCTCAAAAATGTATGTGACCCTGTGCACATTTAATAAACAGGTGACACACATGTAACACTGTTTGTCTTTTAAATATGAATAGTATATGTCTGTTTTTTTCAGTTGGAAATGGATGAGTATGCCTGCCTTCTGTGAAGGTAAAGTGTGTTCCTATACTTTTGGAGATCTGTGCATTATCTCTGAAAATTGTATGTGACAATGTGCACAGTTATTCTGTATACATCAAAGTGTGGTGAATGGAATGGTGATGCAGTTACCATTAGTCTGGGGAGTTCTTTTTAGAAGCAGTGTTGGTGCTATTTGTGTAATTTACACATTGTTGTGTTCTCTTTTATAAAGATGTTCAGTTTGGTGGAATCTCTGCTATGGATTTTTATCTCAGTGACTGAGTATGTACTACTCCGTGTGTTCCACAATATTTGTAGAGCTTCGATTATCAATGGAAACTCATTCATTTATAGGATGAAAGTCAGTACTTAGTCCTGTGATGAAGACTTTCACTGTATCACATGCAAGAATGTTTTGTGTTTATTTCGATGTGACAGTTCTGTGACATTGTGTATCAGTCATGTGATTTATTTACGGTTCCTGCTTTATGAAGGAACTCATTGCCCCCTGTGGAAATGTGACCTGTTTAATGACAGAGCTCAATAAAGAGACTTTCAATAACAGTTTTTCTCAATGTTTTTATTTCGATGGCCGAGTATTATGCACAATTCACTCACCCGAGTACCATGAGTAGGTAATAGTAATCCCTGCTATTTAAAACACATAGAAATGGCAGAGGTGCGGTGTGAAGCACTGGGATAAAAATCGTTATTATTCTGATGTGCTGAGACAGCTCCAAGCACAATGTGTGAAGGTTTGCTTCACCCGTCAGGGACCAGGTGTCCGAGTTAAACTGATTGTGGTCTTGTGTAAGAGTGTGAGTGTGCCCCACACACAGCTGGGAGATCTGACACACTCCTGCAGGACACTCTCATACATGAGGGAATTCTGACACCACAGAGTGGAGGACAGGGCATTGATCAAGCTAAGGGCTTGCAGATGTGTAGGTGGCACAATGCAAATGGGCATGCTTCGGGTTCGAGGTGCTGCGTGAGGCACTTTATTATTCCCATGGTCCGGTGGTGTACGAAGTGACTTTCACCCACTCACTCTCTTGTTATTCAAAAGGGGCTGCACCCAAGAGCTACTCCCCTGTACAGGTCAACCTCTGGTTTAATTTGTCCTGCATGGACTCATATACCCCGCTATCCCTCTCCACCACCGCACATCATCACCCTTTGTTTAAATATATGCAAAGAGGCCAAGGGGTGAGCCATTAGTATAAAACAATGTGCCAAGTGATTATCTATTTAATAAGAGAAAGTTTATTTGCCTGTTACATTACTGTGAACACTTTTTAATTAAAATATATTTATATTTCTGGGGGGTTTGAATGATTGCGCAGAGGAACGCAGGTGTCTGGACTTAACTGTCACTGTCACTGGTTTTCCAACACCCAATACTTGGTGGATTAGCAGAATTCATGCAGGCAATACTCGAAGCAGTAGACTGCATGTCAGGCCTTACTTGGGGGTGGGCGGCGCGCATCACTTTGGGGAGTTGGGGTGAGACGAATAGATAGAACACTTGTTGGACTTGGCCCTTTTTGCAGGGTCATCCCAGAACGTTTTGCCTTCCTCCTGTATTGTTTCTGACCTGTTTTTGTTGGTTTTATGACTATTGGCGCTTTACCACAATGATGGCTCCACCCCCGTAGTGTGTCTGGAGCCAGGGCTCACACTGAAAATAGAGGTTGTTGTGCACTTGCAAAGTTCCAACCTGAACTGGTTTGGACTGGGCTCAGCGTCCTGGGCCCTAAATGAACAAAGAGATTTAGGGCCTCATTTATGAGGCCGTTCGTCACTTTTACCCTGCCGGTGCGTCACTTTTTGTAATGCACTAGTGGCGTAAAAATTGTGCCTTGTTGTACCATATTTACAAAGTGACCCATTTTGGTGGATGCATCACTTTCTAAACCCCTACGCCACATTATACCTGCGCCATGTATAATGTATGCAGGGGGGCGTTCTGACGCAAGAAAGGGTCATAGAAGTGACATAGTGAAATCTATAAGATTTCACTGCGCCACTTCTAGGACGCAAATGTGTCAATATCTTACGCCTGCCTCACAGCAGGCATTAGACTGATGCAGGCCCTTTCACATGGGGCTTGCCCCGTGTGTAAGGACACATTGCTGGAGTTGTGTCCCTTTTGTGACACACTCCAGCAAATGCATCACTTTTGCGCCATACAGATATGTCAGAAATACTGACGTATCTGTAACTCCATGCCACATGATGCGTCATACAGTAAATATGAAGCATCAATCATGTCCCAAGGAGGACGCTTCTGTCTTGGGTATGGAAAAGACTGGACTATGCTTTCATCATCCTGCTGTTAGAGTTTTCTTCAAGGGCTAGGGATAGAAAAGACTTCAAAGATCACATCTGGGTAATCAAGAGGAACCTTTGCCAAGGAGAAGAGCCGGAGAAGCTGAGGAGGAATACTGCCCCTGTGCTGTTTGCTGTCTGAGGTTGGCCTGCAGTGGTTACTTGCCAAAGAAAGGAGAAATGTACTTTTCTGTTTGCTGTGTCCACTGCTTGTGAAAGTTCTCCAAGAGCTTGAAACTGAACTTGCCTCCTGTTCTGAAGTCTCAGGCACCAAAAGACTTCACCAATTCTGTCTCTCTGCATCTTGAACTGCTGTTTCAGCTGCCATGGAAGGAAATTGCAACACTGATGCTGGCGAGCAATGCCGCAACCTGCATTGAAGAAGTGGGCGCCACTCATAAAGAGGACGACGCACTGCCCGACTTGCACCGTAGGCCTGACGCCTGCTGATGCTGTGCCGCATCAACTACGAAGCCAATATCGAGGCTGCTGCCTACACCGGAGCCGACGACGCCACTCATAAAGTCCCGACCCGCACTGTAGCCCTGACCTCACCGCCGCCGGTGCTTCATTAATAGGGAGCTGATCTCGACGAGGGTGACTCCCGAATCCATCGACGACAGACCATCGTAAGGAACAGACACATCGCTGCCTTCGTAACGTCACCTCCCTCACACGATAAGGAACAGACGCCTCACCTCCTCTGTGCCGCAGTAAGGAAAAGAGGCTTCACCTCCCTGGGGTCGTAAGGAACCGACGTTACTCTGCGCCCATGAAGCATCACCTTCCCGACGCCGTGCTCCGTTTTTGCTTTCATAGTTTCCAAGGTACTGTTCTTTGTGGGCCCAACACCGCTCACTTCGCGGTAGGTGCCATAGTTTGGGATTTTCATCTGTCATGACATCATTATACCTCCGGGTGGAGTTATTTGGTGCTACAAGATTTATTTGTATGAATAACCTATTTTTAAGGATATCTTGATAACAGTGTTGTGCATTTTTTGTTGTTTGGTCTTGTTTTGTTTTAGATAAATATCTCTTATTTTTCTAAACTGGTGTGGTGTCCATTTGTAATGTTTTCACTGTATGCACACCATGGGCTGTACACTGGAATTTGTTCCACCAAAAGGGAAGTGAGGGGAGAAATTTGCTCACACACCCAAGTCCAGCGAGCTAAATGACCAATTAAGGAATATTTTACCCTGCCGGGTGTGTCTTATTTCTCTTAGGGACTCCACTACGAAGCCGGCCATGAAATGTGGGTGAGGGTTCTTTTATCTCAGAAAAGGATTCTCCAATAAGATAATACAGTGCTCGTCCTGCAGGGTAGAATATTCACCCAATGGGGCATTAGGTTTGCTGGACTTGTTTTTTCAGGCAGCACACATGACTTGCAGTGCATTACCCAGAGATTTGTACATTAAATAACCTGTACTTGATTAATATCAAAACCCTGCAGGCGTGTGTTCAAAAGCGAGTGACCTCTAAATGGCGGCTGCCTGTTCTCTCATGAGTTCTAAGCAAGAAGAAAAACCAGCATGTTAACGAGGCACAGATGCCCCTCCCCCTTCGCATGATCTATAGAAGATGCCCCGCATACAGCCACAATGGTAGGTGGCACCACACTATTAAATGAGCAATAACTTGTTTGTCACAAAGGTTGAAAAGCTGTAGTGTGCCTTGCAACGGACGGCCTGTGTAACAACCTTACCTGGACGCATAGCCTGCACAAACACACAGAAACACTAACCGACAAGAAGAAAGCTGATGGCACTGACTGTCCTTCAGTGTCTAAGATGCACACACATGTGACACTGAAGTGATCCCAACGAGTACGATCATTTTGAGTTGCACAATGACATCGCACAGGTGTTGGGTGTGGGGCTGAAGCAGTCTGTGAGCTTTAGGATGCTAGCTTATGACGCAGAGACGCGTTTTGTCGTACTCACTGCACACAGATACCAACAGGCAGGAAATGGCCGTGGCGCTGAGAGTAGTAGTGATCGAAGTGGGGTGACGGAATGGGGAAATTCGCCGCTTCTTAAGCATAAGCCAAAATCCAGAGGCATAGAAAAGGAAGAAAGTAGTCTTGCCAAACTAAACAAAATGTCCCTTGGAGAGATGAGACACGTAAGAGGGCCAGTCGCCTTGGGTGTGAAACGAACATGGAAAGGAGGTACTAATGGGACCTATTAGCCCTTAAAAAGAAACAGATTTAGATAATCACTGATTGGAACCAATGAAAAGTGAAGGGAATGCGAGAGTCGTGGCCAAACTCCAGACAGTAGAGACTCTTACAGAGCAGCGCATGCACACTGACTCTAGGCTTGACCTAAAAAGCACTGATCCCGCTTTTGTTACTAGGGCCCGATATGACAGCACTGCTGCAAAACTGGCCTCTAGTGCCAAAATCACTGCCAAAGTCAGAAAACCAGCCCCAATCTCTCCGGCACACCAGGGAAAAGCCCGGTGCCTGCTATGGCCTTTCTGCAAATAGCCAGCCAAGCACCAGTCCACGTACACTGCCAGCCAAGCGTCACTCCACGCACACCACCAGGCAAGTGTCAATCTACACACACGCGGGAGACCACCCACACCATTAGCCAAATGCAGGTCCACACACACCGCTAGCAAAATGACAGCCAAAGGTTTGTACACGCAGACCTTCAGCCAAACTCCAGATTACACACACACAAACTCTCCCTGGTTTCTAGTGCTTTTCTACCCCTGCTTCAGTGCAGATGAGACTAAAAATATCACTGAAACAGCTACAATGTGAGCCTAAGAAAAGGAGAGTGACCCTTGCCTATGGAGCTTCGCAGTGGCATGCCCATAAACATATCCCTGGTACCTAGTGGGCTTTCTGCCCCTCCACCCGGGTGGCAGATAAAGGGGCTATTGCCCTAATCTGCCTTCCGGGGGCAGAAAGACTTTTTGATGGGTTGGGGTATTAGCATGCCTATTCGCAGCAGCCCTCACTCCTATGTGTAAATAAAAAAACAAAATAACTGTTGCTTAGTGGGCTTTCTGCCTGCCTGGGGACAGATCAGGGACTATTGACCCCTCCTGCCTCCCAGGGGAGGCAGAAAGACTGTGGCTAATTTTTATGATGGGTGGGGGCATTGACATGCCCATTCTGGGCAGCCCCCACCCCTACATATAATAACAAACATAATCCCTGGTGCCGTGAGGGCTTTCTGCCCCCCGGGGGCAGTTAAGGGGCAATTGCCTCATCTGCCTCTCAGGGTACAGTCAGACTGTAGCAATTTTTAGGGAGGAGTGGGGCCTGCCCAGAATATATACATATTACAAAAGCAAAGGCACTGGTGCCTAGTGGACTTCCTGCCCCCCAGCGGGCATTAAAGGAACTATTGCCCCATCAGCCACCCGGGGGGGCATAAAGACTGTGTTACGTTTGTTTGGGAGCAGGGGCATTGGTATATCCATTCTGGGCAGCCCCCACCCCTATGTATAAAAAAACAACATAATCCCTAGTGCCTAGAGGCCTCTCTGCCCCCAGTGGGGCAGATCAGGGGCTACTGCCCCAATCTGCCTTCTGGGGGAGGCAGAAAGACTCTGGCAATTGTTTGGGGGTATGGGGTCATTTTCATGCCCATTCTGGCCAGCCCCCGCCCCTACATATAGTAAGAAATCCCTTGTGTCTAGTAGGCTTTCTGCACATACTCTGGGGCAAGCCAGTGGCTATTGCTCCATCTGCCTCCTGGGGGGAGGATGACTGTGGAATTACTTTTGGGGGTGGGGGTGTTGGCATGCCAATTCTGGGCAGCCTCCACCCCTATATACATAAACAAAATCCCTGGTGCCTAGTGTGCTTTCTACCCCCCTCGGGGGGGATCGGGGGATATTGCCCCATTCTGCCTCCAGGAGGGGGAAGCTAGACTCTGGAATTTTGGGTGGTGGGAGCACAGGCATGCCCATTTTGGGCAGCACTAACCCCTATATACATAAATAAACGAAAACACGTGTTTCTAGTGTGCTTTCTGCCCCACCTGGGTGGGCAGATTGGGGCTATTGCCCCTTTCTACCTCCCAGGGTAGGCAGAAAGGCTGTGCTATATTTATTTGGGGGGTGGAGGGAATTTGCATGCCCATTTTTGGCAGCCCCCACCCCTACATATAAAACAATCTCCGGTGCCCTAGTGGGCTTTCTACGCACCCCGTGTGGCAGATATGGGGCTATTGGCATGTCCATTTTGGGCAGGCTCCACCCTTACATACATATAACAAATCCTTGGTGCTTAGTGTGCTTTCTGCCCCCTGGTTGCAGATCAGAGGATATTGCCCCTATACTTCCCAGGGGAGGCAGAAGGATGTTTGCAATTTTTTGGGGGATGTGGGGGCATTGGCATGACCATTTTGGTCAGTCCCCATCCCTACATATTAAAAAATATGCCCTGGGGGCAGATAAGGGGCTATTGCCCAATCTGCCTCCTGGAGGGGTCTATAAACGTTTTGGGGGTGGTGGCATTAGCATGACCATTCCTCTACATATAAACAATAACAAAATCCCAGTGCCTAGTGGGCTTTCTGACCCTACTCCGGGCGACGTTCAAGAACTATTGTCCCATCTGCCTCCCGGGGGAGGCAGAAAGAATGTGACTAATTTTTATGGGTTGTGGGGGCATTGGTGTGCTCGTTCTAGGCAGCCCCAACCCCTTATGTATAATAATAAACATTATCCCTGTATGTAATCTTTCTGCCCCCCCTTGGGGGACAGATAAGGTGCTATTACCCCTGTATGCCTCCTGGGGGGGGCTAAAAGACTGGGGAAATTTTTTGGGGGCATTGGCGTTCCCATTCTGAGCAGCCACCCCTCCTACATGTTAAAGAAAAGCATAGTGGGCTTTCTGCCACCCAAGTGGGCATGTAAGGGACTATTGCCCTATCTGCCTCCCGATGGGGGCAGAAAGACTATTAATTTTTTTGGTGGTGGGGACATTTTCATTCCCATTCCGGGCAGTCCCCACCCCTATATATAAAAAAATAGCTGGTGACTAGTGGGCTTTCTGCCCCGCCCCCCCTCTGGGGCAAGTCATGGGCTATTGGCTCCATCTGCCTCCAGGCGTGGGGTGGAAAGGCTGTGGAATTTTAGGGGTGGTGGAGGCATTGACATGCCCATTCTGGCCAGGTTTCACCGCTATATACATAAATAAAATAAAACATACTTTTGACTAGTGTGCTTTCTAAGATAGGGAGCAATCACCTCTATCTGCCCCTATCAGGGGAGGCAGAAAGGCCATGCCAATGTTTTTGGGGGGTGGGGGCATTGGTATACCTATTTTGGGCAGCCCCCAACCATACATATCAAGAAACCAACCATTGGTGCCTAGTGGGCTTTCTTCCATCCCCCACTGCTATTGTTCCCATCTACCTTCCAGGGGAGGCAGAAAAAATGTGATTTTTTGGGGGTGGGGGGGGGGGGGGTTGGGCATTAGCATGGCCATTTTGGGCAGACCCCACCCCTACATATAAAAATAAAAACAATCCCTGGTGCTTAGTGGGCATTCTGCCCCTGGGGGGGCAGATAATGTATTTATTATTTATTTATTTAAAGATTTGTAATGTGCATGGCTGCCTTAGCGACGAGGCATCCCAGCGCAACCAGAAGGGAGACAGGGAAACTCACAAACGTCAAATATCAGATAGTGGGGAACAGCCATGTTTTTAGGGACTTCCGAAACCTCAAAAGATTAGGGATGACTCGGATGCTTGCTGGGAGGGAATTCCAAAGTTTGGCTGCCAAAAAGACAAACGAGTGACCCCCTTCCCTCGCTTTCCTTACTCGAGGGACACAAACCAGACTATGGTTAGCGGAACGCAGAGCGCGCCTGGGCAAATAAGGCTTCAGTAAATCCGATAGCCCCATAGGGGCTTGATGCTTCAAAATTTTGTGCGTGATTCACAGCACCTTGAACTGAATGCGGGCTTCAATTGGCAGCCAGTGCAAGCAACTTCAAGAGCACCTGGGCCACTGATTGAGATCTTGGGAGTGCCACTAGCATACGTGCTGCCGCGTTCTAGACCCTCTGCAGTCGTTTAATGCTCACTCTATTGGCACCTAGATATAAGGAGTTGCCATAATCAAGCCTCGCAAGAATGGAGGCCTGCAAGACGGTTTGGCGTACTCTGGGAGGAAAGAAACCAAGCAAAGGCCTCAGTCCTCTCAGGAGCCCAAAGTAAACAGCGGCGACAGCTCTTGTCTGCTTCTCAAATGTTAGACCAGTGTCGAACCAGCCACCCAAGTTCTTTACCGTCTCCTTCGGTGACGGAGCGGGTTTAAAATTATCAGGCCACCACTGCTCTGACCAAAGCTCCTGGTCCTTCCCATACAGTAGAATCTCGAATTTACTGGCGTTTAATTGGAGGCAATTAGCCTTCATCCATTCTGAGATGATCGACAGATCCTCCTTGAAATTCTCCAGGTTGGCACGGCATTTTTTAGAAAAAGCGATCACCAGCTGGGTGTCGTCTGCGTATGACACCAAGGACAACCCGCTGCCTCTGGCCACCTCAGCCAAAGGTCCCACATACAGATTGAATAAAAGTGGGCTCAGGATGGAACCTTGAGGTACCCCCCCGGCACAGGGCATGTTCCTGAGAATGGAAAGGCGGCATAGACACTTGAAATGACCGCTCAGCCAGGAAGGAGCCAATCCACTCCAGGGCATCATCCCTGATTCTAACCGACGTTGAAGAAGAATGGCATGGGACACCGTATCAAAAGCGGCGCTTAGATCCAATAGGACCAATGCCGCCGAGTCAACTACATCCAGTCGACTTCGGATGGATTCCGTGACAGCAAGAAGAGCTGATTCAGTGCTATGGCGAGGGCGAAACCCATGTTGGGAAGGGTCAAAGATGTTATGCTCGTCGAAATATTTAGACAAGATGGAATTTACGTGTGCCTCCACCACTTTCGCCATGAAAGGAAGCTGAGATATGGGGCGGTAGTTGCCAGGGTCATCCGGGGCAAGTGATGGCTTTTTTAACAGTGGAATGCTTTTTGCATGCTTCCACACCTTTGGGACAGAGGCTGATTTCAGTGAGAGGTTGACCAGTTCAAGGGCCACAGGGGACATAAGTGGTTGGAGCTGGCGGAAATGAATCGCCGCCACCGGGTCAGCTGGCGAGCCCGACTTGATTTTAGCACTTAGGATCTCGTACTCCTGAGGCGACAACAATGGAAAAGATAACAAGCCATTATTCACCCTAATGTCTGTCCCTGCCAGCACAGCATTCTCAATGAGGGTGCTCCCTATAGAGATGCCCTGGTAAATCAACTCCACTTTCTTCACAAAGTGGAGTGCTAAAGCCTCACAATGATGATTTGACTCTACGGGGGAAATACTAGTCGTACCTGCGCTCTTCATATTTTTAAGCAGCGTGAAGATGGTCTTGGTAGGATTGGAGCTAGTCAAGATTTTATTAGCGACAAACTCTGCCCGTGTTTTGCGGATAAGCTTGTGATAATCCTTGACTGCCTCTTGATATACTGCTTTGGCAGACGGCTCATAGGAACGTCGCCAGGCACGTTCCAACTGCTCACACCCCTTCTTTGCCTGCATTAGTAGATCTGTGAACCATGGATTCGATGGCCCGCGTCTCTTACCTCCCCGCTTAGCTGGAATGCAGCTATCCAGAGCAGCTACCAGCCAATCATGAAAGCACACATGCGCCTCCTCGATATCTGAAGGAAGCTGGGGTCTGTGCTCTGCTAACCGAGTGGCGAGCATCCCCTGATCTAGCTTATGCCAGTGTTGTTTTGCCACAACGACAGGTCGAACCACATCAACTCTACTCCGCCACAGTAGAGAGAATGGAATTACTGAATGGTCGGTCCAAGTCAGCGGAACCAGAGAAAGAATTTTTAAGCAGCCAAGATTGGAAAAAATGGGATCAAGCAGATGCCCAGCCACATGTGTGCCCTCCAAGACCAGCTCCGGCAGCTGAAAAGATTCTAGATCCGCTAGGAAGTTGCTGATCTCAGCCTTTCCTTCCAGCTTGAGGTGCAGATTAAGATCCCCCAAGATGGTAAAATTAGCCGCTTTACTAGCCATCCGTTCGATTTTATTCACTAGATCCTCGCGAAAATTCCCGGAAGGCCCAGGGGGTCTATAAATTAAAAGGCCGGACATAGTCAGGTTGCAACTAAGCTTTATTTTAAAGAGAGCACTCTCACAGTCCGCTATTTCTTCCTTCAACATGCTGACAACAAATGCAACTTTAGCTATCACCGCAATGCCACCCCCTCTACCCCCCTCTCTATTGATGTTATATATGATATAGCCGTCCGGTAGGGCAAGCCCTGGCTCCGCCACTGTATCCGGGGTCAGCCAAGTTTTTGTAAGAAATAGGGCATCAGGGCCCTCAGCCATTAGAAGGTCAAATACTTCTGCGTAGTGACTCACCAAAGAACGACAATTTAGGCTGAGGAATTTGAATTTGGTGTAACTGGATGGACAAAGAGCCTGCACCTCAGAGTCAACCTTAAAGGCGCAGAGTTTGCACACAAATGTCGGCTCTTGAAAGTCCCACGGTACTGATGGGCACTTAGAGGCCAGACCCAAAAGATCTTTGCGGGTATATCTAGTAACAGCGCCTATGGAAGATGCAGGGGTACTGGCGTCTGGCATCGACCCGGCGCGGCCGGGCGCGGACGGGCTTGCCTTTGGTGCGCTTTCGGCGCGCCAACGGCGCGCCTGCTGCGCGGGCGCCTGAGTGACGTCATGTATAGGAAAGCAGGAGGTGGCCAGGCAGGCTCCCCCCTTCCTGGTGTCCAGAGGGTGGATCCCTGCGTGGGCATTGCCCTCTTGAGGCAATCCCCAAGGAGTAATCCACTAGGAAGGGGTCCCATTAGAAAGGGGTGATTCTCCCCTTTCCAATGATACCCCTCCTGTCTTTCTACATGCTTGGTAGCTGAGATAGCCCTACGAGCATGTAGAAAGTGAAATTAAAATGAGCCAATGACATCAGCTTGCAATGCACGCCCACCGATATTTCACTGAAACAAACTGAACAGTTTGACAGGGGGAAAGGAAATCCTGTGCCATGTCGTTGGATGCGCGGGAGCCGTCCGACGCACATCAGCACTTTTGCATCGGACATCTCCTGTGCATCCAATGAACACAAAGGGTTACGTTTTCTCTTATTAGTATTCTTATTGACTTTCAGAGTAACTCTCAAAGCTGTTCTGCCATCAATTTACTGGGCTATAGGTATCTGACTCTGATTCTTCTTTTCTGATACTGAAGCTAGATATACTCATTTAGATGATACATACTTTCTATTTGGTGTTCGCTTTCTAGCTGGTCGTTTAGCAACAGGTTATTCACATTCACTATTTTCTGAATCTAATTCAATTACTTCAATTCATTGGCTTTAATCTTTCTTTTTTTTCGCAGGTTCTTTTCAATGATGTGTTTCTTTCTGTTCTCTCTTTTTTACTTGTTTCTTCATTCGCGGATACATTTCACAAGACCAATTTAAAGGGAAAGTACATTTATTACACAGAAACTACTCAATACTATGCAGCAATTTACAAATATATTTTTAAACTGATGAAAATACTTCTTGATGACATAGCTTAATCCTACTTACCCCTTCCGAAGGAGAGGGGTCTAGTACCACAGCTCATATATTTAAAAATGTTCTTGTCCCTAAATGCCATGGGTTGAACATAACTTGGAGTGATAGCACTTAATAGTGGTACCCAAGAGAGTGGTTGTCCACCTCATATTTTCAACAAGCATTTCATTATTGGAATAAATGAAATCATTACCTATATCCATGACTGAGGGGCCTGAATACTGGCAATAACGTATGCAAACTTTGATCACAAGTGGCTATCAGTCTCATTATGCAAATAAAGCATTAGCAAGAATCAGTGTCTAACCATGACTAGGAGTGCGGTGTAATCATCACAACTGTCAACCTGAAGAATGCAGTTCAATCACATGTATTATTACAATATTGTGCAGTTATACCGACAGGAGCAATTAGCAGCATTCACCCCCAGAGGGTGGTCACCAATTCGAAAATCCATATTGAACACATCCAGGCCACAAAGATTGCAGCCCTAATCTTCCCCCTCACAATTAGGGTGGGTACGCTCCTCCTGAGCGTGTACATATTGTTGCACAGGCTCCTTTGGTTTGGGCATTTTTCTGTGTATGCTGCCTTGTGAAGCGGTGATTTCTGCGTGCATCTTTTTCAAGAATGGCAGCATAGGGAGCCCACCCCCAACTTCCCTCACTGGCTCGCCTCGCATGGCCAGCACACTTACATGCTGCCATAAGAGCCGGCTTCTCCTTCTGGCCTGCCTGCTCCTGCAGGCATATGCATGCTGGGTGGCTGGGTGACTGGGCAAGCGAACTGGGGGAGCTCCTTCTGTGTGGTGTTGCAGAAACCCAGGGATGGGGTCCCAGGCACTCTTGCAGTCTCGCGGGAATTCCTCACCTCCATCTCTTCGCTGGGGGCCAGGGATGAGGTCCAGGGCCCTTGTGCATCTTTGCGGGGGATGCAATGGTGCTCCACTTCATGACAGGATTCACAGTCTTCTTCTATTTTGCTAAGGGACATTTGACTGAGCTATCTGGCAGACCCTGGCAGACCCTGGCCCACCATGCGGGCAAATCTGACAATGGTGGCGTAACCCCACATGCTTCGTTAACAGTTCTCCCAAGGGCCAACGTTTGCCAAAATATACATAGGTATATCTCAGGCCCCTTTGGGCCAAATTGGATGGTATTTGGCTCATTTTGCTCCTTGTGTTGAGCTCTAGCTGCTTGGAATTCCTGGCCTAAAAGGGTACTATACTTTGCAGGAAGCTGAGTTCACTGGTTCCCTGTTCCAGCCTTCTGCGGTGTTATCCTTCTGGGTCTCTCTCCTCCTTGTGCAGAAGCCCAGTATTCCCCCAACTGTTCCTCACAGAGTGTAAGGGGACCAGCGCCCCTGGGGTCAAAAAGAGACAAAGTCCTTAGGCCAGGGGACAGTCATGGGGTTCCTCCTTCCAATTATCCATGGCGTTAGCCTCCAGTCCCAGTGTTCCTCAGAAAAAGCACATCCAAGTGATAGCTCTCCCTCCTGTGCAAAACCTTTTAAGAGGGGGCAGCAGGAACCAGAAGAAATGCACCTCTGGCCTATCCTGAGGTACCACATCACATCTCTTCCTCTATTTGAACCTTACTGCACATGCTTCTAGGATACTTCAAGATGGCATCACCCAGGAGTCACTTGCCAAATGTGGTCTGGGGGACTCAACTCCACCCCTCGCTGACATTGCTGCCAGGGTCTTTCCCCATCAAATCTTCAAAGGAGCCATGCCCCCTGGTCCGTCTCCAGAGGTCTGGACTATCTCCTTTGTGAAACAGCCTGGCAGGCTCGCTTCCTGACCAGGATGACAGCAGGTTGATTGATGTAAAACAATCTCTCCCATCCCCATCCTCCTTGAGAGTTGACCTAAGCACTGTCAATTGCTATCTGGAGGGGAGGCTCTTGTTCATGTAGGTGGGTAAAAAATTAATTAACCCAGTCCAGCAGGGTAAAAAAAGAACTGGCCTCTGGTCATGAGCTGAGCCAGGGAAAGAAGACCTTTCTGGATGACCCATAAACTGTCTAGATATGCTTCTGGACTTTACAGAATTGTTCTTTTCACACAGGTTACAATGTGCATTGGTGTGACTCTGGAGTGTGTGGACCCAAGGGAACTGAAGCTGTGCCCGAAGGCAGCCTTTCCTATTGGAGTATAATGGAGTTTTACTTCATTTAAGACAGTAAAGCATACTGTCTTCCCTATATGAGTAGCTCCTCATTAAAAGCCCTATTCCAGGTCAACACCCAATTTCGCATAATCCCATCTGCGCCAGGCTGCCAGTGCACAGCTCCTGGGCTGAGCATATCAGGTGTTTTCCACATGCAGCTCTTACACGTGTGCACACCAGGCCAGTGCCCCTTACCCTGGCTGCATCGTGTTGGCCTTATCTCACACGGCGGACACTAGCGGTAAACAAACGCAATCCTTTCACCATAGGCTTACCATGGGTAAGTCTCAGGTTATGAGGCTCACCCACAGTAAAAGGCCACAAATCAGGTGTTTAAATATTAAGAAATCCAGGTGGATTAGATGGTCAGAATTGCCGTCTCACAGTCTGTGTTTCCAAACTTTTCTAAATGTGTGAATCATTGAATCTCACACCATTAATTAACCTGACCATGGAAATATCTTGCAATAGGATATAACATAACATCTGGAAGTATTTTTTTGTTTTCAGAGGTAACTTACAAATCCTGATGATTTTTCCTGTACCCAATGATTTTATATCTACTTTTCTCATTGTCTGTAGCATTCTTTTGAAGGTCTCTCTACACAACTGAAGACATTTGAATTGAACTTAATAATAAACAATTCACCTTTTCTGCTTTTTGTATATCATTTATTCTTGATTCATCCTTTTCAGTTTCTTGAAACACTGCTTCATCTTCAAGTGTATGATATCCGGTTACTTGATAAGCATAGCTATTTCCAAGAGTAATCAAATATTTCCAAGTCTTCTGAACACACTTGACTACAGCAATCTCTTGTGGTTGCTCTATTGCTTTCAAATGATCACATATATAAAGACTGTTCTTCATGGGAGCTCAAGAAGACAAACTCTCTGGGACCACAGTTGGCCAAAATCATGCACCACACCAAAACCATATGGAAGGCTGTATAGATTGTCAGGTTTACATTTTCTGGCAGGCAGTAATCTCTTGTCAATGCAACCAACTCTGCCACTTGTGCTGAGGTTATATTCAGCACATAGGATGTTTAAAACATTTTCAAAATGGAACATAGTGCATCAGCAGCCTACCATGCTCCATATTGGCCTCTCAAACCAAACCGATCAACAAATAAAGTCAGATCATCCATTTCTAAGGGAATTTCTGTAATATCCGGTCTTGGTTTGGTACATAATTCAGTAACTGCAACACAATCATGTTCCCTTTCATTACCTTCACTCTCTTTTCAACAGTTGACACCTTTACAACCTTTCTTTGGAACAGGAAGCAGGGTTGTGGGATTGAGAGTATTACATTTCTTAACTGAAATATTCTCTGCTGAAAGAATGGCTTGCTCATATTTGAATAGCTGACTAGTTGTCATGTGCTGAGTCCTTGTATGTGTCAACAGAATCTCAATTTAGTGTCGGACAAATACAATTAAAGTACAGTCCATGACTAAGGATTGTGTTTTCCAATGTTTCCAATGTTAAAAACTCGACCAAATAACCACTTGCAAGCTTGTGCATATACCAAAATATAGGTACTGTGCTAATAAGGGAATAATTTGCATGTGAATCCAAAGAAAGGACAAAATTGTATGCCGCTTGACCAGTGACAGTGAGAATTAAACAAAAAAAAAAATCAAATAAAACATATTTATCGTATGTCGAAATCAAAGGAAAGACAGGCATATTTTGTAGGAATCTTAAAGAAACATAGGGTTCATCAACACTTCAAACCCAGCAAAAAAACACCCTGAGACAGAAGGCTGCAGAGATGCAAGCAGGCAGAAACAAATACAATGTTCTAAGAGAACAAGATGAAGAAGATGGTGAGGACAACGAAGATGATCAGGAGGAGGGCGAGAGAGATGAAGATGCTGAAAATCAATCCCTACCTGAGCATTCAATAGAATCGAGCCCGCCAGCTGACGTTGAGAAAGGCGCTGGGAAGGGCGAGAAAGGTGAGGTGGATGTGGAGGGGAATAACAAAGGAGCCAAGATGGCCCAGGTGGACACAGTAATCAATAAAACGCCTTCAGCTCATGGGTCTGGGAGCCAACTAAAATAGTACCCTCTTTTCTCTAAACCCCTCCTTCAAAAAGGGCAACTCTTGAGCACCCCCATGCGGGGGGGTCTAATCAGGAGGGGAAAAGCGACACGTTGGCGCAAGAAGACTTGAGCGCTGGAGGGATGTTAACTAGCTTTACAATGCCTGAGTTGCCGGAGACAGCACCATCAGCAGTGGTAGTGATAGACCAGGAGGATTTTGAAGAAGCAATTTCAACAGCACCTAAAGTACCTATAGCACCTATAACATTGGCTCCAGATAACAATCAAAGCCACAAGTGCATTACGAAAACTCCTAGTCAAGAGTTAAGCCTACAAGCCTCCCAGGTATCCCAAGAGGATGGGTTATTTTCCCTTCCGAATACTGCAAAAACTAACTCCATTGAAATACTGCTTGGAACTATCCTCCAGGAGTTAAGAGATTTCAAACATTCCCAGGCTCAGGAGATTTCACAGCTGCATAGTAGGCTCACGAAAATGAAAGAATGCTTTGGGAATCTTCCTTTAAAGATCACCGAAGCTGAAACCCGGATTTCATCCCTGGAGGATTCACTATTGGCATTACAGAAAGACCTTCTGGTGGTCAACAGAGAAAGAGCACAGTTAGCAGAAAAGATGCAGGACCTTGAAAATTATAATAGGAGGTCGAACCTACGGCTGGTAGACATACCAGAGGGACTGGAAGACAAGGACGTAGTTAAGTGGTCAGAGTCCCTCTTGAAAAAAGCCACACCCGAGCTCCAAGGGAATTTAACAATCACAAGGGCACATAAATGTATTGCGACTTATATAGCGCACGTATCACCCGAAGGCATCAAGGCGCTTGCTTAGGGAACCCGTCCTGGTATTCCCCTGTGAGATACCCCGGCAGAGTATCCACAAGGTGAAAGCCAGGCATCCCACCGCGAGGGGCCGTAGTGGAGATTAAGCAAGCTATTGCCCAGAGTCGCAGAGTGTGACCCCGTGAGTCGAGTAGGCACCGGAGCGAGAATTGTCGAGTCCGTGGAATTTTTGAGCCCGAGACCCGCCGAGGCGGGGAATCGAACCCTGGTCCATGGCCGATCTCAGCTTCCGGGTCTGCCGCCTCTAACCACTGAGCCACGCTTCAGTGGTTAGCGTGGCGTGGTTCAGTGGCATACAAACCTCATAACTTGAAATACCCGCGCACAATTTTGATTAATTTTTCTGACTTTAGGGTGAAGGAGAGAATCCTAAACACTGCATACTCTAAGAAATCATTCAACGTGGAAGGTGTAAATAATTTTCGAATTTTTTCGGATATGTCGGCGGCTTCTGCTCACAGACGCAGGGACTTTGTTAAACTGATTGACTCTTTTAAAAGGAAGGGAGCCCAAGCTATGATCGTGCAACAGTCAAAACTCAAAGTACTGGTCAAAGGGAAGTTTTTTATCTTTACAACTGTTCATGAAGCTCAGACTTTTCTAGAAGGTTTAGAAGCATAGCTTATAGCTGATCTTTTTTCCGCTTTTGAAAGGCGGGGCTAAGGCGTTGACAGGAAGCACACAAGGATGCAATGCAATGGCATCCAAAAAGAAGGAACACAAGAGAAGGACGGAAGTGGGACACGGGGGGTCCCGTCCACTCTAGGGGGAGGGAGAGGGGGTTGGGTTGGTGAAGGGAGGTGTAGCAGGGGGAAAAATGAGAGTTCATATATTGAAGAATTGTTTGCTATAACATTAAGACCAGCACAGACATGGCATAGACGAGATTATTGGTTTTTTACACAGCTCTGATATGGTCAAGGCCAAATCTAAGATTCGGCATTTATGCAAAAGGGGTACTGCTGAGGCGCCTGTTTTTCACGTTTTTGTGGGGGTTTTTTGGTACACGGAAGGATAGACTGCTGCTATTAATATGTGCATTGCTCGTTTGCCTATTTTGCACAAAGAAAGGGTCTGCTGCTATCTATATTTGCACTGCTTATTTGCCTATTTTGCACAAAGTAAGGGTCTGCTGCTATCTATATTTGCTGCTATGTATGTTTGCACTGAGTATTTACCTATTGTTGTATAAAGAGTCTTTGCTTATTTGCCTATTTGCACAAAGAGAGATCCTTGATAGCTATCATATTACTGCACTGATCATTCGCCTATTTGCACAAAGAGATTTTTCTGCTTTTATACAAATTTATTATCATATAAATACTGTGCTCAATATCCATCTGTATAGGCTGAGTTTCATTATAGCCATTTCTAAGCATGTTTTCAATTATTGTCTTCTTAAAAAACAAATAAGATGCTGAAGTTTATCTCTTTTAATGCAAACGGTCTGAACAATGTTCGTAAAAAAAATGCCATCGAATGTTGGTTAAAAAAGTCTAAACCCTGACATTATCTATTTACAAGAGACCCACCACAGAGATCAGGTTGACGCAGATAAAAAATTTAAGAGCTGGGCTGGCCATACGATTTCCTCTTCAGCTGGACTGTCACAGAGAGGAGCATGTATTTTGATAAGAAAACATCTAGGCTTCACTCTGGCAGGTACAGCCACAGACCCTAGAGGTAGATGGGCCATCGCTCATGGTAAATTAAACAATGTAAACATAATTCTTGCTACAATTTATACCCCGATTTTAGATGATTCGCAGCCAATTCTACAGTTAAAGAATGCTATAACAGGCCTTCCCGGGTTAATAGTATGGGGGGTGATTTTAATTTTTTGCAAAACACTGTATTGGACTCGTCCAAAAAAGATCGCCGTCAGAATAAACCTCAATCTGCTTTAGCGATTCAAAGTTGTAAACTAGACCTTGACATCATGGATTATTGGCGAGTCAACAATCCTCTTAAACGAGAATATTCATGTTTTTCGGCGAAGTACAATTCTGCTTCAAGATTCGATTTTTTTCTAAACACCCATGAGTTAGAGTTATATAACTATGTTCATTTATCTAATGCCTTTTGGGATCATGCGGCAGTCTCCATGGAGGTAAAATTGGGACCACAAGACACAAGCCTTATAAAACGATGTTTTTTTGATAAATCTAACCTTCTAGTTCCTCAATGGTGTGCCGAAACTGAAGAATTCATTGAGGAGTTCTTTGCACGAAATAGAGGTACAGCCCCATTAAACACGACTTGGGATGCATTTAAGGCCACTTTACGGGGGGTAATCACATCTAAAGATATACTAAAGCATAAGGCAAGAAAGGAGGAGAAAATTAGATTACAAACTGATCTCACAGAGGCAACCCAAGAACACTACAGGGTTAGATCAATATATTCTAGGCAAAAACTTTCCGAGGCTAAGTGTAGGATGAGGGATTTTTACTATGCCCTGGGCGAAACTAATAGCAACTTGTACACTCAGAGGATATACGAGGAGAGCGAGTACACAGGGAAGCTCCTGGCCTGGCAAGCCAAAGAAAAACAGGCTCGCAATAGACCCGACCCAATCACTAAAATGCACGCTAAGACCACAGCCTCAATTGGTGAGTGGTTTTTGAAACATTATGAGGGGGTCTATCAAATAACAGAGAGGCCGCATCTGATTCAATAGGGGAGCTTTTAGCTCAACTTACAATTCCTAAACTAGATGATGAGGATAAGAAATCCCTCACTGAGACTTTTTCAGAGTATGAATTAAATGAGGTGATTGATTCCCTCCCTAATAGTAAGGCCAACGGAGACGATGGCCTTCCGATCGAATTCTTTAAAAAATTTGGAGGAACTTTACGTAAAGAACTTTTAATCTTAGTAAATTATTTACTCCAAGGAGGATCCCCCCGGATTCTTTTCGCTCAGCTGTAGTGGTTAGTATTCTAAAAAAGGAAAGGACAGGGAGAATATAAATTTGTACTGACCCATAAGTCTACTAAACACTGACTATAAAATGTTTACAAAGCTTTTAGCAAACCGATTGAATAAAATAGTGGGAGGTCTGGTAGTTAACGATCAGTGTGGTTTTATTGCAGGCAGGCACCTCCATACAAATACAAAGTCACTGAAGATCCAAAGAAAATTCGCTATAAGTCCCTTCAGTGGATTTTCAGACAGAAAACCCAGTTTTTGAAATTCCACTCTATTCATAGAATATCTAATACAACGGATTTGAACAATTTCAACATAGGGCAAGAGGGATGTATGGACAGTAAAATAATAAATCTCTGGAAAGACAATGGCTTTGAGAAAATTGAAGACTTCCTGGTTGGCAATAGGTGGAAGTCATGGGATCAAATAGCCAGACAGGCGCACCATTCTCATTCCATCCTGAATTGGTCTTTTCTTATGTTTAATCCAATACTCAGGGAGCTAGATATAGGAAATTTTATTTTAACGAAACTATGTCCACAGCGTTGAATAATAAAACTCAAAAAAGATGAGTATTTGGATTAAAATACTAAAAGAGGACAAGGAGCAGGAATTTCCTAGTAAGATTATTGAGAGGTGGAAAAAGAGGGAGGATATTGAAATCAATTAACAAGTGTGGGATAAAATAAATAAATTGAACAAAACAATCTTCCGCAGCGCGAACTTTAAACGCATGCAATTTTATAATAAATGGCTGATTTACAGAACTCCCTCTTATCTCCATAATATCTTCCCCCTTGTTGCTGACAAAGGTTTCCGTTGTGAGGAAAAAGGGAATTGGAAGCACATTGTCTGGGAATGTCCCAAAATTCAGCCACTCTGGAAGGAAATCGAAAAATACCTCTCCATTGAGCATAAAGCTTCTATAATATTTGATGATCTAGTCCCGGTTCCAGGCTGTTCAGCGACCAACACCCAATACGACGAATTTCTTTTTATAGCCTCTCTAATAGCTAAATCGCTTGTTCTGCAGTCCTGGAAAACCAACCAAGTACCGACCTTCCAGGCTTGGAAGGCTAAATTATTACGAATCCAGGGCAGGGAAAGAAAATACGCGCTTAGATCAGGGGCGCTCAAGAAATATGAAAAGTTTTGGAGTGTGTATGATTCGTAAAGTATATCTTCATAATTTTGTCCCGACTAACAGTGGGGAACCTTTTTTGATAAGAGGGGAGATCGAACGTTTTTTCAGAACCATCAGGCTGCACTATTTCTTCAAAAACAAAGAAATAGACACTCTGACTGAAGACACGAACACAGGTCTTAAAGTCAGATCCACCTTCATGCCCCTGTTGCAACAAGTACCGTCCAAAGTTGGCACTTTTGAGGCTGCAATACTACAAGACCTCAAATCTATGGACTTTTCCAAAGAGGGGAAATACCAGAATATATCAAAAAGAGACAGATCAGCCCATGACACTCTCTCGAAAGACACGGGGATAGTGATTAAACCAGCAGACAAGGGGGGTGCCATAGTCATTCTTAACACTACTGACTACCGAGCTGAGTGCCTGAGACAACTAGGCAATGCACAGTCTTACACCCTCCTTGCTGAAAATCCCACGCCAAGACTAACTAATGAGATCAAACATCTGGTAGAGGAAGCCAGCACAGAAGGCTGGATTACTCCAAAAGAGGCAACCTTTTTAGTCACCAAGTGTCCTATCACTCCCTATTTTTACATCCTCCCAAAGATTCACAAGCCTGCGAGACCTCCTCCGGGCCGTCCGATCATTTCGGGCATTGGATCTTTGCTCGAACCATTGTCCTCCTTTGTTGACATCTTTTTAAGTCCCATTGTTAAAACAATGCCGACCTATCTTCAGGACACTAAAGATGTCCTGCGCATTCTACCTGGGGTGACCTTCGACATGAATACTGACATTCTAGCTAGTTTTGATGTCGAATCTTTGTACACTTGTATTCCTCAAATGGATACACTACAAACTGTACAAGAACTTTTAGAGGCTTTCCCTTCTACCTTGACAACTCCCACTCATTTTGTCATGGAATTAGCTCGGATTGCCATGACCGAGAACTTCTTTGCCTTTGAGGATTCCCTGTACTTACAAGCCTCGGGGACATCAATGGGCAGCAAATTTGCCCCCAGCCTGGCTAATTTATATGTCCACCAGTTTGAGACCCACCACGTGTTGAGCACCAACAACCCTCATCATCATCAATTGATGATGTGGAAGCGGTACATCGACGACATTCTTGTCGTCTGGCGTGGTGATGTACCATCCCTTTTGCTGTTTCAGGAGTGGCTGAATGGTCAGAATGCTTTTCTGAGGTTTACCCTTGAGCATAGTAGAACAGAGCTCCCCTTCTTGGAACTTGTCATATTTCCAGAAGATGGCCATTTGGCGAGCTCCCTGTATCGGAAACCTATGGCTCGAAACTCCTTGTTGAGATTCGATAGCCATCACCCCCGGTCCCTCCGTGAGAACCTCCCCTTTGGACAGTTCTTGAGGGTCCGGAGGAATTGTTCAAACATTCCGGATTTCCGCCAAAAAGCGAAAGATCTCTCCATGAAGTTGAAAGTGAGACGCTATCCGAATAACCTTGTCCGGACTTCGATGAAACGCGCTGCGAATAACCATCGGGAAGCGCTGCTTGAGCCTCCAGTTATTAAACCACCATTAGACAGGTTGGTGTGTGTGACAACGTACAACACATCATCTTCTAGAATCCAAAAGATGATCAGGAAGAGGTGGCGTATCCTGAACAGCTCCGGAGAGAGCATTCCCCTTCCACTCTTTTCTTTTAAAAGAGGGAACAACTTGAGAGACTCTCTTGTGCATACACGACCTCGGCAAGAAGTATGTGAACCTCCGCCCACTCTATGGGGTCTGCCCCCGGTACGTGGACATCATCCCTGCGGGAACTGCTCAGTATGTCCGCTAACTAGCAAAACTCTTGAAGTAGACATTGGGACCTCGCGACCATGGCAATTGAAACACCACACTAATTGCAACAGTGAGAAAGTGATATACCAGATTACCTGCCCCTGTGGACTAAGGTACATCGGCATGACCGCAAGAAAAATCAAATTGCGCGTGCAGGAACATATGAGCACCATGAGACGCAGAAAACAGGCCACACGGCTCACCACTCACTTCCTTGACAAGAGACATAGCCCAGATGAACTGAGATGGTTGGTTCTTGAACAACCCTACATACCTAGTCACGTCACGGATGTTTCACTTTTCCTGTTGAGGAAAGAACAGAAGTGGGTTTTCAAACTTCATAGCGATACAGAAGGATTGAATGATGACATTCCTTGGATGCAGCTGTGAGTGCGCAAATTGTGTTTTCCTGAGCACACACCTCTGTGTCCCACACCTCTGGGTCCATGGGATTTTTCTGACCTGTGGGTGATAAGAGGTTTTTCATTTTGGACCATTTAAGAAAGACCCGGCAGTGATGCATGGGGTTTTTTCTTATTTTCCTTCTACCAAGCCACTATTAGGCATTGCTTATTTAGTACGCCCCCCTGCCTCCAGGACATCTGACAATTCTAATTTCTTTGAGTGTGCAGGGTGCGGTTTATTTATTTATCGGGTCGGCTGACCTGAACTCAGAGTGGTTTGAAGTTCTGCTACCATGCATCAAACTGATATATCATCTTACTACACACTGACAGCACACAACTAAGAGTTATAGAGAAATAACCTTCTTATACTAGAGTCCTTTTGTTAACAGTGGTAGCTGGGCTCTGCCTTTGGCAAAGGGGTTACCTCCAGTGAGTTTATACACCTTCACTGGGTTGGGCTCTCCTTTTTATGTTGAATATATTTAGCCAGTGTCTACATCAGTCTGAGCCCATGATACCGTCTGACTATTAGTTGGCAAACGGACGTTCCTCATGTGCTAAACTAGTGCGCGACCTCTGAACAGTGCCCCCTTGCAGTAAAAACACACCAAGTGTAGGCCATCATTCTGGTGCGTTCTGTCAGCTGAACTGTTTTCAATGATGCCTTTGAGCTTATGGGCTAAAGCAGACGGGCTGACTTACATCGATAATGTCGCTGTCCGACATTATGTGAAGCCGGGCTGCCTTATTAATGATAGAGTGCTTCCCGTGGACACCGCTGATTGGCTCCGCCTATAACCAATGCGCGGGCCTGCAGCGTTGTCCACCTTAAGAGTTTTCATCAAGGTCCGCAACTGTTTGTGTACAGTACAGTCCAAACATTATGCGAGGCCGGGTTGCGGCAACAACACTAGTGATTTTACGTTTGGAAACCGCTGGTTGGCTCCGCTTGCAACCAATGCGCGGGCCGGCTGCGGCGTCCTGTTTACCAGTTCTCTGCAAGGTCCGCTAGCGTTTCTCAAGTGACACAAGGAATAGCTGGTTGGATGTCACTGGTGCGATACAGAATACCGCTTTCTGAGTGGTTATACTCATGGGCACCGCTGTTTGGCTCCGCCTTAACCAATGAGCGGGCCAACAGCGGCGTCCAAGTTTAGAGTAGTCCATCGAGGTCGGTAAGCGGCAATGGCGCTGTGAACAACAGCGGTTTGGCAATGCCGCTGGGCATGACTGCTGGTTTTGGGCTCGTGTTTGGATAAAATACAGTAAACACACTATCTTACTGTTTTACGGTTTGACTATTCCGCATATGCAAATGAGGTATGTCTCACGGTCGGCCTGCTAATGCGGCCGAGGTTTATCCGTGAAGGTCACGGTTGGCTGTCTGTGAGCCTATTTCCTATTGGCCTACACTTGAGGAGGCCTGTAACCAATCAAATTATGGAACAAAGGAGTTTCCTTTCAGGTCCACTGCAGTGTATTTAACATCGCGTGTGACCATCAGTCATTGCCTCCCCCTCGGCTCAGTTTTCACTCCGAGGCAACGACGGAGAGGTCAGTGGCGGCGGGACAGTCAACAGCACAATTGCTTTGGTTTTTGGTCTCTGAGTACTAGGTTTAAAGCACAGGAGTAGGCGCCTCAATTTCCAGTGACTGCGGCTGGCTACCTGGGCCCTTGTACTTTATAGGTTTACAGGTTTGTGTAAGCAGTGCAGTCAGTGAGGTTTTGTGGTATACTTTCCTGATACTAGAAGAAACCAGTCTGGCCATATTGTGTCACCATGTGTATCTCTGATTTATGTGTTTTTGAATCCAGTTTTCTTGTTTGTGTATTTTGTTTTTACTACCACTGGTTATAACTTTCAAAGTGTTCTGTTTGTTTCCAGTGCGTGGCCTCCCTTTTTTCCTGAGCAGTGGCCAGGTGAGGTGAGGTTTTCTCTCCCCACAATAAGGGTGAGTGTTTTTCTAGTGTTCACAGCCATATTATAAAGACCATAGAAACAAGAGTTTGTAGTTTTTGCACTTGTTCTGTTGACATTATATGTCCATGTCTCTGTTTCTGTCTTTTTTGTATTTTGTCTATGCAGGAGAAGATACACTCTTTTCAGTTTGGAAAGCAGATGTAGACTCCACTTTCACATCACTTAAGTAAGTGTTGCAGTAGCACCATAGGTCCTGACGAAAGCCCTTGAGGCTGAAACATGTTGACCGATTAACAACACTGGTGGGTAGCAATTCTTTACATGCTATCAGCATTATGTTTTTTAACCATACCACTTTGATGGTCAGCCCCAATAAAGTGTTTTATGACATCATTGTAGGTATTTTTAGAATCACTTGGATTATTTTTCCTTTACTTCTTCTTTCTTTTTGAGCACTGCAACCTCAGCCCCTCCCGCTCATATACTGTCATCTGTTGGTGGAATGTTCTGGATCCATCACTAGGCAGTCCTATGGATTGTTTCCAAGGCAGATCCTAGAGGACACCATTTACCAACACATACCCAGATGACGAGATTCCACTTATGAGTGGGCTGATGGGTATTCTTTTCCTCTCCTTGTGTATCTTCTCTTGTTTCTGTGTTCCTGGTTGTTTCCAGATTAACTGTGTAGTCTGGGTATGTAAAGAGGACACTATCAGGTCCTAATAGAGAGATTTGCTATTTTCTTTTCTCTCCCTCTGTATTTCTCAGACCTCCTGTACCTTCCGTGTGTTTTAGTGTCTAGTTGGGGGACTAGGTACCAGTAGGTCTATAATAATTTCTCCCCTCGGACCCCCCCTTAACCTTTTGTTCCTCTGTATCTTCATAATCACCAGTCTGCTCCTATGCACTTTTAAGCACTTTTGCACTTTATAACTCTATGTTGCACTTTATAATTATGCTGTGGATACTTGAACGCCGATTATTTATTTATATTTATATGCCATGTTCTATACTAAATCTTTTACAAATGTATTCTGCAATGTTGATCTTGTTTTTATGAACTCTCAATAAAAATATAGGAAAAAAAAAACACTTCAACCCATGATACAGTGATCATGTAACTGTCTTAAGAAGACTGAATGCACAATACAGTAGATCAATGTATACTCATTCCACTCTAAATGTGCATATAATCAGTCCATTACATATGTAAAACTGCAAGCAGGACGATGATCCAACAGAAATTATCTAAAATAAGTGGACCTGGAGTCTGCATTTCAGTCTACAATGTCAGCAGTACATGAGACCATATTCAGGGCTGTGGCAATTAAAAGAATATTTCAGTAGCGCCAAACAGAACTCATCTAGTAGCAAAATATACAAATTGAAGTTAACAAACATTAAGAAATGCTCTCATCTATAAAAAGGTGGCAATGAAACTCACACTGTGTCACTGCAAACACGTGTGGAAGTGTTTGGAACACAGTGATAAGTTGATAGTGACTCCATGTTATGATTAACAACCTTATAATCACCAAAGGGATTGCCATAGTGCACCCTAATACTAATCACAAACGTATTCTTAAATCAAAAAAGTTCCAAGAAAACAATCTTACTTACATGTAGTAGTCCAGAGTAGGAACTGGATAATAAGGATAAACCAATCTAAGAAGATAAATAACCATAAATATTATTCAGGCATACCAACTATACTTTAATGCCAAAAGTGGAAACATTTGCAATTATGCACCACTTTATACACTAAACTAATAGCAAGAAATACTTTATCAAAATAAGATAGTCACCACCCATAAGCATAAACAAATAATGTCGCTCTTGCTCAATTTTTACGCTTACGATTCAGCTGCATTAAAATACTTTCAAAGAAGCTCCAAACCCATGGCTATAGCCAAGATTATTCAGAAAAACCAACAATGTTCAATCATTTAGTAACACTGTTGACTTTCAATATCCTCTTATTCTCAATTTTCATAAGTAGGTCATAAATATTGGTGTTTCTTTTGTGGGGTACAATCATGTCAACAACCCGCCACTTCATTTCTCAGGCAGAGGGGTTGAACTTGACATAATGTTCAACCTGGGAGCATGTTCAGTCTTACATCTGATATGTGATTGGCGTTGAAGAATATGTCCCCGTATTTGAGGAGTGGTTTTGCCAATGTATGGTAAGTCACATGGGCCTTGAATGCAGTATATGACATTTGCAGAAATACAATTGGAAAAGTCCTTTATAGTGAAACACTGACAATGGAAGCTGAAAGACTTAAGTACTTAACAAGTTTTGCATTGTCCACATTTGAAATGACCAATAACAGGTGGAAAATGCAAGCTTAGGGCCCCATTAGGATGACAGGTGGAAAACTACCCCGACCGCCATGGAGGCGGGAAACAACCACCCGCGGGGACCGTGGAGACACCGCGGTCAAACTAGGAACAACCGCCCAAAAAAAACGACCGCGGCGGTAGCGGGCGAATCAAAACTGCCCGACGTGGGCGGTGACGTCCAAAATCCGACCGCGGCGGTTGGAAATGCAACGGAAAAACTGCAACCCGCCGCAAGCATAGCGGAGACTCCGCACTGGAAATTAGTACATCCCCGATGGTCCCGCGGTACGATCCACTGTTTCTGACCGCCGCGGTCACATACAGGAGTGAATGTGAGAGACAGCAGAAGAGCTGCAGATAGCCACCCCAGCGGACGATACATGAAAAACATGGCGGACGATGCAAAAACACCACCGCAATGCCAAACATTGCACAAACCAAAGTAGCCATGCCCCCCAAATACCCAAAACACAACCAAATGAAAAGGAAAATGCCAAACAGAAACATACAATTCCAAGGACAACCTCCACAACACACCTGACAGCAAAATCCCATGTGGACACACCCACACAGCTGTGTATAAAACCAGCCCCTTCACTGACCACAATCCTTTGCAACACTCCAGAAGAGAAGGGCATCCACCAGATCTGACAGGAGAGGCAAGAGAACACAGCACGCCCACCACCACCATCACCACCACCACCACCATCTCACCAGCACCAACAATCCCCCAGCACATAACACACCTCACACAAAAACACCACACACCATGGCATCACAGAAAATGCCCAATTCACAGAGAGTAAGTTGACAGTCATGGTAAATGAGATAGTCATGGTGGAACCACAACTGTTTGGTAGCTTGGTCCAACAGACACCATTAGCCACAAGGACTCAAATGTGGGAAAGGATAGTACACAGGGTCAATGCAGTAGAGTCCACCCTGCGATCCAAGAAGGAGATCATGAAGCGGTGGCATGATCTCAAGAGGGTTGTCAAAGAGAGGAGGAGCAAGAACCGGGAGCTGGCTGAGAAGTCTGGCTGTGGCCTTCCCATCCCACAGAAAACATTCACACAATGGAAGGAGAAGGTGCTTGCCATACTGAATTCTGAGAGTCTCACAGGAGTATCCGGGGGAGTGGAGGCTGGTAAGTACAAACAAATGTCAACCAACACACTGATATGTACTGTTTTGCACATCCAAAAACACTTACCACACCTTACAAATCACATCCATCTGCACCACACACCCACAAACATCTGTCTCACAGATCCAAAAGACACCCACTCCCATGCACCCTAACCATAGCTAGCAATATTACCATGGGAGCATGAGCACAGTCAGCCTGCACTGCTACTTCCACCATTCCCCCTGTCCCATACCCCAGCAGCATGGAGCACTCCCTCCCACAAACACTGTGAAGCCATTGCAGTACAACAAACAAACTTACATGTAGGTAGCCATATTCACTGGGAGGCCTGGATGTGGGAGGGAGCCCTGTACTCCTACTCCCACCATGCCCCTGTCCCATACCCCAGCAGCATGGAGCACTCCCCCCACACATCCCAGGAGCACATGAAGCCATTGCATGCTTGACCCTCACCTTACAGGTAGGTAGCCATCTTGCTTGGGAGACCTGTATGTGGGAGGGAGGCCTGTATTCCAACTCCCACCATGCCCCCTGTCCCACACCCCAGCAGCACGGAGTGCTCCCTCCCTCACACAAGCACTGTATAGCCATTGCAGTACACCAAACAAACTTACAGGTAGGTAGCCATCTTCACTGAGAGGCCTGAATGTGAGAGGGAGGCCTGTACTCCTACTCCTACCATGCCCCCTGTCCCACATCCCAGCAGCATAGAGCCCTCCCCTCAGACCACCCAGGAGCACATGAAAGCCATTGCATTCTTCACCCTCACCTTACAGGTAGGTAGCCATCTTGCTTGGGAGGCGTGTATGTGAGAGGGAGGCCTGTACTCCAACTCCTACCATGCCCCCTGTCCCACACCCCAGCAGCATGGAACACTCCCTCCCTCCCACAAGCACTGTGAAGCCATTGCAGTGCACCAAACAAACTTACATGTAGGTAGCCATCTTCACTGGGAGGCCTGAATGTGAGAGGGAGGCCTGTACTCCTACTCCCACCATGCCCCCTGTCCCACATCCCAGCAGCATGGAGCCCTCCCCCCACACTACCCAGGAGCAAATGGAAGCCATTTCCTTCTTCACCCTCACCTTACAGGCAGGTAGCCATCTTCCCGTGCCTGGCTGTTTGTGGGTGGGAGACCTGCATCACTACACACAACACCAATTGCATGCACTGCATCGATACCTGACATGTACAAGTAATTTATGTACTTCTGCATCATATAATGAGGCACAGTATTGCCCTTACAAAAAATAGTGAAGATCAGTCAATTGTGTAGTGTACAGACAGTGGACGACACACAGCTAACAGAATTCTTGCACAGTGCACAACACTGACCATTCCCCATCTAATCCACAGGTGACCAAGAACTCACTGCTGAGGACGACAACAATGACCAGCAGAGCCAGTCTCCACCCCCGGTACATGGACTCTCGGATGTAGACTCCCAGGATTCTCTGGACGATGAGCTCCAGGCTGGCCCATCTGATGTGCCAGGGAGCACCAGGTCCCAGGCCCCATCCTCCCTACCACCACGTCTGCTGCAACAACAACTGCACAGCAGACCCCTACAGTTACGGCCTGTGCCTCCACCGCCACCACCACCACCAGTGCCACCTGCAGCACCCTCTCTGTCCCAGGAGATGACCAGCCCACACCAACAACTGTGGATGGCAGGGAGAGTGTGCATGGACCCTCAGTGGTGAGGTAACAGGTCCGTGGCAGCAGGGCAGGTGGGAGGGCCAGGGTCACCCCCAGACCTCAGGAGGTTGCGACACCGTCCCTGGACATTTCACCAGAGTCATCGGGGGCTTTGAATAGGTCCAGGAGCAAAGTGGCCAGTCTGAAGAACTATTACGTGAGCTCATCCTGCTGATGAGGTCCATCGACACCCGCATGGGACAAATGGTGGACCTCATGGGTCAGCAAGTGGCGTTACTGAGGGACAGGTCTGCGACCCAAACAACATCTCTGCCCCCTCTGTTGTGCTGCAGGATGACAGTGCACCATCCTCCCCTGCGGCCACAGAGAGGGGTGAGTCCTCAGACACCACTGGCCATGCAGCAGGATTCCCCCCGGCCAAGTGACCAAGGGGGGCATCCAAAGAAGAGCCCGGGAGTCTCTGGAGGCAAAGCACCAGCCAAACGCCAGTCACAGAGCCAGCCCTGATGGCAACCCTCTTCCCCACTGCATTGACTGTTTGGACTGTCCTTCCCCACAATGCCTTGTGAATGGCACCTGTCTGTTGGACTGGGTCACCACATCGATGTGGTGTCTACTCTTACATCTCATTTACTATGACTGCCAACTCACTGCTCCATCACCACCTTCATGTAAATCTACCCGCACCCCTCACATCTCAACTTTGTAAATAAAATACCTTAAACACTTCAATTGGTTCAGCTTTGTCTTTAATGCAATATTTACAGTATTCAAAATGTCCATAATGTATCCAAAAGGTGTACAGTATGTAGGCCAGGATAATATCAAGGCACCTAGGGAAACACAACAGGAGAACAGTCACTGGTGTGAGTGTGGCATCACAGACAGTACACTACACCAACCATCTACATAAGTCAACAGGCAGACAACACCGTGAGGAAACCTGAGACCCGACACTTTGCCTCGAGCTTACTGTGGCCCTTATCATGGAGGCTACAACATCCGCTCTATAACTGGATGGATTATGAGTTCTGACGACTGTTTGTAATACTGTGATATACCGTGCTTCTAAATTTCTTGCCCTGACGAAGTTCACGTCTAGAACGAAACGCGTTGGCTGAGGCTTTATGTTCATATGAAATTTTGAAGAACTTCAATAAAATTCATTTCTTAAAGGAAGAAAAATGACTGTGCTGCCTAATTGAACATTATTGACCTACGGTAGTGCACCACTCCACCCAGTATCAAAGGAAGACAACACAATGTGCAACAAGTGTGAACAAACTAAGTCCCGTATATGTTCACAGATGAAATGTCACTGCCACATTTCCACACACATGTGACTTTACATGTGCCTATCTGTACCATCCGCACATAGCCCTTCACGATCACAGCAATCATACCATACATATTACAAGTTACAAAAAATCTATCCAGACAACTAAAGCCGCATTTTACGAGGTCCGTATAAATCAGGCGAATAATGTTCAAAAGGAAACATTCAAAATTTTAAAAGAACTAACAAAAAGAGCCCAAGATGCAGAAAGCAGCATAGACTGTGACACCTTCCAGAAATATTTCCTGGATAAGGTTGACATTATCAGGCGTGAAATAAAAAGCACGGGGGGCAGTTTAACTGAGCAGCATATCGATCTAAAACCAACGGTTAGCTGCTTATTATCATTTCCCCCCATGGATCTGCTAACCCTTGAGTCACTGATGAGAAAGACGAAATCGGGCTCTCCAGCAGATCCATGCCCCCCAAGCATTTTTTGCTTGGCAGGCCCAATTTTAGAGAACCATATTCTAGCCACACTTAATAAATCCCTAAGTACTGGCAGGCTCCCAACTGGCTTCAAGGAAGCCCGTGTAAGACCGCTGTTAAAAAAAGTGGGGGTAGACCCCAATGTCTTAAAAAATTATCGACCCATATCCCAGCTGCCCTTCCTGTCTAAAGTACTCGAACAGCATGTACTAAAATCTCTGTCAAGCTATCTGGAGTCTAACCATCTACTCCATGAGAGGCAGGCAGGCTTTCGTGCACACCACAGCACCGAGTTGGTCATGCTCTCGGTGCTGGATGAGCTCAGAAGGATGGCTGACAGTAAAAGGCCGAGCGCCCTGATTCTGTTAGACCTATCAGCGGCGTTCGATACTGTCAGCCATCCCATCCTGCTGAACAGGCTGGCTGGGTTCGGGATCCAGGGCCTAGCCCTTCGGTGGCTGGAATCATTTCTATCTGGGAGAACGCAGAGAATCCAGATGGGAGATAGTGTATCAGGAGTGGGAAGCCTGACTTGTGGCGTCCCCCAGGGCTCAGCACTATCCCCACTCCTGTTTAACATATATCTACAGCCCCTGATTAACACACTAGCGGGAATGGGCTGCCAGGTATTTAATTATGCCGACGACACACAGCTGCTGCTGGGCATAGATGATACAACACATGCCCAGTTGCACGCGCAAGATATACTCAGATACACGGTCCACTGGATGTCCATCAACCAGCTCAAAATCAACCCGGAAAAGACAGAGGTGCTGATAATACCATCCAAGTGCTCCTCCTGGAGCGATATGTACTGGCCCCAGGAGCTGGGCCCAACCCCACAGCCAGCAGCCACGGTCAAAAGTCTGGGTATTAAATTGGACAGCGGCCTCTCAATGACCAACCAGGTTTCCACCGTGGTTGGCACTTGTACAGGTCTTCTAAGACAGTTGCGTAAACTAGTCCCTCTTCTCTCCCAGTCGATGCTACGCACAGTGGTCTCGGCCACCATAGTGTCAAGGCTCGATTATGGCAATGCGCTCTACCTAGGCCTGCCAAAAATATTAACAAACAGACTTCAGGTAGTCTTAAACGACGCCGCGAGACTTATCTTCAATCTCCCGCGGAGAACGCATGCCTCTCCACTATTAAAAAGTCTACATTGGCTACCAACCGGACAGAGGTCTGTTTTCAAAGGCCTCTGCATAGCCCACAAAGCCATTTACGGGAAGGCCCCGACCTACATCAAGGAACGGATCGAGATATATAGACCGGAAAGAAATCTCAGGTCCTCTGATGCCAAATTCCTTGTATGTCCTCGTTTTAAGCTGGCCACAATGGGAGGGAGATCTTTTTCGGTTCTATTACCGAAGCTTTGGAATGCCCTGCCTGAAACACTCCGGAAGGAGGAGAATCTACTCCACTTCAGGAAAGCCTTGAAGACCAATTTGTTCCGAACAGCACTCAGTCCAGCTTAGGCACTCCACCCTTTCTTTTTCTCGGATGTTATGTTCTATGGTCAAAGCGCCCTGAGACCTGTAGGTGACCCGGCGCTATATAAACCCATATTAACAATAACAATAACAATAACCTCGTCACCCACCTTCAAGTGAAGTAGCGTGTGATGAGCTGTTGATACATGTCAATTCCTTCCTCCTCTCCACTGTCCTCATCACTGGACTGGGCAGACGGGCCTTGGGTCCTCATCATTATCCAGGAGCAGAGGAATTCCCTTGTGAATGGCCATATTGTGGAGCATACAGCATGCCTCAACGATCTTACAGACCTTCCCAGGCGATTATGACAGT
This sequence comes from Lissotriton helveticus, assembly GCF_964261635.1. Lineage (NCBI taxonomy): Eukaryota > Metazoa > Chordata > Amphibia > Caudata > Salamandridae > Lissotriton > Lissotriton helveticus. Next base: position 966,376,326 of record NC_136072.1, read on the forward strand.
GCACTCCCAGTCCTGTGAAGGCAGCGGAATCTTTACTTGAGCAGGCCAAAAGTTCGCTCAATGACACGACGGGTCCTGCCATGGGACTCATTGTACCTGATATCAGCCGGGGTCCATGGATGGCTGAGATATGCAGAGTCACCTAGGAATGACAAACACACATTGCAATGTTGCACAGGCAGAGGGCAGCAGGTCACACACACAGCACGCCATATTACTAGGCATACTCATCCACAATCCAAGCACGCTCGGGAAGCAGATTTGCCATCATCCGGGGCACAATGTTGTTCCTCAGGATGTACGAGTCATGGACCGAGCCGGGGAATCTGGCACACACATGCGAAATGGTCATGTCTGCTAGGCACACCACCTGCACATTGATCAAGTGATAATCTTTTCAATTGTGAAAAATATGCTCACTCACCTGTGGTGGCACCAGACCTGTGTGCAATCAATGGCACCAACAACATGGGGGATGTTCCCAAGCGGATAGAAGTCTCCCTTCACAACGGCCAATTCTGCTCCTCTGGGTGAATGTATTTATCTGTCCTTATAGATCATCATGGCTGTAAGAACATCCCTCAGCACCAGGCTGAACATGGAATGAGACATCCCTGCAGCGCTGGCCACAGTCTCCTGGAAGGAACCAGTTGCAAAAAAATGGAGGGCTGCCATCACATTGTACGTTGGTGTGAAAGCTGTTGGGTAGTGCGACGAGGCTGCAGGTGGGGCTCCAACAAATCACAAAGGGTCTTCAGGGTGGGTCTGTCGAGGTGGAATTTGCAAATGATCGGAACATCCTCCATGTCCTCCAACAGTGTCAAGTGACGTAGGAGATTAGACCTCCGACTAGTTGAGATGAAAATGGACACATGTCAATGACAACCATCATGAGACGGCAATTTCGCTATCCGCGAATCTCGCGAAATTGCCGCAAAATTCGCTCGCGGGCGGATTTTTTTTTTTTTTGGCCAGCTCACTCAAGGGACCAAAGTTGCAGGCACACACGGTCACTGGAGGCAAATCTTATGGCCCTATATGCAGCAGCAGTGTAGGAAAAGCACTATACAGTTACCCAACGAGGTAGCACTTACTGATTGATTAGCCAGTAGAAAGTATTCCAGTTGAGTAGAGGTATTGCACAAAACGGTGGAATCATCGTGGATAACTATGCAGGGCAGGATTCATTCTGTCACAAGGCTCCTGTCACAAAAATTAAACCTACACAGGAAGCACTTACAGATATAAATAAAGCAGGTGCCTGAGTTGAAGCTCAAATTCAGTAACGTTTTAATCAGCCCAAAACATTAGTGAGCACGGTCGAGGCTGGGCAAGTGTGCTTTAACCCCATATCTGCAGTCGAAAATTAGCTGTAATACTCAAGGGAGGTCTTTGAATCCCGTGTAGTTCCTGTGACCAGGAGGCTGCTTTCTCCTCACCTGCTGCCCTGCTCGCTCTCTGACCCTTTATACACAAGAGGCATGTTGACACGCATAGAAGCCCCGCTCGTTTGGCCCCGCACCACACACTAGCGGTATCAAACGTCTTCCCGCCCTTTCCCAACTATGATGGACAGCTCACTCAAGGGACCTCTGCGCCTTTTGGCACAGTGGCAAAGTTACAGGCACACATGGTCAGTGGAGACAAATCTTCTGGCCCTTTACGCATCTGCAGTGTAGGAAAAGCACTATACATTTACCCAACGAGGTAGCACTTACTGGATTGGCCAGCAAAAAATGTGCGTATTTTGTTGCAATTTCGCGTGAATTCGCGGACTGCAGATCCGCAAAATTTGCCCATACTTAATGGCGTGGACTACAGACCAATGTACGTCACACCTACCCAACCATGGCACGTGTGGGCTCCTGTGGATCCAATGGAATAATGGCATTGTGTGCACGATGATGTGCTCTTCACCATGTTGCCACTGTGTACTTGTTCAACTGTTCCTGATGGACATTGCCATTGCATGCCACACTACTCGCTGTAGCTACCGCCTGGCCCCGGCGGTGTGTCACCAGCACCACCCCTTACACAAGTGCGGTAGTCATTGGCATGGAGTCATGTCCAAATGGCAGTGGGCATGCTCCACCACCCTACTCACGGTAGCACACCCCGGGCCCCTGAGGTGCATCACCGCCATGGAGCATTGCCTACAGCCAATGGGAGCGATGACTGCGGTGGCATGATGCGCAGTTTTGAAAATCGCGGAAGGTGTGCTCCGCCACCGCGGAGGCGGTCATTAGATGCTTTTGAAAGAGCTAGACCTGGACAACCAATTGTTGCAGCTTGGCACCTAAGAAACGACCCCAGGGGGCTATAAATCTGTTGGAGAGAGCCTCACATTTCCACTGCTCACAGAGCCTGCTGCCTGGGACCCTCTCCTGCTGCTGCCTACAGAGCCTGCTGCCTGGCACCCTCTCCTACTGCTGCCTACAGAGCCTGCTACTTGGGACCCCTCACCACCCACTTCCACCACAGGTGTTCCATGTCCACAGGGATGGCAAGGACAGAGAAGACCCGTGCCAGTCCATTCACAAGCGAGGAGCTGGAGGCCATGGTGGATGAGGTGCTCAAACAGAACCCAAGGCTGTATGGTGCCGCCAATGTTGTGGTAAGTCATAGTAAAACGAGGTGTAGGGCAGGGGGGCCAGACATGTAGTTGTACTGCTGCAGTATATGCCTGAGGGTGTGGGGTTTTGTCATACACTGACAAACATGCTGTCTCCAGGGCGAAGGAGTGTGTGTTTCCCAATGTAACAGTTTTCCCTGCCTGCATATGTATGTCTGAGTGGAGTGTGTTGCATTGTCAGCCATACAGAGCCACAGGATGTTGGGCATGCAGGTGCCAGGACAGTAATTGCTCGGCTGATTGTTCTCTGTGTGCCCCTTTTGTCCGACTCAGTGTGAACCCAGAGGCTATGCCCAGGGCCCGCACACCATGACGAGATCACATCACTGCACTTACTGGACCCGTACTCTTGTTCATTCACACTGAAATAAAATATGAACCATCTCAGCCCTGTATAATTGCACACGACCACACTTGTGTAGATGGATATTTTTTTGGTGAGTCCATGTCTCCCGATGCCACACACATTACATACACAAATGTTCACAGGACATGCTCATTGAATGCTGCCAAGTCATGCACACAGTGATTCTACGCACAGACACAGGTCGATATGTGATGTATGTAGTCGTCAGACATGCATAGGACTGGAGATGTGCGCAAGCCACAGAGGGGGTTGAGTACAGTCATCCTGCATGTGTGTGAGATTATCAGGAACTCTGTACGCCCTCATAAAGGCATGCAATCACATCTGCTTGGGCCATGCAGAGTGCCCTTGTGAGGTGTACCCCAGTTTGGGATGGGGGGAGATTACATTTGGTAATGAGTCTGTGTCTTGATACTGTACTTATAGATGTCGATACATGACACTGTGTCACTGATCATTTCACTTTCTTTTGTCCCATGCCTGCAGCTCAAGATACACCAGTGTAAGGCATGTGGAGTGCCATTTCAGCAAAGGTGCGAGCTCTGGGGGCAACTAACCGATGACGCACCCACTGCCACAAGAGCTGGTACGACATCAGCCGGCTGGCAAAGAACGTGGCAGTGATGACCTTGTCACTGCTACTATGCACTGGGCAATTGGCACAAAGCAGCATGACACCACTGAAGGGCCGCATCTTGGCAGTGACTCATTCAGAGTTGGATGCACAACTGAAGGAGCATCTGCAGCAAGGCGGGGGTGAATATTTGGGGAGGGTGACTTTGGCTGGGAGCAGATACATGTGTACAGGGCCTGTGGCAGTGGTGGACCATGTGATGTTCGTGGGATGGAGCTGTGCTGTGTCATATGAGTAGCTGCTGGGATGGGTGCCAGTGTCATGCATTGGTTCAAACTGGCCTTACAAAGGTGATCCTCCCTGCTGTGCATTCCCATAGCCAGACGTGTTAGTATCTACATGGTCATTCAGCATTTGGATAGTGTGGGCAATCTATTCGGGGGTGAACAGCAGTGTCCACTATCTGAGTGTGACTTCATGTATGCCTACTTTGCATGCACCATGATCATTGAGGCCCACAATTCTGACAACAATGTGCCCCAGAGTACCACATGGTGTTTGTTATGGGCTACTTGCCAATGTGGACTGTCATGTCCTAATAGGTGAATGTGTTGTCTCCTCCTGTTCCCTCAAGGTCTGTCAGTGATAATAAGTGGTGTCCCCACATCATGTTTCTAGGTGTGGGCAGAGCAAGTTGTATGTCTGCTACACTTCATCCACGGACAGTGTGTTGTGCTGTGTGGCCTTAACATGGCTCAGTCATGGCAGATATCCGGGGTTACAGGCACTGTTGTGGTCTATGTAGTGTGTTGCTGCAATGTGATTGCCGGGTGTGGTGGTCACCATGCTGATTTGGGCATATCCTGTACTGCATTGATTGAATTGCTTTGTCCTGCAGATGACACTAACACAACCCTGCATCTCTCTCTCATGCAGGATCGCCAGTGGACACGGAGGAACAGGAGCCGCAAACCAGTGGTGGCGAGAGTAGCACTACAGCTGCACCGGAGCCCAGTAACACAGAGCTCACCAGCGCTCCTGAGGGGGACCGGAGATTTCAGGAGGAATCCCTGCCTGAGACACAAAGTACTACATCATCTGATGCCAGCGGTGATGCATCCATGTTGGCAGACACAGGGAATGAGGTTTCTGCATGATATTCTACCACACAGCGACCAGCCTCCCATCCACTTCCTCTGGTGCTGCCCGTGTCCATAGGAGGGGACGAGTTGGATTCACACCTGGCACCGCTGAGCCTGCACCTGTCCCCCTGCTGCCCTCAGTGCTGAGTCTGTAGAGCTCCTGCACCAGCTTTGTGTAGGTCAGACAGCCCTGCTCAATGCCTTCAGTGACCATGACAAAAAATTAGGCCAGGTGGTTGCCTACATGGAGGGCATACCCTCTGACGCGGGTTGGCTAGACAGTACACTCCAGGCTTTGTTGTCCACAGTGACATCTGCCCTTCAACAGGCACATACTCCCATTCCTGCTCCAGTGCCTTTGTCCACCCCCCAGTCAGTGGCCACATCAGATGATAGTGACCACAGTTCCCATGCGTCCCAGTCATAATACAGCACAAGAAGCACCCAGCAGAAAAAACCTCCAGCTTGTCAAGCCACTGATAGCCCTACATCACCTGTGCCTCTGGCTCCCCAGTCAATGGTCCTGCTGTCCCCGACACAGCCAGCTCCAAGTCTGCCTGACAGCCACGAGTGAGTGGTAGTCCCCCTCATACACCTCTCTCTCATACAGGTGTGCTAGTCCTGCCCATTGTTTACCACCTGGGTGTGTTGCTGGCCATGGCAGGGTACAGTCAAACACACTCACTGTAAGGCTTCTCATGTCCTGACTCTGCACTTTGCCATGCCCACTGAACTTCCTGTTCTGGCCTTGCCTGTGCAGCTTCTCATGTCCTGACTCTGCACTTTGCCATGCCCACTGGCCCTTGCCTGTGCAGCTTCTCATGTCCTGACTCTGCACTTTGCCATGCCCACTGGCCTTTCTCTTCTGGCCTTGCCTGTGCAGCTTCTCATGTCCTGACTCTGCACTTTGCCATGCCCACTGGCCTTGTCATTCACTGCTGTTCTGGCCTTGCCTGTGCAGCGTCTCATGTCCCGACTCTGCACTTTGCCATGCCCACTGGCCTTCCTGTTCTGGCCTTGCCTGTGCAGCTTCTCATGTCCTGACTCTGCACTTTGCCAATCCCCCCTGGCCTTGTCATTCACTGCTGTTCTGGCCTTGCCTGTGCAGCTTCTCATATACTCACTCTGCACGTTGCCATGCCCACTGGCCTTGTCATTCACTGCTGTTCTGGCCTTACCTGTGCAGCTTCTCATGTCCTGACTCTGCACTTTGCCATGCCCACTGGCCTTCCTGTTCTGGCCTTGCCTGTGCAGCTTCCCATATCCTTACTCTGCACTTTGCCATGCCCACTGGCCTTCCTGCTCTTGCCTTGCCTGTGCAGCTTCTCATGTACTCACTCTGCACTTTGCCATGCCCACTGGCCTTGTCATTCACTGCTGTTCTGCCCTTGCCTGTGTAGCTTCTCATGCCCTGACTCTGCACTTTGCCATGCCCACTGGCCTTGTCATTCACTGCTGTTCTGGCCTTGCCTGTGCAGCTTTTCATGTCCTGACTGTACTTTGCCATGCCCACTGACCTTCCTGTTCTGGCCTTGCCTGTGCAGCTTCTCATGTCCTGACTCTGCACTTTGCCATACTGGCCTTTTCCTTCACTGCTGTTCTGCCCTTGCCTGTGCAGCTTCTCATGTACTCACTCTGCACTTTGCCATGCCCACTGGCCTTGTTGCTCTGCTGTGTTGTACTGTCATGTGTTCCATAGACACTGGCCCTGTTGCTCTGCTGTGTTGTACTCTCACCTGTGCCCTGGGCCCAGGCCCTGTTGCTCTGCTGTGTTTTGCTCTCACCTGTGCCCTGGACACCGGCCCTGTTGCTCTGATGTGTTGGTGTCTCCCCTGTGCAGCCTCTCAGGGACTTGCTGTGCCACCTGTCATGGACACTGGCCCTGTTGCTCTGCTGCGTTGTACTCTCACCTGTGCCATTCACACTGGCCCTATTGCTCTGCTGGAGTCTCCCCTGTGCAGCCTCTCATGTACTTGCTGTGCCACCTGGCATGGACACTGGCCCTGTTGCTCTGCTGTGTTGGAGTCTCACCAGTGCCCTGGACACTGGCCCTGTTGCTCTGCTGTGTTGGAGTCTCCCCTGTGTAGCCTCTCATGTACTTCCTTTGCCACCTGGCATGGACGCTGGCCCTGTTGCTCTGCTGTGTTGTACTCCCACCTGTGCCCTGGACACTGGCCCTGTTGCTCTGCTGTGTTGGAGTCTCCCCTGTGCAGCCCCTCATGTACTTGCTGTGCCACCAGGCATGGACACTGGCCCTGTTGCTCTGCTGTTTTGTACTCTCACCTGTGCCATGGACACTGGCCCTGTTGCTCTGCTGTGTTGTACTCTCACCTGTGCCATGGACACTGGCCCTGTTGCACTGCTGTGTTGTACTCTCACCTGTGGCATTGACACTGGCCCTGTTGCTCTGCTGTGTTGTACTCTCACCTGTGCCATGGACACTGGCCTTCCTGTTTGGAGTTTGCCTGTGCAGATTATCTTGCATATGATCAGCATTGTGTGCCATGCTCTTGTCTACTGTTGTTCCACTGTCACATCTATGCAATATGTGAATAAAGACAGTTACTCCTGTTGTCTGTTTTGTCAGTGTTCTTGCTGATTAAAGTTCTTTTGGAGTGTGCATTTGGTTGCCTGTGCCCCATGCTCTATTGCCAAGCTCTTTGGCCGCAGCACATTTTTAAACAGGGGGGACAGGGTCTTCAGTCCATTCAGACACTGATACTAGTGTTATCTGTGATGGCTATTTTACCTGTCATGCAGTTCTCTTTTTAGTGGTTTGCTATTGTTGGCTACATTGTTCACATGTCAGGTTGGGAGACACTGCCAGCACAGGGTTTGATGCTGTGCACATGTATGGATGCAGGCTGGGCAATGTCATGCAGTATGTGTGTTATTCCTTTATGTGTGGCCAGCTATGTATGTGTATGGTCATCTTTTGTTGGCCCTTAGTCCTGGTCCCATGGCCTACATGAGATGTGTGCTCTTGGGTAGTCAAGAGGTGTGCAGTGTGAAGGGTGTGACGTTGTAGGGGTTGTAGATGTGTGTGTGCCCCTGGATTGTGAAAGACACACATGTGTCACCCAGGAGTTGTGTGCCTGTTGGTTGGATGGTTCTACCCTGTGGATATGGTTGTATGCCCATGTGTGAGTTGTGCACTGTGCAGTGTGTTGGTGTGCCCATGCTGTTCTGTCTGACTCCTCCTTGTTGTTTTAGTCACTTATGTGTGTGCAAAGTGTCTGACTTGCACATCAGTGTTGTGTTTGTTTGATCATCCATGTGTCTTGAGTGTGTTTGTGTAGACTGTGTAGCCCTGCTGCTCCACACTGTCATTGTGGTTGTGTTTCTCAAGCATTGCAGGCACATGGTGCCATTTATCCTCCTGTATGGCATGGTGTGTGTGGTGTAATGCCATCCCCTATGTGTGCCACTTATGTCTACTCATTGTGGGTCTGCACTCCATCTATTTGTGTATGGTACAACCCTTACATGTCTACTACTGACATGCAAGTCAGTTAACTTTGATGTCAGTTGTCCCCTTGGTTTACGTGTGTGTGTGCCTCCCCATCACTTCATTTGTGACACTGTGCTTTGTGGTGCAGTTCTTAGGCCAAGAGTGATGTTCCACTCTGGACATTGCCCCCAATGGTTTATGTGTGGTGTTCTTGTGCTATTAATCAGTGAGGATTGCTCATGTGCACTTCAGCTGTGTGTGCTGCCCAGTGCTCTGGTCAAGATGGTTCTGCTCTTGTATTCTAGAGTGGTGCATCTGTTGTTGTTGTGTTGGATGTATGTGTGTTGGCTGTAGTAGTGCTTTACTTCCTGGGTGTGCTGTTGTGTTTGTGCTGTGCTGATTTGTGTTGTGTGTGTTCATGCCGTGTCAGTCATGTCTGTGTGTGACTGTTCTGCTTGGTGTGCACACACTGCTTGTTACAGTGCTGTGTGTATGTGGCCTTGGCATTGCCTGATGTGCATCCCCTGATGTCATGTAGTGTTTGTTCAGTTTTGATTTCATGTGCATCTGTGGTTGGTTTCTGGTTGCATGTGGCAGTGTAGTTCTGTGATGGTACACTTCTTGTGTGATTTGTGGTATGTTGTGTGTGTTTTGTTCCTAAGTGATGGGGTTGTGCACTCCTGTTGTGTCTGTGCTCCCATTGCCTTTCCACAGTTTGGCTGACAAGGTGTGTCTGTTTCTGATGGAGTTCTGTGTGTTTTTCTGTAGTGTTTGTGTGTTGCTTTTGGATAGGCATCTGTTCAGGCATCCCTGTGTGTGTGTTATGTTTGTGGCTACACCCAGGGTGTGTGTTTATTTGTGTGTGTATGTACTGGCAAGTATTTGCAGCCTTCAGTGTGTGTGGCACTGGTGTTGTGCGTTCCTTGTCAGCCACTCCAGCGGCTGCCTCCTTGGTTGTTTGTTGTGTGGTGCAGGGTGTGGATTGTACTTGCTTGTTGCTGTGCTTGTTGCTTGTTGTTGTGCATGGGGGTGCACAGGATGAACACCTGGCCTGTGACTTTATGGGGTGGGTTGATTTGTAGTTGGGGTGGTGTGTCCCTGTGGTCTATGTGCCCTGCCCATGCCTTGGACTGGCCCAGCCTTTTGCATTGTGCGCATGTGTTGACCGCTGCGGTGACGTGACAGGGACCAGGACGTTGCTGTAAGTTCGCGGTCAATGTGAGTCCAGGATGCAGTGGGGTGACTTGGTGGCAGGTGGGTCATATGTGGGTGCCCTTGTGGATGTGTTGTTGCGCCCAGCATGGTGTCTGTTGTGGAATTGGACCCTGTGTCAGCCTGTGTGTTGTGTCTTGTATTTGTGAAGTTGCGTACCTGCATCGTCGTCCACGGTGGCCCATTAGACGATAGTGCTGTAGCCAGTACAGCACCGGATACACATGTAGAGCTGGGTCCATGGCGGTCGTGCCGGGTGGTGTGGACCGGGCCTCTGCTATCGCTCTCCGCTGTCGAGTTTCTGCCGTCTCTGGTTGGGCGGTGTCTCCGCTGCAGTGCATCTGCCTGTTTGGGTCATCCTAATTTGTGGTGAGGGCAGACGTCATTACGAACGGCGAGAATCTCCGTTGGCTTCCACCACCGCGGTAGCGGGCACACTTTGATGGCGGTGCGCGTCGCTCCACGCCGGACGGGATTTGACCTATGTTTTGCTATACTAATATGGCGGATGTGTTTCCCACTGCTCGCGGGTGGTAAAAGGTGTTTTTTTCGCCCCGCCGACACCCAGGCGCCCCCGCCCGCCATCCTAATGGACCCCTTAATGTTTTTTAAGTAATACATTTATTGTATAGTTGATTAAAACCATAACAATTAAACATAAAATACACCCAAAAACATGATCTAAATTTTCAAGTACTTAACTAACAATAAAATCAGTGATATTCCATTAATAAGATAATCTGCACAATATACCTTATTAAATTGTCAAGTGCCTAAATCTAAATGAGCAATTTCCTTCATGAAAGTAAAACATAACCATTAAAATTCTTATTCAATATAAAATGTTCATATATACACAGATCTGGTTTACAATTACAGTGAAGCAAATTACAATAGTGCCTAAAGCCTTTCTATGGGCACCAATGGAGCAGTACAATATAGGAGGACAAAATAATTATGTACTCGAGTCTTATCATATGTAGAGCCTCCTACATACCCTCTTGAGCTTAATGCCTACTGGACTTGTCCCTCCCATTAGATCAGACCTACCCTCCTGGTGCCTCCCTCTCCAGAGGGGAATGTCAAAATACAAGGATACCCACAAAAATGCATAACATAATCTTTTTTAGGAGCATTAAAATACCAAATAATCTTTCTGAGAAGGTTTAAAACTCACTTACGGGATCCATACATCCTAGGGGACAACTTCCTCCGTATCCACTCTTACTTACATCCAACTGTTGAGCAGGTAGCCAAGTACTAATTGTAAATTATGTAATTGTTACTAACATTGTTTCAATGGAAAGGCTATTGCTCGGGCATTCAACAATAATTGATTTAAAATATTCACAAATTTAGCACATCTCTCCAGCCCCCAAATGATCTACTGCTGAAGCAAAAGGAAGATATCTGTGCACAAGAACAAACTTCCTCTGCAAAAAAGTTTTAACAGTAGTCTCCTTTGATGATCTTGGGCAGGGCAGCAGCATAACAAATGGAACCTTGATCACAATAGTTGTAGCATAGCCTACAATTGATGTCACCCCCTAAGCCACCCCAGAACAGGTTAAAATCTCTTATTGGTAGTGCAAGTACTCTCATGTAGAGGATTTGATCCAGAGTATTTGCATTAATGAGATCAGAAAAATATTTTTGGGGCTTCCCAACATGATAGGAATCCTTTAGGGGCTGTGCCAATTCTCGGCACTCAACGGTACATAAGTCAGGTTCCCAGGAAGACCCTTTCATTTGCTTGTTATTAGCTGTCTTCCATGCCCAATATGGGATATCACCGTCCCCCAAGGTAGACTTCTCAATCTTGAGTAACAGAATCGCCTCATTAAGTTGTCAAGACCATGGGTTAGAAGGTTTTCAATAAATCAATTTCAAAAGATTTTTTACTGAATTCTTGGGAGCGTCCTATACTTGATAAAATATTTTAACATGGATGCCTTACACTCCACTGATTGAATTACTAACCCTAGCTCAAGTCTTAATCTGGAGCGTCAGGCATGTCACAGTTGATGGAATATTTGTTTGTATGCTCTGATGTGACATACCTTTAAAGCAACATCCAGTACACCAGGACAAGCAAAGTGACCATACTGAAGGGCTGGGGTTAATGTTGCCTTTATGACTCTTACAATAGGGAAAGCAGAAGTGCTCCTTAATAAGTTATTCTGTTGATTGATTCCATAAGTAGTTGCTGCCGCTTTCTTGTTGAGATCTTTTCCTTGAGCAATAGCAGAAACAGATTCACTAAACCACAATCCCAGACATTTATAATTGCCTTGCTGTAGTAATGGTTTTACCTTCCAATTGCCAAGTTGCCAGCTTCTTCCATCATGAATCCCTGAATATCAGGACTTTAGTTTTGGACTGATTCCCCAATAGATGGTTAGCTGTGTTGTATCTACCCAAAGCGTTTAAAGCCCTTTGCAAACCTGACTCGGTATGATCCATAACCACAATATCGTCAGTGTATTGAATTATTTGTAATCATACGGAGCTTAGATTAGGGGTAACCAAACTGCATCCGTCCAGTGCTTTCCCTAGATCAGCTGTGTAGTAATGAAACAACACGGGTGCCAAAACACAACCCTGTTTTAGCCCACAGTTTGTTTTTACTTTCTGTGTTACCGTTGTTGTGCTGGTTTTCACCCGAACCCAGGTCTCTGTTTATGGTGACATAATAGGTCTTAGCAAATTCGATGGTATCCCCCATGCTACAAGCTTCCTCCAGAGGATATTCCTATCCACTCTGTCAAAAGTTGAGCTGTAATATATAATACAGCACAAGAGAGGTGATCTATTCCTCTGAAGGGCATGGGGCCTGAGGATAGAGAGAGCTTGAATATTGTCTACATAGATGCCCCCGCCCAGAACCCTGTTTCAAAGAATGGCAAAATGCCCTCCACAGGCACCCAGGTTTTAAAGTGTTGTAATAAAGTTCGGGCATGGACTTTTGCCTCAATATCAAGTAGGGCGACCAAGCTGTAATTTGCGGCCACAGTCTGATCTCCGCTCATAAATTTAGGGCATAAAATTGCTCTTCCCAAGCCATCTGGCATATCAGGGCTTAAAAAACAGTAGTTATAAAGAGCTGACAACACTGTTGCCCAACCAATAAACCCATCCTTAAAATGGCTGGCTGGCAGGTCATTCGGGCGAGGGGCTCCAATGTATTTCAGATTTTTTAATACTTTTGCCACCTCCCCACTATTTGCTAAATTGCACTGAACCCCCTGGGCCTCTGCCTCAGTCCGGCCCAGCCCAGCTTTCAAATCCTCTTGATGTTGTAGACTTGGTTCAGAGGCCACCAAATTTCCTTTAAAGGTTAAAATTGGGGTGGCAGGCGATCCAGCCTCGGTTGGATTGTCAGTCTGCTGCACATACACCTCAACAATACGGCGCACCCAAGCTGCATCTGCAACACCATTTTCCCGACCACTTTACTTTTTTATTTATTAATGTGGGACCAAAATTGCGCTGGATTAGAATCCTTTAATAAATAAAAGATTGTGGCACATTCTTTATCCTTTCTTTCCTTCTGTTTCTCCCAGACAGTTTTTTTTGTATAACCTTCTAGCCAATGTTACTGCTGTGGCTGTGGTTGTAGAAGGATTACATCGGTGGACATGCTGCACTTGATGCAGCGTTCTGTTAGAAATGATGATTGCCTTGCAAAAATTACCTGGCCATGCTGGTTTGTGACCACCCTGTTGAATTTTGGGTCTACGCTCCTGTTCCAATAAATACTTTCATAGGTTCTACATAAGCCTTCCCCACACCTATTGTTGTAAACGTATCTAGTACCCTATTTAAATATTCCCGATTTATGCCCTTATGTGCTTATATCAAATCATATCCTCATAAAGGCATAAGAATCATACCCATATTAAGTCATAGCCAATGCAGTCCAAATACGGCAAGGCTTCTCCCATAGACTCCTAGAAAGTACAACGCGTTCTTAAACAATCCAAGCCTCCAGCAGCCCGGGAATCCCCCCTGCTTCTGTATTGATTTGTCCTAGAACTCCTGGAGTCCTGAAAGAACTGAAAGTTCTTAGTGACATCTTATGTCCAACCTTACGTCAAACTCGGCACATTCCAGGTATAAATATACCAGCATCTGCCCTAGCAAAACACACGGTGGTTTGGAGAAGATCGGCTATCTACTTGCCCGACGCCCTGCTGAAGCGAGTGCCGAAGGAAGCCGACCCTCCCATTGATGCACTGAGAGAGACGCTGTCTTTTCTCCTGCCGAGAAATCCAGCTCCAGTGTTCCCTGTCACCCTCGCGGGTTGCTGGGAGATCGAGTCCTGAGAGAGAGATACAAGACCTCCTTCATTCTATAACCAAGGTATGGAGCTGATTAGACCCTTAGAGAATTCTTGATTCAGGTTATTGGCAAAACTATCTTAAATAAAACTACATCTCACTTACTCCTTCCCAAGTACTAGGCTTAGGTTAGGTACACCGGGGTAGGCTTATTTTAGAAGCACCAGTTGAGTACGTTTAGTCAACTTTTATCATTGTATGTATTTTATCCGTTTTAAGTATCTTATGGCTTAGAAACCATCTAAATGCTTTTACAGTATTATTTCATAATACTCCTTTTACTGTACGCACTTTACTTTATAACAAGTATTACAATTGTGGCAATTCACTTCTCTTGCATGAGAAAGAAGACTGCTCAATAAATAACCACTTTTATTGAAAATGCCCGTCTCTCTATTTCTCTGCACTCCTGGTGAAACTAAGCATGCACGATTGACTGAGTGAAATAGTTATCTATTGTTTCCGCGACTCTGGAGATATACTCCTTGTGCTAGGGGAGCAAAGTTGTCATGTTTATGCGGTTGTCAGAAACTAATCCCTTCTTGTGAATTCGAGAAAGCTTCTAGTGACCTCTGAGCTAGCTGGCATTCATAATTCAGTCTAACATATTCAATGGAGACCTAGTCGACCTCAGTCCTACGTCTAAACTATTGTTTATGTTATTCCAATGCGCAGAGCCTATTGGGAATATAGGAACTACACTACACTATAGGGCACCGTCTAAATGTTGTGTAGTGAAAATAAACTCCAGATCTTTTAACCAGGTACTAACCATGAATTTGTATTCAGATATACCCTTAATTCTTCCAACTACCTTCACAGACTCTTCACCTGTTGAAATACCCACATTTATGGGTTTATCAGCTGTTTTTAAGGCAAGACTCAGCATGCTCCATGACTTAATCGTGCGGCCAGTACTGTAGATAAAAAGGTATTATCAATGGTAGATACATTTTTGCAGGTTGGTGGACATATCAAATCCTTATTTCTCACCTCAACTTCTGACTAAGCAGACACTAAATTGTGGATTTTCATAAAACTAATATTTCCATAAACTGTATTTACAATGTTCTCAACCAGCCCCCTAACATTAAAATCTCCAGTGAATATGAATTTGTAATGCAGATAATCTAGAAGGAGGTCTTTAAACCGTGTATACAAACCTCTTGGGCTGCCAAACAGTTACTGTCAAGAGCTGTCTCATTTAAGTTGACTGTATGGCTTGATGAAAATTGATAAACCCCTGAGGGACAGCCAAAAGGACTTAGGCGTGAGTCAGTAGAAAAAATCTCATAGAAACCTGGTAGAGCAGTAGGGGCCAATGCCCATGTTTCTTGAAGACAGAGGATGTTGCCAGTATCCAAATACAGATACCCGTCTATGCTTCCCACGAGTTTTATAAGCCCTACCACGTTCCATGAGATTATTGAGATCTCAGAATTAGACATCCATACAGATTGTTTTGGGCCTCGCGAACTTCTTAAGGCCATCAAATTCAATTCCCAGTTTGGGTGACATATACTCCCATCAAGAATGAGGCATAAAACCCAGTTATTTATGTGTGGCATTTGCCACTCACCCTGCCTCCTGCCCAATGTTTCTTTAGGGACTAAATAACATCTCTCTCTGATTATGTGAATGTACAATCGTTAGTGCTCTTGCTCTCTTTATTTCCTCTGATTCCCAGTTTCTGTTTCCGCCTGATGTGCCCTTAAGAACTCTTTGGGTTAGCTGATCTATGGACAGGTTAAATAAAACATACGGGTACTTCGGGGGTAGATTTCACAAGTTCAATCCCCCAGTCAGCAAAGATTTCTTTTTCATCCCACACTGTGTCTCTCAAGGTTCCACTCCTCCATGCAGTTCGCAAGACTTCTCCTGTAGCATTCAAACCTGGAGTGTCAAATAATTTTACCCATAACAAATCCTCTGCAGTAACATGGTTTAGAGCTGGAATGTGGGTACAAAGTTTCAGTAAATTTTCCTGTCTAAGCGTATCCTGAGGACCCCTAGGGCAAATCCTGGGAATAAAGACCAATTCTGGGGGCTCACTGGCCATCACCCCTTTATTGCTGATTTGAAAGGAGCTTGACACCACCTATTGAATTGGTATGGTATCCTCATATTCCGTTATTCCCTCTACTGTTTTCCAATTGTGTAGAAGCCACACAGTTGGGACGCTTTGTACATGACTAGGACCTTGAATTTCACATAGGTTCACCAGCTCCAGTATCCGGATCCTCGTCATTATTCTTTCTCCGAATACCTTTTGGGAATCGAGAGATGTTACTCTGTTCTGGGGGATCCAGGTATCTAGTCCAACAATGCGCCCCTGACTATCCGAGTAGCTTAATTCCACCCGCTTTGCACCTGTGGGGGTATCTCCAGTTATAGGCTCTTGAATGAAACTCAGTAATGGCCTTGGGTCATATATATGCTGGCCCACCCATTCTGCTTGTGTGCTTACATCCTTAACAATTTACAAGCCCCTTGCAATACTTTTATGCCTCCGTTGCATCACTTTTGTGATGCAGCAGCAGCGTAAACAATGCGCCACTATGAAACATATTTACAATGTGACGCATCTAGTTAGATGCATCACGTTGTAAAGCCCTGCGCTACATTATACCTGCATCAGGTATAATGTATGCAGGGTGGGGGTTCCGTCGCAAAGAAGCCCCGTACAGGTGATGCCCTGAAATCTACAAGAGTCAGTTTTACGTCCCCGCTGCATTAAATCCTTACGCCTGTGTCAGAGGGTCGATGACTGCAGTCCAGTAACGGACTTTTCCTCTTCAAAGCAGGACTGGGCTGGCCCCTTTAATTCTTGCCTCGCCTATGAGGCTGCCTGCCCCGCCTCTGTGACGGGGGCCCCGGTGCTCCAATCAGAGACGACTTCGCTACATAGAAGGGCGGAACAGGAAGACGCCAGAGAGCTGGTGTGGAGGACGACTACATCCACGGACGGAAGAGAGGACGACGCGGGTGTTTCAGAGCGAGAGGACGTCGGAATCCCTGAGGCGTCGTCGAGAAGAAGGTCGGAGATCCTGAATAACCAAGGGGAACCGGAGTCCGACCTCGAGGAAGGACCACCGCGAGGAAGGGAGCTGGGGAAGCCAGGAGGCCAACGACACCGCCTACCGCCCAGCCACGCGCAGGAGGACGCGTGGCTACCACAGGTGCGTAACCGCTTGCGTAACCTGCTCAGCTTCAAGCGGGGAGGGACCGGGTAGGAAGGAGTCGGGTGGTCCGTAGGTGACATCTGAAGCACTGCACGCTCGGGTCTCTAAGAGCCTTGGTGGTGGTCTCTATGAATGCACGAACGTACTCCCTCACTTCCCAACCCTGATTCCTCTGTTTATAAGTGCTGTGCCCTAACAGCCACGTTTCTTTCTTTTGTGCTTTTCGGTGGGTGAGCTGGACAACGGACGTCGGACCCGGGGAGGAGAGAAAGTGAAACCGAAGCCCCCAGGAGTATTCGGGAGGAGCTGCTATCTACCCTCTACTTATGTGATTACCTGGAGAGACTTGTTGAGCACTGATACCGTGAATAAACCCCTTGCCCAGATACTTGCCTTGGCTCTGTCCGTTCTTGTGCCAAAAGGTTACAGCCTGCTTGAAGCAGGCGTGAAGAGTGATGCAGCATATTAGGTATAGGCCACCCCTGAGCAGTGTTGGAGTTGCGTCGCGCTTGTGACACAACTCCAGCACTGCGTCACCTTTACGCCGACAAATGCGTCAGACATCTGTCTAACCTTGCGCATGGTGCGCCGCATTGTGAATGCGGTGCATCACTGGTGGCGCAAGGATTTTTTTGAGTCATGCACAATAACTGGCGCTAATATGCAGGGATGCACCAGTTATTGTAAATCGGCCCCTATGTATTCATCTTTCTGCTGCCCGTAAGTTTTATCCCTACAGTCCACAATAAAAGCTACTTTCACCAAAGGCAAGACGGTAGGAAGATCAATCTGATATTTATTTCATTATCACCTAACCAGCTCGGTGAATCCAAGTCTTTAGTTTTTTTTGGGGGGGGGGGGTTTGAACATTTTTATTGACAAACAAGCCAGGACAGTTTACAATTTCATTTTGCAAAAAACAATGCAGACAAAGAGTAAAACATAAGAAATAAAACAAACTCTAAATATTTCCTATAGTCTTTGTTTAGCCAAAGTTAAGCCCCAAAAAACAAATACAAATCCTTAAGCTGTAGGAAAAGCCTACGTATCACCATAGCAACCATAGTCTGTAACAGTAAATAACTTACAAAAAATTATCCCGAATCTTATCAAATGTCCCCTTTGCTTTAATTCCTCTAATCTTGGCAAGTGATCCTTCCATGGTGTGAATTTCATTGACAAGAGCCCACCATTCCATCGTGTGAGGTGGTTTCACAGAGATCCAGGCTCTAGCTATAACCAGTCTCGCGCAGGACAGTAGAATATTTAACAAATCTTTATTAAGACTATTAGTAGAGTGTATAGCCAATAAAACTGAGGCTGCAGTCAATGAAGAGTTAATCACTCGTTTTTGAAGTAAAATATTTTCTATTGCTGTCCAGTACTTAATTAGAGATGGACATGAATAGAGCATGTGTTCAAGGTTTGCTGCCACCAGACCGCATTTCGGGCATTTAGTACGATCACTGATTGTGCTGTTTTGCGACCATTTGGAAATTCTTTGTGGAGTGTAATATAAATGACATATAGTTTTGTAGGATTGAAGCTTTAAGCTTGAAGATTGTACCACTCTATTGACATTAACAAGTGCAGCAGAAATATTCTTGGCTGTTACATTAAATCCTAATCTAGATGTCCATTTTAGAGCCATTTTAGGACAATCGTCTATTCTGTATTGGCTAAGGCACTTGTATCCCACACTAATTAATGATTTTCTATTCTCCGAATATAAACAAGTCCAAATATCCGAGTCGCTCAATTCATTTAGATTCATCTTGCGTATAAAGAAATCCCTTATTTGGATATATTTAAAGCGCGTAGTATGAGGCAATTTATACAGAAGTTTCAATGTTTCAAAATTCAAGAAACCTGCTGTGCCATATAAGTCTCCTAGAGACTTAATACCGAAATTGGCCCACTCACGCCCTGCTTTGTCACTAAAAATACCAGGAAGCCCTGGGTTATCCCACAATGGCAAATCAATATGAAAAAAAGAAGTTCTGCAAATAGTCAATATCAAATTCCAGATACGTACGGCATCCTTCGCCGTCTTAAATTTTACTTGTTTAATGTAATTCGGGTCTTGCACTCTTGCCAAGAATTGTTTCGCCTCTTTTCCAAGCATAAGTTGATGAAAAAAAAGTTGATTATTTACTACGTATAGACTACGGAGCCGTCCCAAAAAAGTCGCAAAAAAATAAGTTCTAAAGTCAGGAAAATTAAGGCCGCCCTTATCCAATGGAAGCTTTAATATCGAAATCGATCTTCTAGGCTTTCTGTAGCCCCATATGAAGCTACTGAGGATGCCATCTAATTTAAAAAAAAACTAATTATGGACTCAAAAAGGAATAGACCTGAAAAGATATAAAAATTTCGGTAAAATGTTCATTTTAATTAAATTAATTCGCCCCAGGAGATTAAGCGGGATCTTATGCCATTTTTTCAGGAGGGCGCCCACTTCTTTTAATAGAGTATCATAATTAAGCATATTTATATCTTCGATCTTAGAAGATATCTTCACCCCTAAATATACCGCGGACTGACATTCCCTGCACTGGAAAGGGAGATTGGTAGTTCATTATAACTTGAGTTTTGTTTAGGTTTAGTTTATAGCCGGAGATGCGGCCGAAATTATTAGCTTCTCCAGTAATCCCTTCCATGGCATCCTCGACATTAGTTGTGAAAACCGCTAAATCGTCAGCATAAGCTGTGATTTTAAGAATTTTATCTTCATGCTGAAAAGGTATGATCTTCGATTGAGTCTGAAGGGCATTAATAAATGGCTCCATTGAAAGAGCAAAAAGCAAGGGTGATAATGGGCACCCCTGCGGGTATCCCTTGAGATTGGAAAGTTTGAGGACATTATCCCTGCGTAACTTATTTTAGCGTTATGGTCCTTATACAAAGCCTGTATACTTCTCAGGTATCGACCTTTCAGACCAAATTGCTTCAGAACCCCCCACAAATAATCCCACCCCACTCGGTCAAACGCCTTTTCCGCGTCTGAAAGTATCATACCGAGTGGGGTGAGATTAGTTGCAGCCACATCAAAAGCAGTTATGGCCATGTTAACATGGGTGGTTGTATCCCTCCCTACAACAAAGCCATGTTGTTGAGCGTTAACAAGCCTCGGCATATGTGGAGTCAACCGTGTTGCAAGGAGCTTAGAATATGCTTTTGCGTCAGCGTTTATCAAGGAAATGGGTCTATAAGACCCACAATCCATTGATGGTTTATTTTTTTTAAGAAAAAACATACTTTTAGCTGTCTTCCAGGAATCAGGAGCTTTCCCTGTGTCTCCAATTTGGTTAATAACTAAGCAGAGAAGTCTTTAGATAATATTAAATGATCCTTAGCCATCTTTGTCTGCTCAAATATTGGGTATACATTACTAGGGTTCATTGATGATGGTTTAGGAATTACTCTTTTTAATAAGCAATTTTTTTCGTTTGCTTTTTTCGTTTCTTTTTTGCCTTCCTTGAAAGACTTGTCCCTACTGTGTTGGAAGCATAATGTTTCATCCCCTGACTCCCCTTTGTTACACTGGCCACCTCCTCTGGCATTAAACCTGTTTCCATTGAAGATATATCTACCTTGCAGTTCGTAATGCCCTTCAACAATGCACTCAATACTTCTAGAAGAGCGCTGAATGTATTAATAATAGGAGAAGATAGGCAAGTTTATCCAATTTCAGTGCACTTAACTTAAAATAAATTTGTATTAGTTTGATCCCTATTTCTATGAGATGTGCTGCAAATGACTGGAGTTCCATTTTGCTAGACTGCCATAGAAGCACCATGGCCATTGTGTCCTGCCGGGCACTTATATCCCCCAACATTGACATCTTTTCAGAAACCAGATCTGGAATGGCGAAGGAATTACATGCTCTCCATCCCATCATCGGCATTTGGCTAAGCTTATCCTCCATTTCTGCTTCCATGGCAGCTAAAAACTGATTCAAAAGATTTCCTTGCTCTTGAGCTATGGCATTTCCACTGCCAACCATTGCTGGCTGAGATAAAGGGTGGAGAGTTTGTGGTTATATTTACCAATAAAATAGTTCCTAAAAGGGCCTTTCAATTTTGTGCATAAAAGTAAGACTTGATAACTCCATGAATCCTTGCTTTGCAGCATTTGAGCAACCACTAAGATTGTATTATTTGTTGCTTAGGGCTAGTTGAGTATTAGGTTTGTTATAGCTGATCTTATAAGCCAGGGACAGTAAGGTGAGAACTTGACCCATTTTAACCCCATTGTGACTCAGGCTGGAGGCCGTGGCAGGTTTGAAGGTGTTCTGCTCCACTTGCTGCAAACTTAAATTATCTCCTATTGAAACTTCGCCTATCAACTTCGGACATGATTGCAAACACTGGTTATTAATGCCCGCTGCCAAAGGAAAATTATAACAGGTGCTGTGCAATTTAGTCTCCAAGGATGAAGAGGTGCCTGAACTATTCCAAACTGGGCCCAGGGCACCATTGACTAATGACAAATCGAAAGGCATGCTGGTAGCCCGAAAATAATTCCTTTTTGACCCTTTTGTAGAGCGGGTTACCCGTCCCTCTGTGTCATTAAAGGACACATGCTGAGCCTCCACTTTCCTTTGAGGGAATTTGTCCAATTCTGGTGCTATTATTTCCATAATAGGCTGCGTGAGTTTCCGCCTCCCCATTTTAACCCCTTCGACGCTGATGACGAGCTCAGTTCGTCATGAGGTACACCTCTCGTACGCTCATGACGAGCTGAGCTCGTCATAAACCGTGGGTTTTTCAAAAAGTCAGCGCACAGCGGGAAAATGCGCCGCACCGATGCGGTAAAATTAAACTAGTACTTTAGTGTACCTTGATTATAGTCCAGTTCTTTCCCGCCATTCCAAATCTGGGAACCCCTACCAGGGGTGAATAAGCCAGGCATCTGATGAAAGTCTACTCCCATCTTCTCCACCTCTCCACCTGCAAAGCACCTATTTTCAATCAAAGAGAGGCTGCCAACCACTTCCAGTAAGAGCTTGCTGTGGTCACTTTTAACATCCTTTATCAACTGCCAAATAATGTCTGATGAATATTGGCGTCTCTTTAAAAGCTGTACGTATGACTCCATGCTCGATGATTAGTGTATAATATTCCCAAGCTTCTGTGCTAGAGCGCTGCACGCCAATCCCTACCCGCAAGCTGTACCCTGTTCTAGCAGAGCTGCTTCCGTGGGGGTGAGGCCCATGCTTTGCGGCAACCAGCTCCAACTACCACACTTGTCCCGTAAAGTGGGGTGTAAATGAGTATAAATGAGGCAGTACAGAGGCTGCTAAGAGCAGGAGTCCATTGAGACCTGTAACAGCTTGCAAAGGTTTGTACAACTGAAAATATATGCCCTTTTCCTCAGCAATTGGCAACCAGGAGCCCTTGTGTCCACCTCCACCAGTGCAACCGCCTCCGCCGCCATTCTTTACTTTCCTGCCTGCCTCCTAGTAGCCTCCAGGAAGCCTCTCCATTCCTCCCCATCCACCTCCAAGATCTCCTAAGCTGCAGCGTCCACTTGCTCCACCCCCGTTCTACCACGGCAGCACCGCAGCAGCTATCATAGTGCCAGATCCGGAAGTTTAGTCATACTAACACTAACATGAACCAACTGATTATAACATTTTCAAAATGGTAAACCAGCATTTCTAAGTAACTGACAGTGTAATAGATTCCAATGCCTATGTATGATGTTCTTAATCATGTTGGAATGGGTACTAGAAGTCAAAACTCATACGAATCTGGGAGCTTTCAATGTGATTTTTTTTTTTAATAAGGCATCTCTGCTGTTGTACCATGCCCTTTTCAGAGATTTTCTGAGTCATCTCATGGGAGTTTTGGAATACCTGTTCACCATTTTGTCCTGAATGGTACCGTATTTAAAACATTTCTGTGAGTAAACCTTTTTCACTGTTATTCAATAATGGAAAAAATTGGAATCTACTATCAACAGTACCCAACAATTCCCAGAAACATCCTCATCTCCCTCTGTGTCGTAGGAGGACTCATTTTCAGAATTGCACACTTTCTTTTGAGGCATTCCTCACACCTTCCTCAATATGATGACCAAGATTTATTACTTCCTTTTTGAAGTACTGCATCTCTGTTGGGGAATTTGTATGACCACAATCAGCTAAATGATTCAGCAAAGCAATTTTGTCAAGTTTACAGTCCTCTTTTGTCTTTGATGGACCAATAAATCATATATATACTGTACTAAGACGGAGTTCCTGGGGAATCCCACATTTTCTAGATCTTTCTTTGGAATTTGGCTAAAGAATGAACGTTCTTATGTATACCCTTGTGAGACACTACACCACATGAGAAGTTGAGAACTTTATTTTGGGGCTGAAACACAAAAATAAACCAGCTTTCCTCGTGAACAGGAATTGAGTAGAAGGCTTGGCATAATCAATGACTGTATACAATTCTGAATCTGAAGGAATTTGGAACAAAATCACTGCAGGATTGGATACCACTGGACAATATGGGATGACAATTGTATTAACTTTCCTAAGGTCCTGCGCAATGCAGCATCTCCCAATGTGTTGCTTTATCCCCATCACAGGAGAGATGCAACGGCTACAAATTATTTCCAAAAGGATTCCTCCTCAATCAGTTTTCCAAAAACAGTTTTTATTCCTTCGTTTGCCTCTTTTTAAAGTTTATATTGCTTGATTCTGAGGAAAATTGGAACAGGTTTTATACTAATTTTAACAGGCTCTGCACTTTTTGTAACAATCATATCTATTCACCAGTAAAATCAAACACCTCTTCTTTGACAACATATGTTAAATCTAGAGGAAGGTCATCTTTTGCTGAAGCCTTAAACAATTGAACTCTTAAATCTTGTGATTTGATTTTGACCACTAAGCCCTCGTTGTGTGTTTTCATCGCAACACCATCCAGTGTTGCAGTAAATCACACAATTCATTTTGCAAAGCAATTCTCTGCCCAAGCTCACAGGACTTGAATTGCACAAACTAAACTGTTCTTATTCTCCATTCGTCCTATTTTAAGTGGGACATCTGTTTTAACCTGCTTAACAATTAGTTTGTTACTGATCCCTTCAACCTGGACTCCTCTTTATGAGAGGGATAGATTTGGAATTTCCACAGAACAAACTGTAGAACAGGTAGCACCCATATGAATTAAAAATGAAATGGGGTGGTCATTGACTTCACCATCAATGTATGGGCCACTTGGAGCTATCTCTAGGACTGTTGCAAGCTAGTAATCTCTCCCCCCTTTCAGGCACCTTCATAGTGAAATACTCCCTAAAGATTAGTGAGAAGAATCAATAATCAGAATGAGTGGATTTTGTTGGTTCTCTGGACTACATTGCATTGTGTTCATTATGTTTTTCTGCCTCACTGAGGCTGAAAGCATTGTCGTGCAGAATATTTTTTGATCATAGATATTCTGCACAGATATCATCTGTGTTGGGACAATGGACAATGTATATTTCTGAATCTGTGGAACCCACTCATTCTGGATTGATCTGCATATTGTGTACATTCCTGTTTCTAATAGCCAATTTACCACAGAAATGACAAACTGTGTTCCTTTTCAACATTTGAACATTTTTATTATTTCCAGAATTAATCACCATCTTGCCATTTCTTCCACCCTACATTTGCATTTACCCCTTACCCATTCTTACGACTTACATTTGAGTCATTCTATTCACTCCAGCATTTTCAGATCGAACATAATCCATGTCTAAACCGCTTAAAGGCATTTCTCTCAAATTACTTTGTCTGGGCAATTTTCATCTTCTTCATTCTCATCTGATTCGCATCGAACAAATCACTTTGGTGTTTGGCCAGTAAATCTCACCAATACCCTTTGTCTGCCAACACGTTTCACTCTGTTGCATATGACTGCTCAATTCTGGATGCACACCCTAATAGAAGCAGAAACAAAACCGCTGATACCATCTTGTGTGGAAATATCAACTCCGTTGTTCCTCTTGGAAATCTGCTTGAATCTCTCATAATACGTATGCACTCTTTCAACTACAGTCAAGATACCAAAGTCTTTGTGAAATTAATATCCGTTCCCAGGACCTTTTTAAAAAAAAAAAATCTTCAATCATTTATTGTTATGTATTAGCAACCTCCTCAGTAGGACCATTAATAAGAGCAACTCTATCTGGCTCTTTAGTTGGTCAAGCAACAGCAACTTTACATTCAGACCACAAGTAAGTAGGGATTACAATCTCAAATAACGAGTTAAAGCCAATTCACAGCATGTGTGAAATCATTGTCACTCTATGAACAACCTTCTACCACCTTTCAGACTCTTAAGGTAGTTTAGGAAAACCTGAAGGAATAGCATGAAGGTAAGCTCTTGTCCATAGAACTTGTACTAAATTTCCCCATGTACATCTCTCAATGGAAATGCCAAAATTGGTTCCCATCCCACTTCCGAATCACTAGACGATCCCTTTGCTTGCTCCCAGTTTCCTTAACTTTCTTTTTTTGTAACCAACCCCTTTTTCCATCTTTCTCTTTATTTCTTCAAGTCTCTCTATTCCCTTGTTTTCTCAATTAAATCCTTTTTCTTAATGTGGGCTCTTAAAGTCATTTAAACCAAATATTTTAGTTAGTTGTGACCAAAATCAGTTTTGTAATTCTTTCTTCCATTCTGTATCTTGCTAATGTCAACTTCACATTCATCAGCTAATTCTTCTAATTTATCATGTGCTAAATTTGCACATCTGGCAACTTCTTTGATCAAATACCTCTTTTATTCAATATTGTATGGCAATAATGTTTGAATCATGTTTTCCTTGTGACAGTTCTCCAAATTTGATTTCAAAAGGTCAACAATAATAGTTTCCTCTTTCGGGGTCTTTTCAACTACCGGTGGATCAATTTGAATTTGAGAAACAACCAGATTATCTCTACTAGTTCCTTACAACTGTGCCATTGTGATCACAGCTTTAGGTGAGCTCTGTATGTACTGTTGTGCTATCCCCTGCGCACCTATATCTGGTACTGCACCAGTACGGCACCAGTTACCTGTGCTCTGTTAGTATATGGAAGAGGGCTGGAAATCAAACGGTCATTTAAAAAGTTATCCTCCTCATCTGAATCAAGATGTTATTTTTGTTCCTTATAAGTTTCCTTACTGTCTTCTGTTCTAATTATTGCAGGAAAAACTCTCACACGCTTCAGCGCATCCTTCCTCCAACATTTTGCATGTTGATACAACGTATTCTCTAACCACTATCTAAATGAACCCTTCACTTGCTTAGCCATTTTCTTTATTTCTTTCTGTGTAGCTATTCAATCTCATTTAAAAAATGCCTCAAACTGGGTGGGTCTAGGCAACTGCTTTCTTTCAATCATTGTTTGCCCCAGGAAATGTAGCTTTCTAATGTTAAAGGCATCTTCTAAAGGAAATTGTCTGTATCAGTATAGTCATGCCAATCATAAATCCAGGTAAACATATCAAACCCAATCTCCATCATCATTTCATATGCAGGCATTCCCTCAGCAGGTAGTTTCTGACTCTCAGTGGAAGGTTCATCAGATACAGGCTTTGTCAACACAGCACCCAATATTTTGACTCAAATAGATACCAAAAATCAAACTAGTGAACAGCAACTAATCCTAGCATGCATCTGTCAAATGTCAACAAATCACAGCACAGCTCTGTCAACAACTAACCAATGACAGCACAGCTCTTTGGTGATGTGCCATCAATCTGTGCGTGGCTTCCCTGCTGACTGACAAACCACAGCACAACATTTCTGTAAATGAGAACACCAATTGCAAATCCATCCTTGCTTGTTTTGCACAAAAAAACCTTGTCTGCTTAAGCTCAGAAGAAAATCAGCAGGTTATGGTAAGACAAATCTCACAATCAAGACAGGCAAAAAAACTGCGATTAGCAAAGCCACCTTTTAAGTAGAAAAATATATAAGGAGGGCATACCCCCGAGTTAATAAGCCATATAGAAGTCAGCGGAGATGGGTGCCCCGTTTTTGACCCAAATAATATGCAGGAAATGGATGCCTAGAGTGTGAGTGGAAAAGTAACCCGTTACATAGATATAATCCTGTGTTGTAAATGGGGTTGCATTTTTTAAACAGGGATTATGGCTCTGTGTGTGTTATTGTTGGGAAGAGTTTCTATGGCCAACAATCTGAAATGTATTTGTTTATTATTCTCTCTATGTATTGAGAAATGAGTATAATAATGTGAAGATGTTAATGAAAAGTGTAGTTCAAGTTTACAAATATATCTCCCCTTCCTTTTCTTTTTAATAGATTCAAAGTGCTGGTACTTTTAAATTTGCTATTATTGTGCCTGAAGAAGGTGGTTGGACCTTTAATATCACCGAAGCGTGTCGCTTCTTGGTCATTTTTATTTAAAAATTAAAAAAATGTGTCTTTTTTGGTATGCTTTTGTACAATAGGATATCTCTTATATAATGTTTGAACGTGATGAACTGTCCTTGCTGCACTTTACCATCCTATGAATTACTTTCAGTAGATAGCATTTGCAATAATCTTGAGATATTGTATTGACAAATTGTGTTTTTATTAGAGCCAATAGCTCGAGTCGGATTTTAAAGTTTTATGAATTATTGAAAATAAACATTTATACTTTTGATTGATTGGCCAATGTGTGCTTGTGTGGTGTGGTAAGATTCAGTGGAATAAGCATTTATGTGTGTGGTAAGATCATGTCCCAAAGGGATTCATTTTTAAGACTGCATTTCTTCTCTGTGTGCCATGATGCTTTGGTATATAGACTCCAGAGAAACAGGTTCAGTTTCATCTGCGTTATTTCCAGCTGTCACAATATTGCCTTCTAAGACTGGGGAGATAGAATAGTCCCAGAGAAGACCCTGGGTTTTCTTTTTCTTTTTACTACCTCTGTCACAAGAATTCCTCCCATTCTTAACTGTGTCAATGTCAGCCGGAGTTTCATCTTGCCCCCTTTTTAGTCGGAATTGCTAGAGCCAGATACATGGCCCTGACTATCCGAGTCAGACCAATCTGTGATATCTGAAAGGTAAAGAATGTATCTCCAGCTTCTGGTTCCAGCCCACAATTAGCACCAATTTCTCCTCCAAGCCCATCTGTGTTAACAATAAGTCCCCCCTGCAATGGGTAACACATCTACATTCTGTAGAGGAGGTGACCCCTCCTTAGTCCCCGACCCTTCAGGAGCCTGCGCTGCACCCTGCCCCTCTGTGCTACTAGGAATTAAAATCTGGCTCACCTCAAGGTGCGTGGGTGTCAGATGTTGATGTGTCCCCAAAAGCAATTTTTTTGCCTATTGTGAGCTGCTAGGCTCGGTATTCTGCTCTTGTGGGTCCAGGCTCACAGGGGAGAGCTGTTCTGGCATCAACAAAGCTTCCTTATTGGGAGTATTCCCTAACACTCTCATAGTGGTGCGGGGGTTTAAAAAACTTAGACCAGGCGCCTTCCTTTTCCAGCACTAATCAACTAGAGAGGGTTTTGGCCCTTAATCAGTAAGGCTAGGCCAACAATATGAAGCTCACATCAACACACATGCCAGTACTGATACGTCACTAATCACTCAATAGGATCACACGTGACCCCCAAAGTGAGCGAAAAAATTATTTTTATTTTTATTTTATTTCTTTAAATTTTAATTTCCAGTAGAAACTCAATTTTTGAGTATTTCAATGGTTTACACAAAAACACCATGTCAGACACTTTTTGTTTTTAAAACACATAATTTAACACATATGACATATATTTTACATCATACTCATAGGACAACACTAAACATGACACAGACAACACATTTAACATCTCATTTGTAAAAAGCTTGAGTTCAGTGCTTCAAATGAGTGAACAGAATGAAAAATTGATAAAATTAAAAGTGAAAGAAAAAGATGGAGCCCAAATAGGTTGAGGCTTTTTGAACTGTTTTTTGTAACAACCTTGGTATGGGTAATATAACTGATTTAAGTTTTATCGTCTCTGGAGTCCTAATTTATGTTGACGCTGAATGGGGCGTGGCTAAGCACCAATGTAGACGGAAGGTGTGTCGCCCCCTCACCAATCTCCACAATCCACTGCCATTCTTCCCTAAAATTGTCCACAAAAAAATGCACTGCGTTCCGGAATCTCTGGTGCACTCAGTGTCATCACTACAGAGGATGAAACATGACCATAACAAGCAAACCTTCGCTCAACTGGCAATCTCGATGGCTGTGACCCAAGATGGAGGCAGCACCTTGCATCTGTCCAGGTACAAACCCTTGGACCAGGGCATAAGAGTTCCTTTGAGGCAGCATGGATAATGGTGGAGTTTTAAGTGGAGGAGCCAATGATTATGGTGCGGGCCATGTGAGTATTGCAGCAGCGGTTGAAAGGCCATCTGGAACTGTCATTGTGTCAAGCCCTGATCCGCTGCATTCCTGTGGCAAGACAATTGCAGCAGCGAATTACTGTGACAGCCGCCTGTGATTCCTGAGGATAGAGCGACAAACTACTCGTGGCCCGCTTCCCACAATGGCCCCATTTGACATGCTGAATGGAATCGCTGTGCGGGGGTTGGGGAGGCAGTGGTTTCGCTTTGACGGCGCCATTTCACTGCAGTGAGGCCCGCAAGGAGCAGCACTGCTGGGGAAACATCTAAAGAGAAAATTGGCTTCCTATACAAATATTCTGTGACCTGCAAAGATGCGTGAAAACAACTGACAATCCTGAAAAGGCCCTTTCACAAAGACAACACTCCTTCGGGGTCTCCTACAAATTACAAGCAGCAGATCCTTAT
Organism: Lissotriton helveticus; assembly: GCF_964261635.1. Lineage (NCBI taxonomy): Eukaryota > Metazoa > Chordata > Amphibia > Caudata > Salamandridae > Lissotriton > Lissotriton helveticus. Next base: position 966,406,010 of record NC_136072.1, read on the forward strand.
GCTTATGAAGGATGTACAAGAAATAGTCAAAACAGCTAAAAGCAGTCAATACTTCTCAAGGTACATATAATTTGTCCAAAAATATATCCAGAAGCACCAACAATCAGTCTGCTCTTCCGAGGTGTGCTACACCCCTGTAATCTGCAAGTGCAACCTCAAGCACCCTGTACTTCTGCACAGGCATAAACAAGTCATCTCTGGTTGAAATGCACCTATTTTAAACCTGTGGTCCAGGAAGAGCACCTGTAACCAGCTTGTATTAATGAGACACCAGTTCAAGTAATCTGAGTGCCTGATGCTGACAGGTGCTCCCCCATATTGGCACTGCTGTACTATGCCCCTGGAGTCAAGTGGTGATGATTTTTGTGCTAGAAGGAGGAGTACTTTGGTGCTGCAGTGCCCTACACAGTGATCCTAAGCTTTTTCATTTACCTTTGATGTCTGTTGATTGAGGTGGACAATACTTTCAGCACACTGGACAAATATACCAAGAAAAAGGATGCTGGGGAACCTGGATTTCACAGGGTGCACCTCCTGCTTTTGCGGAGGAGGGGGATCGTGGACTGGGACTGATATGGTGAATCGACCTCTCGCCACACTGGATATTATCCTGCAGGTGGCTGGTCTGGGGCTGTTAAGCGTTGATCACCGTCGACTGGCTGAGAGCGTCAGGACTACAGAGTGCTCATTAGGCGTTATTACCCCTGAAGTATCCTCTCTGTGGGAACAACAATCCCAAATGGAGAAGAAAGATAAAACTCTTGAAATAAGGTCTGAGGATGCTGAGAAAAAGGGCCTTAGGAACAATATCTGCATCATAGAATTACCACAGCTTACAGAAGGTTCCAGTGTTCACTTGACTGCATTCCTGAGATTGTGGCTCAAAGAAGAAGTTGCTCCGGGGGGACTTTCAAAGTTTTACACCCTCGAAAGGGCCAACTTGCCACCCTCTGCAGAGGGCACAATCAAGACGGTTGCATTTTAAGGACCAAGATCATAACCTGGCTCAGGCTGGAAATAAAGGAGACATTATGTTTGAGAACCAGAAAGTCATGATATTCGCAGACTTCCCCAGGGAGGGTAAAAAAAATAGATGGCTTCCTTTTTAGAGGCAAATAAGTGACTCCCTGAACTGCAGATCCCCTATGCCATGCTGTTTCCATCAAGGCCCCATGTCATGCATGGCTGGGAGGCTCTGTTCTTCACCTCTTCCCCAACAGCTTTCAGAGTGGATTGATAGCCTCCCCAAGGAGAATACTAAATCATCTGCCCAATGACCCCTAAAAGAAGGACAAAAGGGGTGTTGGAGTCATCCCTCCCTATCTCTCAGGCTTGATAACAACAGAAAAGAGTAGTGGAAGATGGGGCATGCTCAACATAGCGGGCTCACACCTCCCTTCCTCAATTGAAGAGGATAAAGAAAGAGACACAGAAATGGACGAGTCCTCTGCCTTTACGCATGACTCTGAAGTTTCCCTCCCACATGTCACACCTGGAAAATCCAAGGATATCTTCTGATGCAAAAATCATTTACTGCAACTGTGATTATTAGAATGTGTAGATAGTGATGTATTGCATAGAAGGTTGGTGTATGTCGCTGCCCTACTGTTAGTGGGCCCTTGTATTCTGATCTGTGTATGGGTAGTGTGAAGTGCATCAGGAAGGTGATCAGGCAGGTCCAACCCCCCAAGATTTAGTTGTATGGATGGTGACTCAGCAATGTTGTGTACTTGTTACTTGGTTTTAATGGAGAATAAGACATTATTGTCCTGGGGTAGGGGAGTTGGGAAGTTAAGTTATGGTTTTTTAAGGTTTAGATGTGCAAAGGCCATTACCCACCAGAACATGTGCATGCTGAAGCCACAGGGGCTCCCCCTGCAGACTGGGATCAGCCCTCCTGCCCTCCTGCCCCCTCAGCTGTTCTGCTATTGCTTAGTCCCAATATGGCGACCCCTTTGACATATAATTTTATAAGCTGAAATCTGCTGGGGCTTAACATTTTGACTAAACATTGCTCTCTTACAGGAGACCCACTTTGCCTTTTCTAAAAGATAAGCCCTGCTCAAAAGATCGCAGGGCCAGTTATAAACTACCTCATACTCTGCCTTCACCAGAGGGGTTCTGATATGTGTTGGCCCAAGGGTACCCTTCCAAAAACCACAGAAATTGTTTGACCGTGGTAGGAGGATTGTGGTGGTATCAGGCCACCTGACAGGCTGAGACCTGACCATAGTGGGGGGTCTATGCTCCTAAAACTAACCAGGGAGGATTACTCATAGATTTGTTCAGAATCTTGGCCCCGTACATGAGACAACACAGGCGTTAGTTAGGCGACTTTAACTCTTTTGCAGACCCAGCCCTTAATAGATAACATTTGTTACTAGTGGATTCTTCGTCTACCGACTTGCTCGGCTATTCTTAAATTAACAAGTGTGGTGGGTGCTAGTGGATTTGTGAAGACGCACACACCCTGACTCAAAGGATTATGCATACTATTTAAGGATGCATGATCTACACATGCATCTAGATACCTTCCTCTGCCCCCGAATGTCCACATCGAGGTCTGGCATGTGGGGTATCTATGGAGGACGTTCTTGGACCATAATCTGGTCCTGTTTTAATTGGGCTGGAGTAGAGAGCACCCCTGGATACAGGAGTGGCTGTTGTAGGTGAAGACCTTCTTCTTGCACACCATGGGAGAGGTTGTACGGGACGACTTCCTAGATAATGAAGCCTCAACAGCATCAACTCTGATGGAGTGGGATGCATTTAAAGTTGTTATCTGAGGATGCTGCAAAGCAGAAACTGTGGGAGTGAGGCATTGAGATGCGCGAAAAAGCGCTTCGGGAGCTGGAGCTTGCAAGGGCAGGTAACTCAGGCCTTAAACAGCAGCTCCTGGACAATAGGCATTGCTTGCCTTTTGTGCAGCAGCCCGAGAAGCAGGATGCTTGCCCATCTCAACAGACGAGGCCCTGGAGAACTTGCAATTAAAATCTGGAAGGACCGCTGAGGATGTACCTGCATACCGCTCATTGTCCATGCTCAACATGGACCACAAAATACTTAGTAGGATTCTGGTGTCTCGTCTGCTTCCATTGATGGCCAAGATGATCCATATAGATCAATCTAGATTCATCCAGGGGCGCAACAAGGCGCGTAAAATCCAGCGGCTCCTCGTGATTCTGAGAGAAGAAATAGAGGGTAAGAATAAAGAGGTGATCTTGGCAATTGACAATGAAAAGGTTTTCAACAACCTTCGCTCTTATTTTCTTTACCAGGTCTTAACTAAAATGGAGTTGGTTCCTGGGTTTGTTCAATGGACCTAACTTCTGTATTCTGCGCCAACTGCCTGAGTCTGACTCGCAAACTTATTTCGGAGGCCTATGTGGTGGGGAGTGGTGTGTTTTTTTGCTCACCATGCCACCCCAGTTTGGACTCAGCCATATGGAAATCAGCCCTGAACCTGCTCCTCATGGGAACAGTCCAGCCCGAACTGCCGAGCCATGTCCTCCCTGTACCGGAAACAAACCAAGAATGATGGATTAAACCCACATCTTTGTGACTGGGGGTCTATGTTTGCATGGTTCAGCATTCTGTCCATCATTTTTACTTTTGATTTTGTGACCCCAAGTGGGAAGGGCATCATTTGTTTTGTGTTGCTTTTGTTGCCCTAAGTGGGATGGGTATGCCCAGATGTGGGTCCTCTGCACTACTGGATTCAAGCTAGCCTGGCTGATGGCCCAAAATTAGTCCCAGGATGCTTGTTTTTGGTCCCAGGAGGACCTGGCTTGACAGTTCAGGCTGGACTGTTCCCATGAGGGGAAAGGTTGAGACTGATTTGCATATGGCTGGGTCCAAACTGGAGTGGCGTGGTGAGCAAAAAAACAATGTATCAAAACAAGATTTTTGGGACTGGGGATGAATGTTTGCATTGTTCAGCATTCCGTCCATCATTTGTACTTTTGATTTTGTCACCCCAAGTGGGAAGGGCATGCCCAGACGTGGTTCCCATGCTCACTGCGTCACTGGTTTCAAGCTAGTCTGACTGATGGGGGGTGATGCCTGAACTGTGTTGCCATGTAGGCCTGGGCAAAATTATAACTACGCTGCTGAAATGTGCATCATTTCCAAATTTCCATTAAAGGAAATTCGCAAAATCTGTGGATATTTCACATCATGCAATTTTGTATAATTTTTGAAAGCGTGTGACTCATTTGTGCAGAGCATGACTCCCCGAGAGTTTTTTCTGCACAAAGCAGTCTCCTGACTGTTTCTCACGAGACCTTTTTATGTGAAGCAGGTGGTTAACTATAAAAAAACAGAAAACATATCAGAAAACGATATTTCTCTCTGAAATCATAATTAAGCAACACATGGTTTTATGGAATTTCATGAAATTTCACGCACAAAAAATTACAGGATTTTGCAAACCCCTACTTCTCTTCCATTGCAACTTACCTTTTCACATTTTCTGGCGCTCTGTGCATGTTTCAGTTTTTCCTTTTTCCCTGTCACTTCTATTCCTTTCTTTAATTAAACGTGCATGTTCAAAGATTCGTCGGGTCATATTTAGCATTCTTACCCTTGAAGCCATTGTCACCCACTGAAATTATTTTTTCTGTCCATCATGCTGTTTCCTTTGTTTGTGCGCATACTAATTTGTAGCATTTGATGTTTTTATTCATGCAGCTTTACAATGCTAGCTTTTGTTTCAGCAAGTGTAGACGGACATGGATCCAGAGATGATAGAACTTTAATTAATACTAAAAATAAAGTAAACTGATTGTAAATCTACATATTGTATTGGACACATTTAAGACTTCATTCTAGAAGTCAGTAATTAGGGCATGGAATACAGTTGTTTACAGCTTTCATGAGGCTGTTGATCATTCTAATTAGCTGGTCTTGTGCCACACAATAATAGTAGCCAATTTTAAATCCATCTTCATAGAGCATAGCTTGATTTTTATAAAGCCATTAAAGCTGTAACCTATCAAATAGGTGCAAGAAAATGTAATTAGCGAACAAAAACATTTGTATTCATTAGATAGATAAAACTTACACTGTTTACACACATTAGACATTCTCAGCACAACTTTGTTACCTGCAGAACTTGTTATTCTTGTATCATTCTTCACCAGCATTTCTTCACTTATTTTACTTTGCATCTCTCTACCAATTAGAATCTGGCTCAGTCTTTTTTCGACTCAGCATTACTCCATTTGTCATAAAAGCCACAGGCACTAAAGCAGATGTAGACAAAAGAGAAAAACATGGTCTTATCCCACACTGGCAATTAGAAACCGATTATATTTCTACTTAGCCGCCTGATGTCAGACGTGGTCAGTTTTGGCTTTAAAATTACTTCCTGCTTTCTCATTTATCCTCAAGTGTCACGTTTATTTTTCTGAACTTTGTATATTTTAAAAGTAATTAATTAAAATATCATGAACTGGGGGGGAGCCTTGATAGAATCATTTTAGAAGCAGAGTTGTTTGCCAAATGAGACAGAAGAGATGGGGCCAAAGCTGTAAAACAAGATGAGTGGTGTTGTTGGATCGAGATTAACTATAGATTTACGAAGTGCATCCTTCTGAATATTATTCTTAGAAGGAGAGGACAGCGTCACAGCCATTATTGGTATGCAAATTGTATTTTAGTCCTAATGTAGATTGATAAATTGCAATAGAAGAGAGCATGTAATATTAATCTGAAATATGTTTGTTCAATGGTATTTTCCAGTTAACAGGAAAAGGTAGATTCACTGTCATGCATCAGATTTATGATTCTAAAATCTGCATGGTAAATCTATAATCTGTAACCAAAATATGTATTGGCATCTGGTCTGCAGAAATATTGAAAGCATTTCTATTGCTTTGGATTCTACTTCAACACCATCTTCTTCAATTAGCCTGATCCTGGGTGAAGACAGGCGCGCAGCGACAACCAAGATGGCAGCCAAACTCCAAGCTCTGTACTGTGGCAGGAAATTATGCTGTGAATTTCACGGTTCTGACGTCTTCTTCGCTCCTAAACAGAGTTCTGCACACATCAAAAGGCCCCCGGTGTGGGTAAAATATACCGGTATGGTTCTTCTCCCCTTCAGCTTTGAAGAACACTCAAATTTGCAGCAGCTATTCTACGCCCGCCATTTTGGATTCTCCTGTGATGGTTATTTTTTTTTCAAGCAGATTACTTGTGAGGGGGTTTTCACTATAACATTATGCAAAGCTTGTTTTTTCCTGCATAATTAGTTATTTACTCCCTTTTTATTTTTTATTTTTGAACCAGTGGAATTTAGAATCTGTACAACTTCACTGTAGATCTTTGCACAACTATTTTTCTGAAGTACTGCTTTTTTCTCCCTATCATCTTCAAATCTATCCAGCTGCAGTTTAATGTACTATTCTTGAATACGTTTATTCTGCCCTATGCCTTTCATCTTGAGAAGAATAGTATTGGAGTGATTATAGAGACTTTAAGGATCATACTTGTGACTCTGTTCGCTCCTGTGGATTTTCTTCTTCCTTTGACTTATGGGTAGGAGTAGCAAACTGCTGCTTACTAACAAGAAATGTATCGCTCACGCTCCTGAGTCTGACTCCTCCCATACTCGCACCTCTTTGCATGACAATAGCAGTATGGCGCATTCTAGTTCTTCATGACAAATGGCTTTGCCAACCTCTTCAATCAAATTGCAAACTCCATCGTCTGCAAATAAGCGTCTTAAACAGTACCCTCCTTCTCCACCAAAGTCTGTTTCCCCTGGATCTTTGGAGACTGTTTTAGAAGAAATACATGCTCTATGTCGATTCATTGAGGAAACAAACTCCTGTCTGCAAGTTCTGGGTACTAAATGGTTGTCTATGGAAACAGCCTATTCGTGGTGGAATAGCATGTTGGTGAATTACAGGATGTCTCCACCAAATTTGTCATCTTAGAGAAGGAGATGGTCCTGTTAAAGAAATCTGCTGAAGACCTTGAAACAAGAAATATATGCAATAATCTTCCCATATATGGTTTTCCTGAGGGTATGGAAGGTGACAACCCCATTACTTTTATCACTACCTTTCTTACAAAGCTCCTTGATCGTCCATCTTCCACAATTCTTAATATTCAACATGCCCATAGATTGGATCCCCGCTTGCCTTCTTCATCAGCTCCCTCAAAGTCACGGGGTGTGAGTCTTCTATTTCTGAAATTTAATGACCTTCTACAAGTCTTAAATGCAGCTAAATTAAAAAAAAAACATCTTGTCTGGCCTGGAACTAAATCATTTATCTCCCAGGCAGTCTCTTCAGGAAAAGCCAAATGAAGGAAGGTATTCCTTGAACTTCGTCCTATTTTACGCACACTAGGTGCGTGCAATGGGTCATTTCACCCATGCCTATTTATGGTTACCTTCCAGAAAGCCCCTCTACTTTTAAAGATACTGTAGACCTGAGGAAATGTTCCCATTCACACTCTAAATTGTCTATGGAAACTACTGTCCCTTCTTCTGTGACTCGTATACCTTGATTTTTCTCCTTCTTATTGTAGCCATGTTTGGTCCAGTTGGATTCATTTACTATTTTCTTTTGCAGGATGTTTTTAATAATTATCTCATAACATGTCAATCTCATTCTTTTTCTCTTCATATTCTTAAAGATTTTATTTTTGGGATCTCTTATGTATCTGTTTCCATCTCGTCTTATATGGTTACCCGCTGTGGTACATTCTCCCTGGTTGGATGTGTCATCTTCATTTGTGTGTCACCATTCAAAGGTACATATTACAGTCGTCAGTCCTCTTTTATTTTTTTTTGTAGACATATATTTTGTTAGCTGTTGGCATGTACTGTCTTCTCTTATTACTCTATCTATCACCCTTTCCTTTTTCCTATTTTTCTTCTATATTACCTTTCTTCTCACAGTTCTCCCTCCCTTTTTCATTGTTTCATTTCCCTTTGTTCACTACTGTTGATCGTGTTGCTTCATATATCGTTCAATTTCTCTACATGCAGAGTTGTGTCTTTGAATGTGAAAGGTTTTATTAAACCCATAAAAAGGCAGTATCTCATTTAGCCTCATATAACCCAAATTTAGCTCTCTTACAAGAAACTCATTTGAGGAAAAGGGAGGCTTTAAAGCTCAAACGGAGTTGGGTTGGCTAAGTCCTTGTTTCTCCTAAGTCCAATAAGAACAATTGTGTAATTATTCTATGTCACAAAACGTTGAATTGTTCTGTTATTTCTTAAGACATGGATTCTGAAGGTGGATGGTTATTAGTTAAGTTACTTGTCAACAATATATCTTGACTGCATTTAATGTTTAAGGTCCTACCCAACCGGACTACAATTCTTTTTGGCCTAATATTACAAAAAAGTGTATCCAGTATAAAGATGATTTGTTTTATTCTAGTAAGTGATTGTATTCAGATTATGGATCCATTTATTGACCACCATTTATTGACCAACAATCTCAAGTTCACTTTAGCCCTCATAAAGCTATAAACATTTTCATAACACAATTTCTCAGACACACCTTGTTGATACTTGGCGTTTATGTAACCCAGATGTAACAGAATTTTCTTTTTTCTCCCCCTTCATGGCTCTCTAACACTGTTAGATTACATTTTTCTCCCCAAATATTTATCCCAGAATCTCATCTCCTCTTCAATTGAACCTATTGTGATTTCTGACCATGCCCCAGTTGTTGCGGATTTTGATCTTCTAGAAGGAGATTTAATAATTTTCTCTTACTAGACCCAATTTTCTCCAATTCCTTCATCTCTTTTGCTGAGGAATTTTTCTTCTTAAATGTAGATCCTAATTCTTCCCCTTCATTGATATGGATTACATTTAAGGCCGCTGCCTGTTGTTCCATTATAAATTTTGTTTCCAGGAAACAGAAAAAATGACTTAATCAATATAATAGTTCATTAGCCAACATAAAATGTCTAGACCATCAATTTTATTCTTCTTCCTCTAGTTCTAATTGACAGGAACTTGTCTGTGCGCAGCTAGATTTTAACAAATTAACCACGGAAAATGCTTTGTCTATTCTCCTAGGTAGTAGTGCCCATTATTATGGTGGATGAAATACAGTAAGCAAACTTTTGGCTAACAAACTCAAAGCTTGAAATGAGCATTTGTTAATGGATTCTATTCAAACAACAGAAGGAAAATCTCTTGTTAGAGAACAAGATATTTTAGAAGAATTTGTGAAATTTTATAAAAACTTTATATACACCAGATTCCCCTGCATCTACCTCTCTAATTGATACCTAGCTTGCTCAATCTACCCCCTCTTTGCATGGAAATCTTGATTTTGATGCTCTTGATTCGGATCTATCAATTACAGAAATATCTAAATCCTTGAGTCTACTTAAAAAAGAGAAAACTCTGGGTCCAGATGGGTTTACAGTATAATTTTATTTACACTTTTCAAACTTACTACTCCCATAACCTTTGCATCTTTTACATTACTTTTGTACTACTGGCAAGGCAGATGGTACTTTTTTAGAAGCCGCAATATTTTTAATCCATATGGAAGGTCGCAATCCTAAACTTTGTAAGAATTATTACCCCCTCTCCCATGTAAATGTTGATCATAAACTTTTTGCTTAATTACTTGCTTTACGTCGCAAACCTCTTCGGCCTGCTCTATTCGGCCCAGGGCAATGCAGCTTTGTTAAAGGCAGATTAACCTCTGATAATTCTCGTCTGTTTTTTAACGTCCTAAATAAGGCTTCCACTCTTTCTCATTCTTTAGCTGCAGCCTCTATCAATGCGGAGTAGGCATTTGATAGAGTTGACTGGTCTTTTTTATGTAAAGCCCTTCAATGACATGGTTTTTTTGTCCCAAATGTTTGTCTCTTATTTCTTTGCCTTATACGACCCCTAGCCCTTGTGTCTTAATTGATGGTCTTATTTCTCTATTCTTTCCATTACAGCGAGGTGTACGTCAAGGATGTCCCCTATCCCATATTTTATTTGTTTTATCTATTGAGCCCTTTTTGTCTTGTATCTATCAAAAAGCTTCTATAGCTGGATTTCTTTATGAAGACTCTCATTTTAAGTTGTCAGCTTATGCAGACAATGTTTTGCTTTTCATTTCCAATCCTGAAACATCTATTCTCTCTTTATTGCAAGAGTTCTCAGATTTTTCGCTAGTCTCTGGGTACAAAATCAATCTGTATAAGACAGAATTTCTGTCCATTACCAAATTCTGTCATGAACAACATTTTGATTTGACTGGTTTCTGATGAAAATGAAATACTTAGGAATCTGGTTTAATAATTCCATATTAGACACGGATACAATCAATATGAAGGAGGGTCTTGACTCTATTAAGATGATGAATACCACTATTTTGTTGTACATTCTTTCAATGGTACGATTTGCATTCCTTCCATGTATTTTTAAAAATGTGACTCCTTTCTCCCTAAATTTTAATGGCACAATAAGAAGGCTAGAATTTCCTTGAAATATCTCAGGAAACCAGCATGTAATGGGGAAGTAAAAGATCCTGCCTTTCTACTTTACCACAAGGTTTTTGCCTGAAGCAAGCATCTAAATTTCCCTGTTTACACCTTTATAGGTTAGAGTGGAACAATCTTTACTTGCACCTTTTTCGGTAAAATAAATTCTTGCCTTTACAGCTAAGGCAAATATTATGTCTCTTCCATTATTCCATCACACATGTTCCTTATTAAGACGTCATTTTCAACCAAAGATTCTTCACCTCTTTGGTTTACCCGTCTTATCACAATTAACAATTGACCTTTATATTGGAAATCTTGGAGACTCCAGAGAATAGTTCGGGTCCGAGATATGTTTGACGGTATGACCCCTTGTTCTTTCCGTCATTTTCAAGCTACTTTTAAGGTCCCACACTCGTTTTCACAGAAATTTTCAACTCAAACGGAGATAATTTTAGATGTTTTTTACTCCTTCCCTTCTGATGCCTCCACATCCTCAGAAGATTCACTTTTAAAAATTATCTTATTGTTTCCAAAAGCTTCTCTGATCTATAAACACCTTTTTGCCCCAGACCCGGCCCGCTTTAAACTAATTTGGAATTGGCCTGGGAGACGGATTGTGGCTCTGTATGGAGCATTGACTTCTGGAACAAGATCTGGGCAAGATTGTTACAAAACTCTAGATCTGCTTCTACAACTCAATCGTCTTTTTTCTATATTACAGGTTGTATCTCACCCCCGATCAATAGCTACATTTTCACATACTTGTCATAAATCATGCTGGACCTGTAAATCCCCGTTACCTGATTGGTTGCATCTTTTCTTTCCTCTCCCAATGTAGCCTCCTTCTTGGTCAATATATGGTCTCTGATATCCAAAATCTTAAATTTTCATAGTCCTTTTTCTAGTGAGACTCTTTTTGCAGGAAGTTTGATGGAGTCTTTGGGTTTATCTTTACATGAAAAAAAGGTTATTTGACCTTATGTTGGCTTTAGCTTTTCAGCAAATTACACTAAACTGGAAATGTTCAACTAAATTCTCAGTTAAGTCTTGGTGGAATAATGTTTTTACAAAAGACTGGACATTGTTTTTGCCTCCTCTTACAATCCACTCGCTAATACAGAACTGTATTGGTTACCATTAACTAATTATTTAAGCAAAGTTGCAAAAATGCATGTATCTTTCAAACATTCTGAAAATGTTAAACCTCCTTAAATTGTTATTTTCTCTGCTTTTTACTCTACATTATTTATTACTTTTAGGTATGTTAATTAATTCTTTATTTATTAGTTGAGTGCAATGATACTTGTTCCTTAGTTGTGGAAAAATATTCAGTCCACTGTCCCATCCCTCTCTATGATAATGTCAAAATGTAAATAGATTTCTACTTTGTTTAGTATTTGCCTTCTCATCTTTTGCTATTTTAGCTTAAGAAAATCCGTATGGCTTACTCTTTGTGTTTTTTTTTGTTTCACATAAAGCTTTTTAAACAAAAAAAAAATAAAAGACTGATCCCGGGTGAAATTTTATTCATTCTAGTGAAATCTCGTGGAATTTGCGCATTTCACATTACGTCTAGTTTGCTAAGTTTCCCATTGCACTGTTTCGTGTAATTGTTGGAGACTGAATCGATGAAAAACTAGCTCACAGGAAAGGTAAAACCATATCCGAGTGACATTGTCTGCTTGAACCAATTAATCTCCTGTTGTTAAATACCATTTAATTTGTGCAAAGCTATACTGTTGTGCACAGGTCAGGTGAGATGCCAGCACTCTGCATGTGATGTAAGTTTGCATAATGTTTAAGGAACAAATGTGCAATTTTACTCACCCCTGACTAAAAGCCATATCACTAAGATGATTCTGACAGCTTGGCACCAGCTTTCATTTCTCCACAAAGAGAAATCAATTTCAAAAATTCTCTATTCAATCTTTGAAAAAGTTCATAAAAGCACAGAGTAAAAAATATAGTAAAACTCATACATAACTCATTTTCACTGATACCAAGCTCAATGTAATACAAATATTAAAAATATCAAAATCATAACAATAGAATAAGTACTAAAAATTAATGTGTGAGTAGCTAAAAAAAGCCCTACTACCCCCGATCCATAGATTTTCTGCTACGTATGGTCATCTTAAAAAAACAAAAGACACTATAAAAAATGTGTGGCCTGTGTAACATTTGAAGATAAGTAAGAGCCACTCTACATTTCTGGAAGGCTAATTTTGTCAGTAAAGATTTCAAAACTAACTGAAAGAAAAGTTGATAAATGCCACAGAAAAACCTAAAATGTAACTAATATTGTTCCTCCCTGCCGGTTCATGGAAACAAACAGTATGCTTGATCACAAACTCTTGAGACAACTTGGTAAAAGCATGATAAGTGAATCTCTGTTTCACTGTATGTGCACTGTCTTTATTAATCAAACCGGGACTGCTGAACAATTCTGAAAGACCGATATCGCCCAAGGTATTTTGCACATATCGCAACCAGGGAATGGATAAACCCTCATCCAAGCTCAGACAATCATTAATTGCTCCCCTATTAAACCTAGCCTCCCTGTTGCTCCAAATATTGACCCAGAGCAATGGGGGGCCAGCCTAACAGCATCTAGTATGTACTCTAAGTTTAATTTAGCGTGTAAGATAAAAGTGTCCCTAGAGGGAGGAACATTCAATAATCTTCTGCAGCTTCTATTTAATTCCACCTGGATTGGGGTAGCATTATAAAACCCCCAAACACCTGCTCCATAAGTGGCCGTAGTGACACAATGCATTTTGTATAATTCAAGAAAAGGGGAAATACTGGACCTATCATCCCTCTGAGCCAAATTAAAAAGAGAACCTGTTGCCCTTCCTAAATTCCAAAGTGCAGCGATTACTTGCGTCTGCCATGAATTACTCGTGTAAAATGCCAGGCCTTGATAACAGAAATATGTCACTCCATTTAGCTGTTTACTTCCCAAGTTTAGTGCTGCTAAAGCTTTCTTTCCAGGACCACATGCCATAATATGAGATTTTTCATAGTGTGTTTCCATGTCTAATGTGTTCATGAAGATCACAAATGAATCTACCAAATTACTAAAGGCACTCGGTGTTCTAGCCATCTACCACATTGTCAGCAGATAACAGAGCTGGGACAGCTAAGTTATTAATTTCCGGCACGTTGTTAGTTGACTCTGATAAACAAGCCCCCAAATTGTTCATGTACAAGATAAAAAGCAATGGTGCCAACACACACCCTTGACGTACACTACTAACTAAAAAAAACAAATCGAAGATTTCTCCTGATTGGCCATACCTAACCCTAGCACTCAAGTTTTTGTGGAGATCATGCAAAAAATGTTACTAGCGCAATGTCCACCCCCAGATTGCTCAGCATCTGCCATAATTTAGTTCTATTTACACAAACAAATGCAGTAGAAAGGTCCATAAAGGCCTGGTACAGTGGACAGCGCCTGGCAACAGTATGCTTACTTACTATCACATATAATTTCTGCCACTTATCCACTGTGCCCAGCCCAGGACGAAAACCATATTGGTATGCAGATTAGATCTTATTGTCCAAGGCCCATGTGTGTTAATGGTTAAAAATAGCTTTCCCCAGTATCTTTACTGTGCTATCCACCAGCAAAATTGGACTGTAGAATTTTGGGGACCCCCATCCCCGTTTATTCAAAATTGGCAATATTATGGACTTGGCCCAAGACGCTGGGATGTTATAACACAGAGAGTTATTAAATGTTTTCACCAAAGGAGGGATCCAATAGGTCAGTATTAAGTTTAAACAAGTCTATGGGGATCCCATCAGGATCCGGTGCCTTACCACAGGTGCTTGCACGGATGGCCGCTTCTACTTCCTGAATGGTGAACTGCAGAGGAGTAGGGGGAATAAAAGGCTGCTTCCATTTAACCTCTAGCTCACTAAAGCTGTTCAAAGAGTAAATGTCAGTGAAGTGTTTCACCCAATGCTGCCCAGAAATATTACATGGGGGGTATCAGGCAAGGAAAGCCTACGTGCAGTTTCCCAGAACACCTTGCTACAGTTGTGGTTAGCAGCCTGTTCTAAGGCCTCCCAGTCCTAGCTTCCTTAATGGTTGTCCTATAGAGCTTCCTAGCCTCTCAGATCACCCTTCCATCTCGAGGGGATTCTGCTGACACCTTTCTAAGGTGGCGGTTAAGTGCAGAACATTGCTTATCAAACCACCGTGATTGGGTTATCGCAGGTTTGAAGAGTTTCAGTAGGGAGTTCCTAATAATACTATACAATTGCTGCTGATGAGGAGAAAGCTCATTCATGGTTCAATCCCACAGACAGGCCAAGGAAACTGGGAGATACTTCTTTACTAGATTGTTTAATACTGCTGAGGGTTCTTTAAGGTGCCAACCCATACCGTCGAATAATAAGGGACCTCTTTCCCTATGTAATGGGAAAAAGACAAATCATCTCCTGGAGCATGAGTTCTGAACTACTGTCCTGGCCATGATCATGTCATAAATAACTAGAAGCGTTGCTCTTTTCAATGACATTCCAGTCATGTGCCTAGTCAATTGGTGTGTCCTCCACACAGCAGTAATGCCCATAAAGTGAATGAGATAGAATGATGACATGTAACCTTCTGGAAATTGATCTGTTCAAACCTGCAAGTCTAAATCACCATCAAGATTTGCTCTGTCTTATTCAAGGCTGTTACATCCGCAACATCAAAAGACCTAGCTGGTAAGATCAAGTGCCATGTGGTGAATGCAATGCATCCAGAAAGGACTTTACTAGGCCTCAGACAAAATAATGTAAGAAGAAAAAGACAAGCCTTCTTTTGCTAAGCATGAAGGATCTAGAGCTTCATTCCAACATGATTCCTACATAGACCTTCAATCCTTTACTTTAAGAAGAAACTGAAGAACATTTTCACCAAATAAACCTTGTTCATAAGAAACCACGTAGCCTACTTACCCAATATGAGCCAAAAAAGAGAGACCTCTCTTTTGGGATCCAGCATTAATTGCTTCACTTTGCACTCCTGTATGCTACTGTACTGTTGTATGTTGTGGTTGTTTAAAACCTATTTAGTAACCCACACATGTCTATGTGTTCACCTATATGAATTTAGTGGACAATACATCCTTCTGAAGCATTAAAATTCAGACCCCAAATCAGTATTGCTTGCTTACATCTCTTCCATGCAAGTGATTCCCCTGTTACAAATGTCTATCCCTTACCGTACTACAAGTGTCTCCTCCCTAACTGCAATTTATTAGTAACAAGGAGAATATAAATAGGATTGGGAGGGAGAAGACAACAGATTTAGTGCCTCTTGTCACCCAGGGAGTTCTGTTATAGAGTAAGGGATCTTGGAAGAAATACAAAAAAAGGGTTAGGATGTCTTTGCAATCGTTCATGTGTACCGTATGCTTTTTGGAAGAGGTTCTTCTTTTCATAAGCTAGAAAATTCCCTTTATCTAAAAAATGTTCAGCTCCTCTTTTTGATTGTGGAAATATATTGACTCTCATATATCATGTGTACATTAGATTTGTACGCTGATTTTGTGCAGTATTGCTGAGATATAATTCAGTTTGTGTTTTTGTATGATTTAAACGTTGCACGGAAAATGGTAAAGACCAGTTTGTGAAATTACAATAAGATTTTCTACAGGCATTGGTTGTGGTAATGTTAACACTAACGTTGATGCTAAAATCCAACATAAATTTCACAAAAATAGAGAAAAATCCCCAAAAATTATTTGACACCAAAATGACAAAAATCTAATCAGTAGAAATGGAGTGAAGTAATCAAGCTGAGACATACAGGTAAGGAGACATGTAGTTTTATTGACAGTTAGCCTCCACAGCTCTCAGGATACTGGCAGGTAATAACAGGTAGTGAACATTCAAACATCAACATTCTGCTGTCATAGAAATTACATCATAGAAGCTATGTGGAGAGGGGAATAGGATTACTACAGCATCTCTCTTCTTTCCCAAACACCCCCCCAAAAAAAAAATAATAGAAAAAAACTGAGAAAATGAACAGAAGATTAAGAGAACATCAGATAGAAAAATGTAAAATTACAATGAAAATTACATTACAAATCCATGCGATAGGGTGTAACACATATTTCAAACATGAATCAGTAGAATACAAATTCACTTTACGAGAGTATTACCAGAAGTAAGACCTAGTTGGGCGACAACCGTCTCAGGAAGCTTGTAAACTCTCGAGGGGTTCCACCAGTTCTTCCCACTCTTACAGCACAGCAAGCAACAGCATCAACTCTTACAGGAGAACCAAACTTTGATAAACCTTTAGGCACATTGTGAGGGGACTTGATTTTGACCCAATTACCCACAGAGATATTGGACTGAAGGACCAGATGTAGGTGGCCCAATACCGGTCAGTAACGGCCAAAATTACAGAATTTCGGCCGTTACCGACCAGTATTGGGCATTTGGGATTGAGGTGGCTACATTTCAGATTCGGTAAATTACCGAATCGGTAATTTAAGGAATCGGTAAATTACAGATTCCTTAAAATACTGAATCGGTAAATTACCGAATCTGAAATGAGGGAGCACTCAAATGAGTGCATTGTATAGTTAAGGATTCGGTATTTACCACTAAATAAAGGTTGGTGGTAAATATCGAAATCCTTAATAAAAAGCAATTTTGTGCTTTTTTTACTGTGCCATGTGGTAGACATACATGATCTTAGGGCATGTATGTGGGCCACACGTGCACCCATGCACTATTCAGGGGTGCAACAGGGAGTCAATGTGACACCCTGACACCCTTGAACATGGTACCCCTATTACCGATTCGGTATTTACTGAATCGGTATTTACTGATTCGGTAAATACCGAATTGGTAATTCCCAATCATTCCTATGGGCCTCCAGGCCCATAGGAATGAATGGGAATTACTGATTCGGTAAATACCGAATCGGTAATACCGAATCCTAATGATTCGGTAAAATTTACCGAATAATTAGCTGCATCCCATTTACCGATTCTGAAATTCCGAATCGGTAAAATTCGGTATTTTAGAATCGGTAAAATAGGATTACCTACATCTGGCCCGAAGCTTTTAAAGTTGGTCAAAATCGATTGACTAGAAGAACCAAGCATATCAAGTGACACTCCCCTCTTGGTAAGAGAGACCCAGGAAACGGATGGAAAGAAGCTTTTCTGCCCCTAAGGAGTTTAAAAGGACTTGAAGTAAATTGCCCCCCATTGTCAGAAACAATTTCTTTTGGGAAGCCCTCTCTTGCAAACAGACTCTGAAATTTTTTTATGACTTCCTGTGAATTAGGGTCAGACATAAAATGAACCTCCCACTATTTACTGAAATAGTCAGCTACAACTAAAGCAAATGTATACTTTCTTGGCAGAGAATTGAATGGCCCCACAAAATCTACAGCCAGTTTCAACCAGGGAGCATCAGGGGCCATGACTTCTTGGACAGGCACAAATCTTTTTTTTTAGTTTGTCCAAGATGTCCCTCATGTCCAATATCAATGATGCGACTTCTCAATGACTCAGGAGGAACAAACTTTTCACCTCTCATAATCATTCCACCCTCCTCCAAGGTGAGCTTATCAGCAATTTTAGCAAAAGGATGAAAACGGCTCTCAAGATGTTTTTCTTTGGGCCAACCTGAAACAATGTATTCTTTTACGTTCTTAAGAACAAGATCAGACTCTAAAGCACAAAACCATTCATGTTCAGTAAAACACCCTGAAGAACAAACATCAACCGCAGCGATTAAACACTCCTCATCAACATTTTCATCTTGATCATGTATAGAGAGGTGAAGGGGAAACCTTGAAAGAAAATCAGCCCTAGTGTTCTTTCCTCTTGATATGTGTGCAACATCAAAATTGTACTGCAGCAATTTAGAACTAAGCCTGGCAATCCTTGGATTATGGTCTTTCACTATTTTTCCTCCAAGAATGGGGACAAGTGGTTTATGTTCTGTGAGAAAATGAAAACTTTTCCTCCACAGTAAGCACTTGAACCTCTCAACTGCCCAACAACACGCCAACAGCTCACGTTCAATTACTGACGAGTTTTCTTCACTACGTCGCAAAGCACGTGAAGCAAACCCCACTGTATATTCTTTCCCCTGCTTAACTTGAGATATCATGCCACCCAGGCCATATAAACTGGCATCGACCGACAGAGTACATTTTAAACTGGGATCAAAGGGTGTGAGAATTTTACAAGACCCCAAATCCTTCTTTATGCGAGTAAATTAATTTTGACAAAACTCCTCCAACTTAAAAACGGCTCTCTTCTTAAGTAACTCTCACGACGGACCCTCGCAGCGGGATGCCTGGCTTTCACCTTGGGGATGCCCAGTAAAGGGGTTATCACACAGGGGAATACCAGGACGGGTTCCCTAAGCAAGCGCTTAGAAACTGGTAGGTGATACAGCGCTATATAAATGAATTACATTTACATTTACATGTGTACAGTTTTTGTCGAAAAATTTGAGATAAACTTAGAATACAATTCATACATTCCCAAAAATGAAGACACAAGTTCTTTAGAGGAAGGACAAGGTGCATCAACAATAGCCCGAATAAGACCTTCCCTGGGTACATTCCTTCTCCCGAAATGTGGTGCCCCAAATACTCAATAGATTGTACACCAAAAACACATTTGAGTTTGCTTGCCACAATACCTCTAGATTCTAACCTCTCTAAAACACAAGAGAGGTTTTTGTCATGTGACTCTTTACTATTTCCCGCAACTAAAATATCATCCTGGTAAACCACAGTGTCAATGACACCCTCCAACACCTTCTCCATGATGCGTTGAAAAACGGATGCCGCCAAAGCCAGCCCGAACAGCATCCTCCTGAATTGAAATGAACCTATGGGTGACACAAAAGCAGTTAAATGTTTGGTTGTAGGGTCTAATTCAACTTGATGATACTCTGATGCTAGATCGATTTTTGAAAAAAAATTCACACCAGCAAACTTAGACAGGATGTCATCAATGCAAGGGAGAGGATGAGAATCAACCCAAATCCCTCTGTTTAAGCTGCGTAAGTCAATACAAACCCTGAGACTGCCATTTTGTTTGCGCCACGACTGAGGGGGACAACCAAAGGGACGATGCGATGAGTTCAATGACCCCTGATTCACACATTTTCTGAAGTTCAGCTGAAAGATCATCCCTAACACTGAAAGGTACATTGAGTAACTTGTGCTTAGTTGGAAATGCACCTTCTTTCACTTTAATGAAATGTTTAAATCCACTAATGCATTCTAAGTTGTTTCCAAAAACTTTAGGAAACTTTCAAAACAAAGACGTAGAAGTTTCATCAAGACTGTGTTCTTCCACCACAGAAACTTGCTCCTTGGTACCTGGTCTAAGTGTCATCCCAAACAATCCCTGGTGGTACCACCCTAAAATGTTGAGCCCTTTCTTAGCTACATACACTTTTCCTTGGATGTGTCTGTTCTTGAATACAAGAGACGTTTAAAAAAAAACAGATAATTCTATTTTCCTACCCTCATAGGAGACAGGACTCCTATCTGGTGGATTAAGTGGTTTGTCAAGCCAGGTCTTCTCCAACAGCTCATCTGTAATCATTGTCATACGCGCCCCTGAATCAACTAAAAGGTGAAGAGGCTTATCATCCACCATAATCTCAACCAAAGGGTCAATACAATCTTCAGAATGATCCTTGACAACAACTACTAGGTCGGATAAAGAGCTAACGACCTCATACACTGCATCATTAGAATTATCGTCCTCGTCATATACTACACTCACACTTCCCTTGAAATGACATACTTTAGCAAAATTACCCTGTTTGCCACATTTGTGACAGGATGCAGCCCTAGCTGGACAAATTCTCAAATTAGGGAAATGAGAGGCAAAACCACATTTATTACACACATTCTTTGAGACACTGCCCCTCTTCTCATTTTTGTTATAAACGTATTTAAAACCTTTTGACTCAGTTTGTGGTTTGTTCAATGAAACTTGTCCTTTAAGATTTTGCCTCCACCATTCTTAATAGCGACAACCACATTTTTGGCTGGTTTCAACTCTCTTGACGCCTTTTGTGATAACTCAATACTCTTAACTACAGAAAGTGTTTCTTGTAAAGAAGGATTTTTAAGAGTGAGTACCTTCTCTTGCACCTTTTTATCATTAGTATGAACAACAATTTGATTGTGAATTAGCTGTGATGTAAAATGTTCAAACTCACATTCTGATGCGAGTATGCGAAGAGCTGCTACATAAGAAACAATGCCCTCATCCTTTTCCTGTTCCCTTGTGAAAAACTTATGTCTAGCCACAACGAGACTGCTTTCTACAGCAAATTCTTTATGTAACATTTTAACATCGTGTTGAAATTCATCTAACTCATCCTCACCCTCAACTACATCGAGAGGGGGAAGATGCTCTAAGACAGATTGTCCCTCAAATCCTAAATTGTGTTCAAGAATGAAACGTTCCCTCTGTGCGCTAAATCTGCTACCTCCCATTGCCCCTAAATATTTTTCATACGCCCTGTACCATACTTTCCACCTGACAGGTGGATCACCTGTAAGCTGTACAAATGAGGGAGGAGCTTATACATTCTGCATATTGAAGATACAAAAGTAATGAACACTCAAAAGTGAAAAACTAGATGAGGAAAATTAAAATACACTTGTTAGAAATACAAATCCACCTGCAGGATCAACAATACACCAACACCACCTGTAAAGCAAAAGTAATTAGCAACAGTGTATCATAAAACAGACATGAAAAATAACTAAATTAAGACAAAATAATGAAACATTTCCTAACTTTTCTGCTGTTGAGAAAATATGTTCTTTTTGAACGTTGCTTCCTCTGAAATATTCCTCAGGCTCTTGTATTGATGCCTCCTACCACAGAGAATAAACAAGGTAATTTTTCTTGAAATCTAATTATGAATAACAGAAGAAAATAGATTATTCTCTGTCACATCACAAAAATGAATAATGTCACCTCAACGCGTTGAATAAAGTTTTCACTGTCACTGTGAAAAAATAAATGTCACCTCTCGATGGAATAAACCGTTATCTCACAATGTTGGTTCCTGAGCTTGTAGATTCCTGAACTGGTTTCTGAGCTCACTTCACTGCTTACCGATTGGCGTAACAAAGAAGTAATCAATGGAGTGAAGTAAAGAAACTACCTCACGTTTTTTGATTCCGCACTCCCGACCACTGGAACACATGCGCCACCGGCACTTCCGACAGCTTTCACCTCAAGAGCAAGACTGGGACACAGCTTGTGATCAGCCGCAGATGCATGCTTCCAATTATTCAGTGACGTGTGTTTCAATGTTTCACCAAAGCTGACACAGAACTTGCGCAGAGCGCTGGCACAGAGTTGACGAAGTATACAATCGCTGAGTATAAGTGTAGATTCCACAACATCATCAGATGTTCGCAATCTTTAGACGGAGAAACATCACCATACAACGGTGTGCCAGCAACTCACAATGGAACTAATGTCACACCGAACCAAACTCCAAATCGCTTGAAAACAGTCACAATCCTCAGACTGCAAGTCTTTAACTTTTCAAACACACAACTCACATTGAGAAGAAGTTGGTTGCACTTTTCTTTCTGGACTCGGTCTCTGTGTTCTCGCGGTAACCCCAAGACTCAATTCCTCTGTAAACGCTCCCAATTTCCACAATTTCTTCACCACAACACCAAGATCCAGGATCTCATTGGTGTGTGTCAATTTGAAGAACCATACAGGATACAGTCCTCTTCAAACTCTGAGCCAAAAACTTTCACTCAATGCTATAGGCAAAACCCATAGGAAATTGTAGAGGAGCACGAAGGAAGAAACTGCACACGTGGGTGGAGGCGCTAACGGTCCTCGTCGCCAAATTGAAGTAATCAAGCTGAGACATACAGGTAAGGAGACCTGTAGTTTATTGACCGAGAGCCTCCTCAGCTCCCAGGATACTGGCAGGTAATAACAGCTAGTGGACGACATTCAAACATCAACATTCTATTGTCATAGAAATTACATCATAGAAGCTATGTGGAGAGGGGAATAGAATTACTACAAGGAGTTTTGATTTTTTTTTTTAATTAGTAAAAAGTAGTGTCTAACAATTAAAAGACCAATTGCGGACATCCAGTCATGTGAGACTAGGGCAAAGTCAAGCGTTATGACTGACTGCGATGGAGTGCAGTTCAGATACACAAGGTGGATTGGGCCCTGTCATGGCTTACCTTTGGGCTTTGAGGACATTTTAAAGAGAAATGTCTGACAAGGTAAAGTTCAGTGGGGCAAGGCAGCCTGTGGTATCTGAGGAGGAGGTGTCATATTTAGGAAGCCACTGGATAAAGTTGCAGTGAAGATTTCTACATTCAGACTTTGTCACTTTTTGGGAAGTCTAAATTTTCTACCGGGATGAAGTTGAGGGTTGTAGCCGATGAGGGCTTGCAAGGCTGGATACCCCTTCTTGCAAGGAGCTGCTGAACGTGAATTGCTGATGCAAAGAAGAACGTAGCGGTTGCTACAGTGAAGCCAGTTCAACCGCCAATGTACCTTTGACAGATCGGTCAGCAGGGAAGTTCAGCTCTACTCTCAGTTCTTACGGCAAGTTCCAAGGTTTCATTTTAGGCTATTTGGGCACCCTTAGCACCACTTCCATGGGCCCAGAACTGGGTGGGCACCACATGGTGGGAAGGACTCACTTCAGGCAGGATCTAGGTACAGAGGTCAAGGTATAGGAGCTTTATGTGTCCCTGTAGCTCCGAACAGGAGGCCAATTAACTAGTCCTAGAAGTCCTCGATTCGAAGGGAAAGGCAGTCTCCTAGCAGCAGGGCAGTCCTCTGAGGGTTCAAGGAAGGCTTCTAGCAGCAGAACAGTACTCTTAAGTACAAAGCGGACCTCAAGCTGAAGGACAGACCTTTGAAGTGCATGGCAGGCCTTATATGTGTCTTCCACAGGTCCAGGAGTGAACTAAAAATTGAATCTGAGGGTCCTATTTTTAAATCTGGTGGCAGCTTTGAAGTGAACTTTTCGAGTTTTTCTCTCACAGATAGTTCTGATATTTCCTTCTTCTCTGCCTGGGCTCCAAGGAGTCTGGGGTGACAAAAGGATAGTGTGATGTTTGTAGAGAATCAGCCAAAAATATAAGTGGGACAGGGAACAGCTCCACCCCACACATCCTGGCAGGATGGACCCATACTGCAACTCCAAGTTCCCCTGTGTATTACTGTCTGGAAGGAATACACAAAAGCCGACTGCTTTGCTAATAACAGTCATGTGACCTAGGACACAGGCTGCAGGCACCAAATGGTGAGGAAAAGTAAATGCCAACTTTCCAAAAGTGGCATTTTCAAGATTGTGACTTAAAATCCAACTTTATCATTAAGAGGATTTTAAATTACAATTCTTTACAGACCAAAAATTACATTTCTACCTTTTTCCAAACAAGAGTTATCACTTATTAAATGTAATAAGTTCACATATTGTTATGCTAAGGGAGAAGTAGGTCTCACAGAAGTGAAAAACAGACTTTGGTGTTTTTAACTATAAAGACAAGTAAAACTTAAAAGCAGATGTCCCACTCTTTTAATGCAATCACCCTATCCTATGGGTTGTATAGAGCCTACCTTACGGTTGACCTATATTTTAAAAAGGGAGGTTTAGGCCTTCCAAACGGGGTTATTTTGCCTGGTCAAATTGTCATGTTAAAACTGCACACAGGCTGCAATTGCAAGCCTAAAAATGTCTTTAAAGGCTACTGAACTGGGTGACACAGTAAGTGCTACAGTCCCTCTACTAGCATTTACTTTACAGGTCCTCGGTACATGGTGCACCACGTTACTAGAGATGCATGACTAAATTAAATGTGACAATCAGTAGTAGGACAATGTTACTATTTTTTTAAGGAGTGAGCACAAACACTGATTAGGAGTGGTAAGATGCACAGAGGCCTCGAGCCAACAAAAACAAACAGGCGAGGGAGTAAGGCAAAATTTAGGTGGAAGACCAGACTAAAGTGGATGCGGGGTCTGGTGGCTCAGTTGACTAATGTATCCACTGCAGGGGTCTGTGTTCGATCTCATGGTGACATGTTCGAATCCCAACAGGTCCACTCAGCCTTTCATCCATCTGAGGTCGATAAAATGAGTACCATTGAGTT
The DNA here is from genome assembly GCF_964261635.1 of Lissotriton helveticus. Taxonomy (NCBI): domain Eukaryota; kingdom Metazoa; phylum Chordata; class Amphibia; order Caudata; family Salamandridae; genus Lissotriton; species Lissotriton helveticus. Next base: position 966,430,641 of record NC_136072.1, read on the forward strand.
GGGTAACAATGAACATCTGTTATTCAGTACCAAGATGCCTACGGGTGAAGTGCGCTTTACAAATACATGTTATGTTATGTTAGATCTAACACTCCGTTCCATCTTACTTCCGAACCACCCAACGGGACTTCCCTATGCAAATCATATCTGGTCCTGCGTTAATAGGAACAGTCAATTTTCATCTGCCATGACACATCCTTTCTAAAGGGAACAAAAGCAGCCCCAAACTGGCTTCTGTCTGTTTCAGTGAAGTGCAGCTTAAGTCCTATGGCACTCTGAACAAGGACCTACATAAATTACAGGAAGCAGAAAACTACCTGTTGTCACTGTGGAATGCTGCTACAATTGTAATTACCTATCTCATAATTTGCTTAAAGGAACACGTGATGCTATTATTAATCACACTTTTGCCAGACCAGGAAAGCAAAATCTTGAAATTCGTAACACTATGAATACTGTCAGAATATGAATATTTATACCTGCTCAGGATTACGATTCAGTGTTGCCTGAGCTAATCCAACACTTGAGATGGCGTCTAAAATCGTTGTTGACACAAAAACCTGACCGCAGACAAACCAAATAAGAAAGGCGAAAATCCAAGAATCACAACATAAACTTTTACACTACAGACTTTAAAATGTGAACTGGTGTTTGTACTAAACACGAATGTTCGAATGCATAAGCAGTATTTATGAAAGGGTGAAACAACAGCCCATGTAGATAGGGTCAGTCTCTTCATCTAATCTAACATTGAAACAACAACCTCGAGCGGAAGCGATTTTAGGATTCGCTCAAATCACGAAGGAGTACAACCACAACAGTGGCATGTATGCACTTTAACTGCAATGCCTTGGTGACTCTTACAGGTTTTGGTAAAAAAGAAGAAAGAAAGAAAAATATAATCTTCTTAAAAACAGATGGATCTTCGAGAAGGCAATGCTGCATCGTCTGTGCTTCTGTCACTGCCTCGTTCTGCAAGCCTTTCACAGCAAACATTCTGCAGCCCTGCCAAGTGTCACGCATCAGGCGTGACACCGAGGCATTTCAGTGCTGGTGTCCGCATCCCCGCACTAAATGCATTAGTCACGCATAATTAGGGACCCCCTTCGCATGCTGTTACAAGGAACTGCAACTGGGAGCTCACTGTGCGAAAGAAAGCGTGCATGTGTCTGACTGTGTTAGGAACTTAAATAAATACATGGTGAACTGGAGCGAAGTGAAGCCTGGTCAATCAATAATCTACAGCACATCCAAGATGTCTTTTGCAGCTCATCCTCGTTGTTGTTTTTATCAAGGCACGCTTTCTGGTTACTGCTTGCAGGGTAATTGGTCTTCTAGGCTGCAAGGCTTTTATTTTCCTAGCATGCCCGTCTCTGGCAGCAGACTTGTGTTGGAGAAAACTATGAGGAAGGGGACAGGTTTTAATTTTAATTTCGGAGTCGACTCTTGTATTACGGCCGACCCACACTCGCAACATTCACCTGCACAGACCTTCACATGTTGGCGCAGCGGGGCACACTTAACCGCCGGTTCATAAATATTATGATTCGTCTGTTCTATTTGTGGGGAGGCTCGCGGGGCACACTACTCGTCCAGTCACGCTGGGCGGTCATTCTCGGGTCTCGTTCCTGATATTCATGCCTTCGAGCATCTAAGATAACTTTTTGGGAAAAAACGGAGTGCATTCGGACTATCATTCATTCTTATTTCTGTCCCGCCTGGTTATGTTGAGCGTTTGAAATAGCAGTTGCATATTACGAAAAATCAGAAGCCCCCTGGAAAAATCGACTGGTATTCTGTGCATAAGCAGGAGTCATCTTTATATAACACCAAATGGTAATTAATTATGCATGGGACATTGTTTCATTTTTTTTTCTTTTGCGTTTTGTTTTCGACGAAAGGGTGCATTTAAACATTGGTGACTGATGCACTACTAAAGTATTTTCATTGTTTATGTTTTGAATCGAGATTGTGAGGGTGCTGCATCATCAGGTTTAAGGTAATAATTGATTGTTAATTTAGGCAGCAATCACTGCATTTTGCCCTGAATATGCTGCTTTCCACACTGGATCTTCTCTCTACACATATTGTAAGTTGCGCATTTACTTATGTATGGCTTATTTTTAGTTTTCAAAGATGCTTTTACTCAGTCTACCACTCAGCATGGGCGCACTGATTGGCAGAGCAGCTCGCCGTCGCTTTTGCACAACCCCCGTTGGTGCACTTTAGTGAAGTAGAATTTCTTGTTGCTCAAATGGGTGTAATTTCTGATATTTATATGTTTCCCTATATGTTTAATTGCTTGATTTTTGCTCATGAGAAAGTGTCACTCATAGTCGTTGAAATGTCACTCATAATTACACTGAAATTATTAAAATGTCACACATAGCAATCTGAAACCTTGGCAGCTATGATTCTGCATTTGTGTGAAATGTGAAAGAACATCTTAGTCAGACATGCACCTCGAAATGTTATTTCTGGCAATTAACCCATCTGGTAACAAGTGATTCAACTTCGCCGGTCAAAAATTAACGTGCAAAATTGTAGTTATGAAGGAAACAAGAAAGCCTTGCTCACTGGAATATTATTGTCCAAATTCGCAGATAAGATTTGTAAATATTAAGAGGGTGATTGTTTATTGTCTTTTAATTAAAATGTCATTTCAAAAGCAACGACAGATATACGCTCCCCTTGTTCTAAAAATGTACTTCAAAAGACGTCAGAGTTTTTTTTCTGGAGGTAGAGGAATTCTCCACTGGTAACAAGCAGACAAACAAATCAGCCTTTTTGAAGAATGATTTGCTGAAAGGGACCAGCCAGTAGAGATTTTTAAAAGAAAACGGTTTTCCTTACCCAGGTCTGCATCACTAAAAAGCACCAACAAATGCATTCCAGGATGTTCCTTTGTTTGAGGATGTCTGCATAGATTCTGAGAGCTGTTGTGACGTAATTTACTAGATGGGCCCTTCTATTATGTCGTTTTCATGTCCCAATGTTGGCAACATTGCATTTGTGTTCTGTAGTGATCTAGGTCAGTAGACGTGGTGCCAGGAACCATGGCTTAAGAGAACAGGCACACTTACCAATTGTCATTAGACACTATTACAAAAAGATGGAAGTGTGAGAACTACCGCTCAACATGCATATGTTGGGATGGTAATGGCGTGCCCAATAATTTCACTCTCCACAGTTAACGAAGGAATCATTGATTAAATAATTATCAAAACAAACCATTGGCACATTAGCGAGAGAGCACATTTGCGAGATAGCACATTGTTCGGTTGTTGTACAATGTATTCAAGAGCATTTGAATATACAACTATTCAGTCAATGGTTTCAACAAAATTAGCCAACCCAACCCTTGGATAGACAATCGCCTTAATCCTGTTTACCTAGCAAACACATTGAACAAAAAGAGTACTACTATATCTGTTCAAGTGATTCTGTGATATCCTGAGTCTGAGTACAGAAGACAGCTCTTTGGGACACAACCATCACTAATGGATGCTTGACCAATGGAGGAGTTGCAATATGAACAATTCTGTTTTGTTCCAAAAACATGTCCTATATGTTCAACCAAATCTAATATAGTACAAATGTATAAGCTATAAAAGCTTAAATGGTTGTATTCCAGAATAAGAACCAAATTGGTCACATTGTGGTACAGCCACTCTTTTAATGTCACACTCATCCGTTCATAATCAACAACAATGGAGACCTCTTCTGAGAAATATTCTGAGGTCTCTAGTCTGGATGAGCAGCAGTGACTTGTGCCAATTGCATTTTAAGAGTGAATAGATCAGTTGCAGTCTCCATCATGAAGATACAAGCTGTGAAATTTAAAGTAAAGTAGAGGAATTCAGAATAACTATCTTTACACAATTTAGGATTAATGCAATTCTGTTAACACCATTATGCTGGTGGCAGAGTTTTTTAACAAAGCATGTGTCAAAGATATGTACTATATAGACATATTTGCATGTTAACTCATGATTCACAATGTTATGTTATGTTATTGGGGTTTTATAGAGTGAGCTAATTCCAAAAAAGCCATCTTGGTGCTAGTATCCCAAAAAATCCTAAACCCAAAAAACAGAACTATGAGGTGAGAAATATACAGGTAACACCTCTAGAATATGAAACTAAGCTGTGAATGTAACAGCCAAGTTTTTAAGTCATTCCTGTATTTTGCAAGATAAGGTTGGGATCTCAAATGTCAGGAAGTACGTTCTACCATTTAGGGGCAACCCAGTGTGCGTTTCTTATTCTCGGCACTTGTGTGTGTAAAGCATTTAATACCATCAAAACATTAAATAGGTAATACACACAACACAATAAAAATCCAACTTATACAAATAGAGAATGTTCTTATCCTTAAAATGACAACAGCCCAATGTAGGGAACTGGACATATGAATTTTTGAAGGACTATGGTATAGCGCTTAAAAGCATAAAACACCAACCGCTGCTAACTGATCACACTGGACTAGTTCAAATCTGAAAGTTTAAGTCAACCGTGATGAAGCCCGGGTTAGATACAGTCCCAGGTAAATCCATTTGAGGTTTTACCTTCTTAGAATTGTGCTAATAGTCAAGTTTGTGGGGCAGATGATTACTGGAAGCAAGGAGAGCGTCACTAGTGGTGGTCCCTGGGGGGGCAAAGAACCCCCTGGCGGGCAAATGGATAAGCAGGAGCTTCGGGATCACAAGCGGTGATACTTGCTGTGCAAATAGACAGCTTGTGCTTGCTTTTACTGATCCTTTGGGCAAGTGCCATGGTTCCAGAGCGAGCAGGCCTGTTCACAAAGAGCACACATGCTTGGATTTAAGGGCTCAGAAACCTTAGAGATGCCTCCTGGAGGTCAGGAAATCATTGCATATGGGACCAAGAACTGTAGTTCTGTTGGTTCATAGTTCCTTTGGGGAGAGGAGAGTCTTCTAGCACTGGTAAAGGGTTCAGAAGCTCTGGAATACCACTTCGGGGCTAGAACTCAATCACCCACAATGCACGTATGCAGTCCAGGAAATCCAGGTGTAGCTTGTCAACTGGAGTATTCCTCTCTGTAGGCTGATACAGGAGACTTTATCCAACCCTTTTCTACCTGTTGCTGCTCACGGAGTCAATTCCTTCTGCTTAAAATGGGCACAGTCCTTTATTGTGCAGAGCCATGAGAGTGGAGTAGGTGCACACCTTCTGAGTGCCAGTCTTCTGTGGTGTAGTCAGAAGGGTTCAGCAGGGCAGTTCTTCTTCAGATGTTTTAGGCAGGGATCTGAGGTTCTCCTGCAGATCCTCCACATATATTCCCCACCTGGCCTCGCAAAGGGGGGCACCCAACCAATGGGGTTCAAGTTTCCACCCTCTGCTACTACCTCTTCCTGGGAAGTGTGGCATATTTTTGACTATTCTCCAAAATCTAAATGGAGAAATTCTCTCCTTGGAGTGCAAGTCTGGCTACCCCTACCCACAGGTGTGGCTAACATTTACCTGCGCTCCCCATCCAGGCCCTCTCTAAGAATCTGGCTGGGGATCAAGGAAGTGGGGTCTAGCCTGAATCCTGTGACATCTGCCCTTCTACCTTTGAAGTTCAGTTTATCTCCCCAGCCCCCTTCTTGTCCCTTGCTTCTCCAGGAAGCAATTCTCCTCCCACTAAATGTCTGCATTGTTCCAGCCCCAGGCCTCTCCACTGCTTCCCGGGGAGCACCTTGGCTCAGGGTGTTAGAGGATGGCCAATCAGAAGAGGCACCTACGGGCTGATTTAGGTAACTTCAGGATAGTACATTCTAAAACTACTTTCCAGCATTAATTATAATATATATGACCATAGCAAGTTGTTGATATATTGTAACTATTATTTTGATACTTTGAATTAGGTTGCTATCTAACTCCAATCAAAGGTTAAACTTTATTAAAATGTAATAAAGCCGTCCACGTTAGACCATGGAGCTAGCAGCACTACAATCGGGAAATATGACTTTTGCTGTTTTCCCCTCCACCAAGGCATGTAAAACATATTTTATAATGTCCCTGCTTTTAATAACAAGGCACCCTGACATTGGGGCACCAAAGGCAGGGATTGGAGTGACATAAATATTAAAAGTGTAGTTTTGGACTTTGGAATTACTTTTAATTCCAAAGTCGAATTTAGGCACAGTGGCATTTTAAAACCAGCCTGCAAGAAAATACTGGCTGTAAAATGACACCAGACACCACAGCAATGCATACTTAAGTGCATTAGGTCCACTGGGGTTTCCAAACCCACATGCCCTACCATACACCAGAGACTTACAGGTAGGTTTTCCTGCCCAATTATAATTACACCGATAACCATATATCTTTTAAGGGCAGAGGGCTTGGTTAGCAGAGACTGGGGCACTTTCAGAATCAGTAACCACCAGTATCGAATGGTGGTGATCAGGGCAAAAAGGATGACTTTCCGACAACCCGATTCCACGTAAAGGGGAATTAAAGCTACGTATATACTTCAGCACAAGTCTAAACACTCAATACACTATACAGTACATGAAATATGCTGTAATTATGGAAATGAAGGTAAGGAATTTTTCTTCAAACAATTATCTACCAGTATTATTATGCAACATTTAGAAACAGACTCTGAGAAGTGAATGGTAATATTAAGACAGCTAAATATTTATTTTGCTCTGGTCCTCCTGTTACTGGTGGAGGTCACACTATATTGCACAGCTACTAATTCTAGGTGAACTTACAGAAGTAGTGTAAGCTTCACTCTTCAGTAAATTAACATGTATGTGAGAGTTGGGCACTTATTATGGTACCTTCTCAGTTAAGACTTGCTTCAATAGCACAATCCAATCCTCTCACACCTGAATCTGAAACACTGCCCATGTGAAACTTTGGAAGGACTGTCAACAAAATGCAAGAATTCACTTAAAACTCCTTACATAGGGCCCAATTTATATAAGGGCAGAAAGAGTACTTCATCGCAACACTGATGGAGTACTCTTCCCACCAATATAAAGGTCTGCCCTCCAAACTTAATGTGAAAAGACCATAGTTTGGCAATGGCGGAGACTACTTCTTCTCTGCTCTGGCCAAGCTTCTCCAATGGACTGATGGAGTTAGGACCATCTGAGAATTGGCAATATGTCTGCCCACTACATTTAAATAGGTGGACATACCGCTGTTTTATATTGTCATTTACCTTCGCAGTAATTGGCAGTAAAAATATAAAAATGCACCCTGAGCCATGGAAGATGACTCTCATGGCGAGGGAGGCATTGTTTTTTCTTTTCACTTTCAAAAACAAAATCTTACTTTGGGATTTTGTTTTTGAAAATACAAAAAACTTTGAAACTTTGCTGTCTATCAAAGTTACAATTCATTCATAGGAACCACCTTGACAGCTGTTCCTGGGTTGGCTAGAAATGTCTGTCAACCTGATGGACAGTTCTAAATTTGGCAGTTGGGACCTCCGCCAAAGTGAAGGGGCAGAGGATGGCCATCTGCCAACTTCTGCGTCAGGCCCATAGTATGCTACATGGGAATATACACATCCCCAATCGTAGTATGACAGGCTGTGTATACCTTTTTTCAGATACAGTTATAATTTACCCCATTTTGTAATTTGCACCCGCTTCATTCAAATCTATGCAAAACATTAATTTAGCACTAATAAGTGGCACACTAAAATTCCAAACATTTTAAAAAGGCTTCCTTATTTCTTCTGTTACCAAGGTTTTTGCCGGACTGCTGCGGTGACAGTCTTTGTTCTAAATGTTAGCGGAGAAGACTTTCTCAGACATCTCACGTTTGAAAATTAACTTTTATTAAGCTTGTTACATTTTTATGTACATTACAGCCTACATACAAAAAAATCATCAATGTCTCTTTCATGTAAGTTGGTGTTTTTTTATGATGAAGGAATGAAACATGTGACGAGAGCTGTTTCGCATATTCCCTCTGCCCAGAGGTCAAAATGAAAGTTGTTTAGAGTCCAATAGTAAATTAATGTGAGTGGAAACATGGAAGAAGAAATTCTTACACCATGAATATCCAGGATCCACATATAGCAGAAAGACAGATCTCCACTGAACACTGGAAACAAAGTACTGTAGTGTATAGCTCTCTACCTCCTGAGGTTAGAGAGACCTGAACACTTGCTCCGTGGAAGGCAGGGTACACATAATGGGACAATGAAGGTTCTGCTGGGCACAGATAATTAAGAAAGTAGAGCAAGAAAAGGTGATCAAGGTGACCTTTTTCTTATATGCTATGATCCTTGTTTTCATACTTTCTTGCTTTTATTCGTATCTACTCCACTTCTTTTTACACATGGTTTTTTGCAACTTTATTTTCGTGATGCACCGCGCAGATTAACACCGGTAGTCCTCTTTCTAACACTATTCTCGAGCTTATTACGCACGCTCACGCTTGAACCAGTTCACCCACCTCTCCTTGCGAGAATACCACTGCGTTCAATTATGGCTACTTGCATTTTGTTTACGGTAAGCTCCGTTAACCTTGTTTCACTTTTCAGACCGCATTTAATGGGGATCTGGTTTCTGCCATTTGAAACGTATGCGGCGCATTTCCATTGCGATCACAATGGTGGCTCAATACTTCACGTATTACCCACGACTCCTTTAAATAGTGCACTTTCATTCATCTATTTATTTTTTCTTGCATGCCCATATTGTTCATTGCGCTGAGAGAACGCCACGCTTGTGGCTTGTTCACTCGGTTATTTCAGTTTTCTTTTTGTTACATGTAATTTTTGTAGCTCCATCTGGTATGTCTCACACCCGCTCTCCAGCGCTTTCACGGTGCATTTGAAGACAGGTAGACATCTGAGCAGGGACCCAGATTACCACGCAGAGCTGTCCTATTCGCATTTTGGTTTCTTCACAGGGTTTTATTTTCATTTTCACAGCAGCATGCTTTGGCTTATCGTTCCACCGGTCACCCTTCTTCACACTGGTCGTGTTTCATCACCAGCACGCCCTATTTTTAGATGTATTCCTCCCTCAATTTTCTTACAGCTCCTCGTATATCTATTTTGTTACACCGGTCACCACTCTTCACCACAGTCGTGTTTTACCACCAGCATGCTCTATTAAATTCAGATGCATTCCTCTCTCGGGTCTCTGGTTACAATTTCTTTACTTTTGTTTTCTCCTAGACACATGCCCCCAGAAGAAGAGCCTATGGCTCGAAATGCATGAGGGTGTTTCCTATGAAATCAAGATTTGAATATATTTTGACACTATTGAATGCATTGTTACTACCTGAATTCGCCTACAAACAGAATGTTGAATCATATGATGAAATATGACCAATTCTACTGGCTGAATTGAAAATCAGAAAAACTATTCTACTACCTTTTGACGATTTATTCGTATTACTTCTCTGCAATTGATTTTGCCTACAGGTGTGCTCAAGTTACTACCCTTACACATGTAAGGTTCACTTCAACCTTCTCTAATGCCACTTCATGTGGCATGCTGTACCTTTCCAAAACCGATAATCACAGTAGCCAAGTATCCCATAGAAATGGAACATCTGAGAGAGGGTGTGGATGCAGGCCAAACTATGGCTCTGATCCTGCTGGACCTCAGCGCGGCGTTCGACACTGTAGCACATAACATCTTGCTACAGTGTCTGAACAGAGGCGGCATTTCTGGCACCGCGCTGAGATGGATCCAGGACTTCCTCAAGGGGAGAAGCTTCCGAGTAAGGCAAGGAGACTGCTATTCCAAGGGGGTTCCCCTGGGCCAAGGCGTGCCTCAGGGCTCGTCATTGAGCCCGACCCTCTTTAATATGTATGTCGCGCCTGTTGCGTCGATTGTGGAGAGCCATGGTCTCCAATTGGTTTCGTATGCCGACGATACGCAGCTGGTGATCTCCCTATCGCACGCGCCCTGTCTTGCTGCCGATGGCTTCCGGTCGTGCATGAAAGAGCTTGCCGAGTGGATGGCTATCAACTGCTTGAAGCTTAATGGCGGCAAGACAGAGGTGCTGGTGGTGGGGAGAGCCCAGTCCGCTTGGCCGTCGGCATGGTGGCCACCCTGTCTAGGACCAACTCCAACCCCTTGCCAAGAAGCACGAAATTTGGGGGTTTGGTTTGATGCGGGCCTTACTTTTGGCCCCCAGATCAACCGGGTGGTTGGAGTTTGTTTCGGGATTTTGAAGAAACTGAGAAAAGTCCTGGACTTACTCCCGATCGGTGCCCGTCAAACCCTGGTTCATGCTCTGGTGACAGCTAGGTCGGACTACGGGAACCTGTTGTACCTGGGGGCTCCAGAAAAAAGCATGGCACGCCTGCAAGTGCTGCAGAATGCGGCAGCACGTCTGATTCTCAGGCTGCCCAGAAGGGCGCCTTCTAAGGCGGCCCTCCAGAAGTTACACTGGCTCCCTGTGAGGAGAAGAGTGGAATACAAAGCCCTCTGCACCTGTCACCGAATTTTGAATGGTAGGGCACCCGACCCGTTGAATAAATTGATAGAAGTGTATCAACCTGCACGAGCACTCAGATCCGCAGGGGGCGGTCTTCTGAGGATCCCCAGAGTTAAGAGAGCCCGCATGGGAGGTAGGTCCTTTAGATGCCTAGCGGCAAATAATTGGAATAAACTACCAGCGGACCTGCGCCTGGAACCGGAGGAAACGAGGTTCCGAGCGAAACTAAAAACATTCCTTTATACCAAATAAAGCTCATGTCTGCTCAGTTGTTGTGTCCCCTGCACGATGCCTCTCCCACTTTTTAGCGCGTGGACACGCCGGTGTGCATAACGCAGCGCTTTATAAATGTCCCTAATAATAATAATAATAATGGAAATATGCCCAAAGTTGGTTTACATTTTAAAAAAAATTCCTTGTTTCTGCTTCTTCTATAAAACGTGCAATCAAATAAGTAATTTAATATTTAAAATCGTGTGAGAAAAATTTAATTAGGTGAGCTATTACCATGGGCTTAATGGGGCAAATGTTTGCACAACTTATTATGAGCTTTAAATGTTAAGTGCCGAGTCACACATAGTGTCCAGGCATTAAACTTATTTGCTTCTGAACAAAGTAATACTTTATAAAATTGTCTCTTTAGCACAGTTCAGAAAGCTGCAAGCATCTCAGCAACACATGCATGTCTTTCAATAAAGATTACAAGCGCATAATGCAAGTATGTTTCAATGCATGGGAGTTTTGCAGCATTTAATTATGAAAGGAGGGGTTTAGCTGAGTAGAAACATATTGTTGGTAGTGCCATGTCTATTATGTTTTTATATTTGAAACAGAATTGCACATTTTTAATAAATTGTTTTGTATTTTTCCAAATACTAGTGTCACTACTTTTATTTGACATGTTTTGGTATTTTCATTGTTTTGTAGTTGTCCTAGATTATTTACAATGTAGAGACATATTGTGAGCATCCAGAAAGTAGAAGCACTTGGCGTAATTTTAATCAAAACAGATCAGGTGCAAGCCGAGAAAAATACTCCTGTGTTTTGAGAAATGCTTGTATGAGAAAAATGGTTTATTGATGAAAACGGATGAAACTAAAAGTAATGCCAACATTTTCAATTTCTGAGACGTATCACGTATGCAGTGTGAAATAGGCAGTCTTCGGTTTATGAAAACAAGTGTATGCCAACCTTCTATGTGAGTATTAAACATGTTCAATGTAATGCAGGATATACTCATAATGTGTACGGTATTAGTATTTGATACCACCCTGGGTCGGTCTGGTGAAGTTTCACAAAGTTAGCTGTAAGGCACTGAGCCAACATTGCACAGGGATGGAGAGCACACAATTCTAAGAAATCACTTTTGTCCCAGATCTGAATTTTGGGCCTCAGTCTACAGCAGAAGTTGAAAGTGCAGGGATGTATAAATCAAATATTCAGGGCAAACATTGTACACAGATGGAATAACTGATATGTATGCAATTGTTAAAGAATGAGTGTTCAAATGTGTAAGAATTTCTACATTTTAGAAGGTAACAGGTTCCTTTGCAAATGTTTTTGGCATACCTACATCATGCTTATGTCACAAAAAGAGTCAGGATATATATCGGAATTTTTGTCTATTGTTTTTAATAAATGTCTGTTGAGATTTTTTTATACCTCTAACATAATGGGCAAAACCAGTGCCCCTCAGAACCTGGGTGTATGTAATGTAAAGTAATGTTGGTCTGTCGGGTACAACATTGCTTTACAGCTTACTAAATAATGGACAGTGATCAGTGATGTCATCAGTGATGTCACTGACCATGTCAAGAATGATCTGATATGTGACATCATCAGCAGTGCATTGCAGGGGCGTGAGTTATAGTTAGCTGAACTAACTATAACAGGGGAATTTCTATGGTTTTGTGCAAGTGAAATGTCCAACTAACTATAACACGTCTGAAACCTATGGTTTTTTCAGTGTATTTCTAAGGGTTTTTTTAAATGCTAATTTCTAACTATAACATGCCTCAAACCTATGTTTTTTTCAGTGAATTTCTAAGGTTTTTTAAATGCTAATTTCTATCAATATAACGTGCCTGAAACCTATGGTTTTTTTCACTGAATTTCAATGTTTATTTAAATGCTAATTTCTATCTGTAACGTGCCTGAAACCTATGTTTTTTACAGTGATTTTCAATGGTTTTTATAATGCTAACTTCAAATTATAATGTTTATTTAACCTATAGTTTTTTCCAACTCCCATGAAGAACACAACACCCACTGCCACAACCCTCAGGACCTCCCTCCCCCTCCCTCTACCACCAAAGCAGCACAGAACAAGACAGCAAACTTTCCGAAAACAACATGATCCCTCAGCCACACAACAGCTGAATATTGGGACAAGTGTGAACAAACTATATGTGAACGAAGCAATTCACCCATGAATAACATTGCACACAATGCAAAGTGTAGCGGTGATGTGCTGGACCTATCTCAGTATGCACAACACACACCTCTATATGTGCACAAAGGCTACTGGTGCTTGTAGTGTTGTGGACAGTGGACCCAACCTTGTTACGTCAAACATTAGGGAAGATCTCAGTCATGTAGCTGTGCCGCCCCCCCCTATAAGCATAAGCGTAACCTGAGTGGGCTGGTCCGATGTACGCCACTTCAGCGTAGGAGTGTGAATAAATAGGCGGATCTCTTGGCGTGGTTCACTTGTGGGAAAGCCAAAGCATTTGCCAGGGCAGCACCCCTCACCCTGCCACGAGGCCGGTGTTGTGACCACCAGCCTCCTCAGCCGATCGCTGGCTTTCGCCACACAGGCCCCGAGTGGCATAGCACCACAGACGTATGTCTGTACAAACTATTGCCTTTGATATACACTGCGGACAGCAAGGCTCACAATTTAGATCGAGTTGTGATTGCAGATGACGCTATCCAGTAGGCAACAGACATTGCTTAAGTCAAAGCCATGTGGCTGTGTGCCCTTCCTCACCTCTGCCTCCGGCCTAGACTGTGATGAGTAGGGCTCACAATTCAGACCGAGTTGCGATTCAAGATGACGCAGTCCAGTAGGCAACACACATTGCTTAAGTCAACACAACGTGCCTGTGTGCTCTTCCTGACCTCTGCCTCCAGTCTACAGTGAGGTGAGTAGGACTCACAATACAGATCGAGTAGCGATTGTAAATGACGCAGTCCAGTAAGCAACAGACATTGCTCAAGTCAACACCAATTGCCTGTGGGCCCTTTCTCACAGCTGCCTCCTGCTTCCACTGAGGTGAGTAGGGCTCACAATTCAGATCGAGTCGAGATTGCAGATGTCGCAGTCCAGTAGGCAATAGACATTGTTACCAGTACGGCCTGCCAGGACAACGCATCATCGGCAAAGTAGATCTCACAACTGCAACTGTGTCCTGAGTCCAGAATGGCAGCGACCACAGCACCAGAATCCCTTCGATCAGTGAGGCATATTTCCATATGCAAGACTGGCAACACGTGATGCCACTAACTCTGTACAACACAAGGCAGGACACATGCTGCCACTAACTCTGTTCAACACAAGCCGCAACACGTAGTAGCACTAACCCTGTTCAACAGAAGCCAGGCAAAATTCAATAGGCAAAAGACATTGGTCCGACTGCAGCTCCCCCTCAACCACGCATCATCGCAGGGAACATACACGCTGAGCGCCAAAGGTACTACTAACTCAGTGCACCATAAGTCATCGCAAGGAAGATTTAACAGTTTTATGAAAGCAGTGAGGCATACTATTACTCGAAAATCACCCAAAAATACTTATAATATAAAAAGAACAGAACAATCGAAGTACATTAATGATTACAATGCGGTGATTTATAAGATGTGGAATGCAAATATGGACATACAATATGTTGCACATAACTGAACTGCTATTTCTCGCTATGTCACGTCATATATTACCAAGTCTGAGAAGACAGAATTGAAAGGAATGTAGGAAAAAATTTCACAGGACAAGACACTTAGCAAACAATTGTACAGCTTCAGCTTAAAGATGCTTTCACATCGAGAAATTAGATCCTACGAATGTTCGCGTCGATAGACATCTGCAAGTTTATATTCAAAGTCAAGAGGGATCATCTGGATAAGTCTTGGTCTTCCTGCAGCACAAAATTGAGCTTTGAAATCTGTACAAAAAATTGAATACTTGGCAATGAATGAACCGGAAAGTATAGATATTCTGAAAACAAATATGTTGGATACATGCTATCGAAATAGAAGTCCATACCTGGAAAACATATGCCTATAATAAATACTGCTACATTATACTTTCACAAAAATGTTAAGGAAAATATAAATGAAGGAAAATACGCTGTAATTGGATCTGAAGGATGTTTGGTAAAACATGCCAAAAGAAAATCTGATTAAACACAGGAAACTAAGTTGCGATACTCCAGATAAAAGAGAGCTTTTCTATTTACCTCTTCTGCAACTCTTCAAACCTTGGCAGACTGAAATGGAATTACTTGGAGATTGTGACTGCTATGAAGATTCTTTCAATGCCCTTGCTGACCGCTACCTCTGGCCTACACTGTGGTCAGCAGGACTCACAATTCAGATAGACTCCCAATTACAGATCACGCAGTGCAGTAGGCAAGAGAGATTGCTCCAGTACGTCCCGTCCGCACCAACCATCATCACAGGCTCATACAGTCTCAATGCTTCTGGTGCCACTAACTGTGCACCTCAACTCAATGCCACGTGGCTCTGGGCCCTTGCTGACCGCTACCTCTGGCCTACACTTTGGTCATCAGGGCTCACAATTAAAATTAAGTTTCCATTCTTTAATTACAGAGTCCAATAGGCAAACGAAAGCTCAATACAAGTCTACACTGCGGGCAGCAGAGCTCGCAATTCGAATTTAGGCCATGTGCCACCACTAACCCTGTTCAAGACAAGCCAATCCCACATGTCTAACTGTGTCCTGAGTCCAGAATGGCAGTGACCTCAAGTCCGTGGCAGCGACCACGGCACCAGACTCCCTTCGATCAGTGAGGTATATTTCCATATGCAAGACCGGAGGCACGTGATGCCACTAACCCTGTACAACACAAGCCGATCCCACACGTGTAATTGTGTCCTGAGTCCTGAATGGCAGTGACCCCAAGTCTGTGGCAGCGACCACAGCACCAGACACTCTTCGATCAGTGAGGCATATTTCCATATGCAAGACCGGCGACACGTGATACCACTAACCCTGTAAAACACAAGCCGATCCATCCCACATGTGTAACTGTGTCCTGAGTCCTGAATGGCAGTGACCCCAACTCCGTGGCAGCGACCACTGCACCAGACACTCTTCAATCAGTGAGGCATATTTCCATATGCAAGTACGGCGACACGTGGTGCCACTAACCCTGTACAACACAAGCCGATCCCACACGTGTAATTGTGTCCTGAGTCCTGAATGGCAGTGACCCCAAGTCTGTGGCAGCGACCACAGCACCAGACACTCTTCGATCAGTGAGGCATATTTCCATATGCAAGACCGACGACACGTGATACCACTAACCCTGTAAAACACAAGCCGATCCATCCCACATGTGTAACTGTGTCCTGAGTCCTGAATGGCAGTGACCCCAACTCCGTGGCAGCGAACAAAGCACCAGACTCCCTTATGTTTTATTTGTTGTTGTTTTCTTTAAATAAAATGTTTTGTATGTAAATCTATACATGACTAAGATACTTGTTTGTCCAACCGCACAGGGACACTTCTGGGCCCAAAAAGGTTTTTTGGGGGTATGTTGGTAATGTTGGAAGAGGGTGCATTACCTGCTGATGTGGGGAGATGCAGCATGAAAGGGGTATCTCTCACAGAAAGAACTCCGGTATGTTTTCAGAAATGCCTCGGACAGATGCCAGCTGACGGACTGAATCACGGACTTGAGTTGCACAGGGTTAGTCGCACCCTAAGTTGTATGGCTGTCAGTGGCCTACCACCACGTGGTGCTGACTTGCGTTGCACAGGGTTAGCAGCACCAAAAGCTGATGTGGTCTCCGCCATTGATGACTCAGGACGCAGGGACATGTGTGAGATCTGGCGGGCCGTGGAGAAGCTGATGTGGTCTCTGCCTTTCATGACTCAGGACTCAGCAACATCTGTGAGATCTGCCGGGCCGCGGAGCTTTGACAGGCACGTGGAGTGCCCACTGGTAGACACTCCGGTGGCAGCAGGTAATTATTTGGTCATGGATACACAGGGACCGCAGTGTCTCTCTCTCTCTCTCTCTCTCTCTCTCTCTCTCTCTCTCTCTCTCTCTCTCTCTCTCTCTCTCTCTCTCTCTCTCTCTCTCTTTCAATGACCTCTCAACTCTCTCTCTCACTCTCTTCCTTCCTTTACTTCTATCTCTCTCACTCTCTCTCCCTTCTCCCTTTCTCACTCCCTTTCTTTCCTTCCCTCTCTTATTCACTCGGGCTTTTTTTCCTTCTCTCTTTCTCTGTGTCTCACTCCTTTGATATGTTCATTACACACGTCCTCATTTTGTACTTTATTTTCCAGGCTGTGTCGTCAACATTTATGCTCCTGAAAAGAGTCTTCGGCCTTGTTGTTTTGTGTTCAGTTTGTTAAATTAAATTTATCCTTTATATATAAGTTTATGGAAAAATAAAGTTTGAATAAAAAAAGAAAAAAAAATCAATAAAGTTTTTGGTTGTTTTGCCGTGTGACTTTTTCTCGTTCTTATTACTATTAGTTGGTGGTGTCCACCATGGTGTTACATTTTGGGGCAGTTATCCCGGGAATACTGATGATGTCTGCAGTTTGCACCAGCTTCTGACTAGTGTGTTACATTTATCTCAACTTTAGTTGTATTAAAGTGCTGATAATGAGATGCAGAGTAGGCGTTCCTGTGCAATAAAACATGAGGTGCACCTTTATGATTTATTCTAAATACTAAAATCCTGTATTGAATTGTACTGTGGTAGTGGGTGTATTTACCGTGCACACACAAAAATAATGAAGAAAACTCATTGAATTTATATTCATTAGGAAAAGTGACTCAGGTGCTGGATCTTGACGGGATACACTGCCCAGTTCATTTATTTTTCTGTTCACGAAAAAACAACATCATAACTTTCACAACAAAAGGCAAAAACTGCGATGCGAAACAAATTCCGACGATAAGCCGCGTTAGCACCAGGGATTTTACACCTGATTTCGGCTGGTGTCCAACATGAAAGGGAACACAGCCAACAGCCACACCAGAACACCCACAGGTCCAATAGAGTCATTGAGCATGATACACGGATACCCATGAGGGTCACAGCACTTATCGCAACAACCCCAACACTGCCAATGTCCCCCGAACCAGCATCTGAGCAAGTGTGTCCGTGTGGTCATTGTGTTAGCACGATGGGCACTGACCCTGCAAAATCACAGTGTGCTGTCTTCAGCAGATGTTACCATATCACCTCAGCATTGGCAGTGAGCCTGGACATGTAGCTATGCATGCATTCTCCTGCATGCACAAGCGGCGTACACAGGTCAGCGCATGGGTGTGCCTATCCGGCAAGGTGAACAGGGTGTCTTGGACATGTCTGTGTGCAGGAAGTGCAGTAAGTGTGTCTCTGTGTTCTGGTGTGGCTGCCACAAGTGCCGCAGCGGTTGATGTTGTACAGTGGCATGCACCACCTCCAAACTGCAGTGTCAATGTGTGTTTGGAATTCCATAAGACATGCGCGGATAAGTGGGCATTACAATGGTGTGCCGTAAGAGTGCAGGGGATACAACAGCCCACCGCACAAAAGTGTGGTGGCTCGTGAGAGGGAGAAGCAGTTGTTTGGCAACGTAACACGCAGTGAACTCACCCGTGCGCCACATGCTGGGCATTTCATCCATGATGATCAGGGTCACAGACATCCAACATCACCCACGACCGGCCTTTGTACACATCTTGTATGACTGCAGCTAGAGAAGTTACTGTAGGGAAGAAAGGTTCTTTGACTGAGCTATCTTGTGAGCATTTGTGTCCTGTGTTCGATTGTGCAAATGTTTGTGTTTGGACAACATTCTGTTGGATGTTGGTGTACTCTGCTTCCTATGTGTGAGTGCTGCATTGTGTGTGAGATTTCCCTTCATGTGAGGTTTTATTCACCCTTCTCCCTTTCAGGCAGTGTGGTTTAGACTTCTATGCTTGTTCAGTGGTGTGATGTTGGAGGGTAGTGTGACTTGTGCTCCTTGTTGGTGTGTTTCATTTTGGCCATAGTTTGTCTATACTTGTGCTGTACTTCATTGTGCATGTGTGTCATTGTGCCCATCTTCCCCGTCCCCCTACTCATAGCTTGTTCCGCTTCCTGGTGCTGTTGTGTGTGTAATATTGTTGCTCCACACATAAATACTTGTAAAGAACAAATTAGAATAGTTCCTTGGTTCTTTTAGGTTTCAAAACTTCTCTCTATTGTTTACTTTACATTTTCCATATAAACAGTTTTTTTTTAATATTCAAGGACACATACAAGTCAGACGTGCAATGTATTCTATCAACACACTTTCTAGAACATTCTACAATATAAGCAGGGTAAAAGTTCATCATTTTTTTTAAACCTACTGATTTATTTTTGCAACATTTTCTCAAACTTTTAACGGCACATGCAGGTTAAAAGTTCACAATTGTTTTAAGTTCAAACAGTGCCTTCCAAATGCAAGTAGCAGGTGTGGCCGAGTTGAGCAAATTTTATCCTATGATATGTACTCCACATTTAAACTGCTTTTTCTTAACCAATCACAAAGATGCTTTTCCACAAAACGAATGTGCAACCTAAGTATTAAAAAACAATGCTTTTCATCTCCCAATCAGTTATCGTTTTATATGGCAAAAAAAGTAGTTCCCCATCTTTAAACATATCTTGTATTCTACGAGCGGACTGCATGAACTACAGACATCTATCCATTCCTCCCAGCCATACCTCCAAAATGCCAGTGTGGATCTCAGGACATAGCTATGTTTTCTGGTGCAAGAGGTATGCAGAACAGAGACGTATTGACTCAGACCTAGGTTTACAAAATGTGGACATTAAATGGTTTGGACAGAGGATTGAAATGGCACCAATTGTTGCCTTTGGTTAAAACCTGTTTGCATCTCCAACACCCTGACCTCATGATTGTACACTGTGGTGGAAACGACCTAGGCTGGGGTAGGATTGGAAATGCTAATGAAGGACACCTTTCGACAATTGATGTTGTTTTTGCAGCAAACGGACTTTGTATATTCCAATATATGCCAAAGACAGAAGTGGAAATGGCCAAACCAATGTTGTCCTCAGATTTAAAAATCTAGGAAGAATGTCAACAAAGCTGTGTCTGCATACCTCCGAGACCATAGTATGGGATCGATCTACAACAACAACATACGTTTTGATGAGGCTGATATCTATTGAAGTGATGGAGTACACTTCATAGATCAGGGAAATCAAGTTTTTCTGAATAACCTGAAGCTGTGCATCCGCACTTATATGTAGCTCCAACTAATAAACACAAGGGCTCTTTATAGAGCCCCCTTATATATTACCAATATCGGTTTGCAGAGTGACAGCTGTGATCCGGCTAGCACAGGAAGACCTGCGGGCCGATGAGCAGCCTCGCAGAGGGACACCAGTGGCCCGTGGGCTCAGCTCGCACAGGGAGAGCTATGGGTCATCGACTCGGCTTGCACAGTGTGAGCTACCGTCCGTCGGCTCACAAACGCACACCAGCGTGCTGGCTCACAGAGGGAGAGCTCGGGTCTAACTCGCAAAGGGACAACAACGGACCAATGGCCCTGCTAGCAGAGACACACCTATCACCTAACGGAATCATTGGCACGTTTACAGCTAGGGACACGACGACTCGCAGACGCACAGCTGCAAGCCGACGGACTGCTACTGTTTTATACTTTAGGGTAGTACAGTGTTTGGGTCTTGTAGGGGGTTGTGCTGAGGGTACTATTTTAGGGTTTAAGGTAGTGCAGTGGTGTTTGGGTAGGGGGCCGTGCTGGGGGTAGATTTAGGGTTTAGGGAAGTGCAGTAGTGTTTGGGTAGAGTAGGGGATCGTGCTAGGGTAGTGTTTTAGAGTTTAGGACAGTGCAATGGTGTTTGGGTAGTCTTTGTGTAGTGTAGGGAATTGTACCGACAGACTGACTCACAGAGCTCCGAGCTGACGGACGGGCTTCTAAAGGCATACTCGTGACCTGGTGATATGAGGAGAGGCAGAGTGAAAGGCATATCTCACACAGACACAAAGGCCAGTGTTGTCTCCCACAGGTAAAACTGCGGATCCGATGGCTTCTACTCGGAGAAATGCGAGCTCACGGAGTAAATCACAAAATGGCTGCCAACACTTCCTAGTTTCCATCATTCAAAGCCAATACGCTGCACGCTGGTGCTTGTAACCCCTCAGCCAATCACATGCCTGTATATCTCAAATATCGATATCTGTAAAATGTAATATTTCTCAAAAACGACTGAAAGGATTTACACCATTTAAACAAAAGCGTGCTTTCTAGACCATCACCTTTCTCCCTGCCAGATTTGGCGTAATTCTGTTCAGCAGTTTCACCTGTAGTCTTCTATAAAGTTTTGTATGGAAATCCCATGGAGAAAACATGTTTTACAACCCTCTTTTTTTCTCAGCCCCTCCTACACCATTCACCCCCAAACTTTCAATATATAATATCCTTGTGACTGCTGCAGCAGGTCATCATATTAAAGCGGACATTATCGCATCCTGAGGCTCAATGGAGGGCTGCTATTATCATCTGAAATTAATGCAAGCCACCGAACCCACCGGAGGGAAAATAATATGCAAATTGATCTGCAAAGACCAGGGTGCACCGCGAAGTAAACGCTCTGAATTAATGGCACACCAGAGGCCAAATAACATTATATGAGCACTCAGGGGACAGGAGCAGTATGCACGAAAATATTGGCGGCTTGCATGGCCTCTGAGGAAGGAGTAAAATAGTCTCCGAAACGCGTCAAGACGAACGGAATAAAAACAGGATGTGATGCTGCCTGCTCGATTAAAATAAAGTATGTTCCTTACCTGTCTGTGGTGTGCGGCCTCGTCTGCTTGGCAAATCTTGGAAATACATAACACGGCGGCTCGCCGAACGATGTAGACAGGCGCTTACATGAAGTCTGCCAGATGAAAACAAACAGCGCGTTAGACACCGCGCTGCCGGCAAGTCAAAAGGTGAGAACGGGAGCCCCCGCTCACATCAAAATGTTATACACAAATGCTGGCAACGAACAAGGGAGGGGACAGAACGAGGGAAGGGACAAAAAATAAGGGAAGGGAAGGGACACTAACTTACTCACTAGCACGGCGGGGAAACGGGGAATGACAAGGAACCCAAACGAACAAAAATCCCCCACGAGCCCGTGGGAGACAATAAAGGAGCAAAGGGCAAAAGAACTCCTCAGCAATCACAGGAACCGAAGGAGCCGGATACCAAGGCCACAACGTTGGCGATATCGAGCAATGAAAAAAGAGGTAGGACACAATTAAATACCCATAGCCCAGGTCATGTGATGGTGGCCCATGGTCACAGAAACAGGACTAACTGCCGATTCCTAACAGTACCCCCCCCCCCTACGACCCTCCCCACGGGACGGGGCTTCAAGGGATGCTGCCTATGGAACAATCGGACCAATCGAGGGGCATGAACCCCACCAGCTGGCTCCCAAGTCCTGTCCTCCTGTTTATATCCCTTCCAGTCAATCAAGTAAAAGAGGCGACCCCTAACCCGTTTAGAGTCGCAGATGGCATACACCTCAAATTCCTCCTGACCATCAATTGTCAATGGAGGGGGTGGGGGCAACTCCTGTGCAGAAGGTATGTAAGGTTTCAACAATGAGGCATGAAACACCGGATGTACCCCATAGTCCTGTGGCAACTCAAGCTTCATTGCAACCGGGTTAATAACCTGGACTATTGGAAAGGGACCTACGTACCTGGGTTGCAATTTACGGGACCCTTGCAACCTCAGATTACGAGATGCCAACCACACCAAATCGCCCACCTTATATGGGGGAGCTGGGGCCCGATGTTTATCCGCTTGTGCCTTCATATCAGCCTTGGCCTCCACCAGACTCTCCCGGGCCAAGCCCCAGATATCACTCAATTGCCTGCAAATCCCATCTATGGCTGGCATGCGTCCCGTGGGCTGAATGGCTACCGCCCTAGGGTGGTACCCAAGTGAACAATAGAATGGGGTCATGCCCAAAGCGGAGTGCAAGCTGTTATTATATGCGAACTCAGCAATGGGCAGAGCCGTCACCCAATCACATGACAAGGAGGTAATCAGACATCTCAGATACTGTTCCATTGTCTGATTAGTTCGCTCAGTCTGTCCATCAGACTGAGGATGGTATGCCGAGGACAAACGTATCTCTGTCTTCAGGACCAGACATAGTTCGGACCAAAAATGGGATACAAATTGTGCCCCCCGATCAGATATAATCACCTCTGGCAACCCATGTAAACGTACTACTGAAGACATAAAGACCACCGACATTTCCTTCGCTGTAGGGATCTTGCGGAGTGGTATGAAATGTGCCATTTTGGTGAATAAATCCACCACCACCAATATGGCCGTATATCCAGAGACCAATGGCAATTCAGTGACAAAATCCATACTTATGGTATGCCATGGGGATGGCGGTACCTCCAAAGGGCACAAAAGCCCAGAGGGCTTACAGTGCGATGGCTTGTTGATGGCACATACAGGGCATGACTTAACATATCCCTGAATGTCCTTTATCATGGAGTCCCACCAAAACCACCGCTCACACAGTTATGTTATGTTATGTTATAGTGGCTTTTGTTGAGCGCACGGCTACTCAAAAAGAGTGTCCCGGCGCTTTTAATTAACGAGGCTGCAGTAAAACTAACATAACACATTAAAAAAAGAGAATTACAGATACAAAATAACGAAACAAAACACAGGGGGCCTACTGGGAAAATAACCACGTTTTAAGGTCCTTTCTGAAGGCTAATAAACTAGAGGCTCCCCGAAGTGACAGGGGCAAAGAGTTCCACAGTTGGGGCGCCAGCAAACCAAAGGAGCGGCCTCCCAGGCGTGCTCGCTTCACTCGTGGAACGGTCGCCAGAAGTAAGGATTCTGACCTCAGGGAGCGCGCCGGTTGGTAAAAGGTGATTCTCCTCTGGAGATACTTAGCCCCCATCACATGAAGCGCTTTGTAAGTCAGAGTCAAGGTCTTAAAGGCGATCCGCTTACGGATTGGCAGCCAGTGCAAGGTCTGAAGCAGAGCCGTGGCACTGGCACGTCTGTTCAATCCGTAGATTGCTCGCGCCGCAGCGTTCTGCACAACTTGCAGCCGCTGTAACAGGTACTCTGGCAGGCCCAGGTATAGAACGTTAGAATAATCCAACCTGGAGCCTATCAGGGCCTGCACAGTCAGCCTCCTGTGCTCCTCCGAAAGTAGGGGAAGAAACCTCCGGAGCATCTTCAGGAGGCCGAAACACATACCCGACACTCCGAGGATCTGGGCCTTCATTGTTAACCCCGTGTCCATCTTCACACCCAAGTTCTTAGCCAGTTGGGATGAACACAAAGGGGGGGACATGTTAATGGGCCACCAGGCCTGCCAATCTGGTTCCACATCGCACCCGAAGAAGAGTACCTCAGACTTATCGGGATTGCACTTGAGGCTGTGTAGATGGAACCATTGAAACACAGCCCCAAGGCAATCCCGGATACTCTCCCCCTCAAAGTCCTCTCCTCTCTTACAGGAGAAGAGGAGCTGGGTATCGTCGGCGTACGATACGATCCGGGCCCCAAACGACTCCGCTAATGCCGCCAAAGGGGTCATAAAGATATTAAAGAGGGTCGGGCTCAAAATAGAGCCCTGAGGGACCCCGACTCCCAAAGGCGGCATCACGGCGGAGTCTGGAGCGGCCCAGACCGTTTGCCGGCGGCCAGCTAGAAAAGAAGAAAACCAGCTGAACACCGTTCCCCGAAGTCCTATCTCATGGAGTCTTGTGAGAAGACCATCATGGGGAACGGTGTCAAAAGCCGCCGACAAGTCCAACATCACCAGCATGGCTTTGCCCCCTGAATCCAAGGTCCCCTTGATTGTTTCGGAGACCTCGAGGAGCGCAGTCTCCGTACTAAGACCCGGGCGAAATCCTGACTGGGTGGCATGCAGAATCTCATTCGACTCTAGAAAGTTGGAGAGCACCGTCTGCACGTGCTTCTCAACAACCTTCGTCAGAGCCGGCAGCAGAGATATAGGCCGATAGTTGACAGGGGCCTTAGGGTCCAGGCCAGGCTTCTTAAGCAGCGGGATGACCATCGCCTGCTTCCAAGCCTGCGGAACCACTCCCTGGCTCAACGAGAGATTTAGCAGCGGATTAGCCAGAGGATTAATAACCTCAGCCAGTTTCGCCAGAATCTTAGCAGGGCAGGGATCCAGGGGCGAGCCGGACTTCAAGTTGCTCAAAAGTGCTAAGGAGACGGGCGCCGAAATAGGTGGAAATGCGCCCAGTGTGGGGCCCGGCATCGCCGGGGGCGATCGAATGGCCTTACTGGCAGTCCGCTCCTCGGGGATGGTCACCGGGAAAGAGGCCTGTATCAGTTGGATCTTGCTGGTAAAAAAATCAGCAAGATCTGCAGCCCACGCGTCAGAGGACCTCTCCTCAGCAGTGTTTATCCGGGGCGATGTAAACTCCCTCATTATAGAGAAGATCTCCTTGCAGGAGTTGGAGGCAGCATCAATCCTTCCTGCCAGGTAGATTTTCTTACCTAGGCGGATGTCTCGGTGATACTCCTTGACCAAGTTCTTAAAGGCCACCTTTGCCTCCACGTCGTATTTTAGCCGCCAAGTTCTTTCAGCAACCTTGCACTGCTGCCGCTTAGCCGACAGTGCAGCGGTAAACCAAGGGGCGGAGACTCGTTTGGGAGTCAGCCGGGGGACTAGTTCCGGGGCCAGGTCATTAAGCCTATCAACCAACCACACCTGCAAGGACTCCACATCCTTCGTCAGATCACCGGAGAGAGGACAGGGATGGTCCAGAGCTGCCTGAGCCAACATCTCAGGGGTCACTCGATGGTACGCCCTATGGGGTAGGCCATATCGCTGTGGAACGGCAGCAGCCAATTTAGCGGTGCCTTTGATCAAAAATTTAACCAGCGAGTGGTCTGACCATAGAACCGGGACAATCTCTAACACCTCTAAAAGCGAGGTCGAGAAAACCTGATCAAGAGTGTGCCCCTTATTATGCGTCGGCTCATGTAAGTAGGGAAGCAAACCCAATGGAGCCGTAGCCTCAAAGATTTTAATTGCGGCCGCGTCCAAAGGATCGTCCATCCGGAAGTTAAAATCCCCGGCCACAATGCAGTGTTCTGCTTTCAGGGCCAGTCTCAGTAAGGCGGAATCTAGATCTTCAAAAAACATTCCGGGAGGGCCAGGCGGTCTATAAACTAATAGCCCCTTCACAGATTGGCGCGGAGCCAGAGAAATAGTAAAAGCAAGGGCCTCCGAGCCACGAATATCCTCCACTGGCAGGATCGAACATACAATGTCCTTCCTCACCACAAGTGCCACTCCACCGCCCCTTCCCCCAACTCTGTCCTTCCTAAATACATTGTAGTCGGGTGGGATTGCCATAGCGACATCTGGATTCGACGCATCTCCCCACCATGTCTCAGTAAGCATGAGACACAGTGGCTTAGCCGTGTCCAGAAGCTCAAAGATATCTTGAGCATGTCTGCAAGCCGATCTAGTATTTAGTAGCATGCAGAGATATCGTACACTGGCGCCGGTATTGCCAGGAGGCAGTGACAGAGTAGGCGAGGGACGCCAACCGCAACCAGGGCAGATAGACTTACCGCGGTGACGCCCAGGGAAGACAGTGCAGCAACCACCGGTGACAGGGAGGAAAGCACGAAGCTCCCCAGCAGTGTAGCGCCGCACAAAGGAACCTACTCGGCACATAACGCAAAACCGAGTCCGCCGCTACGCCCCGCGCGCCTCCGGGTCGCTGACGGGCGCAGACGGGCAGGACTCTGGCTTGACTCAGGCGCCGACCAGGCGCTACCGCTGCGCGTCACCGCTGCGCGATTCCCGCGAGCATTAAGTAGGGTCCAGCTGAAGATGGAAGAAAGCGCTAGAGCGCTCCACCAGTGACCCACTCGCCACAAGCCCCCCCCAAGATGGCGGCCTCGCGCCAGAAACGCTGGCACACAGATGACAAATCCGCTCAAAGAGCGGTGCGGGGCACTCTTTATATGCAGGTATGTGGGCGCTGCTGGTGCAATTAAAAACGTACTAAAATAAGGCGGTAAAAAAAATAAAACAAAGAAAAACGATATTATTTAAAATATGAGCGCTGCAGCCTACAATACAGCAGCGAAGCGCGCGTGCTGTCTTCCTTGTCCGGGGCGAGCCTAGGAAGTGCTCACCTTAAGTAGGGTCCAGCTGAAGATGGAAGAAAGCGCTAGAGCGCTCCACCAGTGACCCACTCGCCACAAGCCCCCCCCAAGATGGCGGCCTCGCGCCAGAAACGCTGGCACACAGATGACAAATCCGCTCAAAGAGCGGTGCGGGGCACTCTTTATATGCAGGTATGTGGGCGCTGCTGGTGCAATTAAAAACGTACTAAAATAAGGCGGTAAAAAAAATAAAACAAAGAAAAACGATATTATTTAAAATATGAGCGCTGCAGCCTACAATACAGCAGCGAAGCGCGCGTGCTGTCTTCCTTGTCCGGGGCGAGCCTAGGAAGTGCTCACCTTAAGTAGGGTCCAGCTGAAGATGGAAGAAAGCGCTAGAGCGCTCCACCAGTGACCCACTCGCCACAAGCCCCCCCCAAGATGGCGGCCTCGCGCCAGAAACGCTGGCACACAGATGACAAATCCGCTCAAAGAGCGGTGCGGGGCACTCTTTATATGCAGGTATGTGGGCGCTGCTGGTGCAATTAAAAACATACTAAAATAAGGCGGTAAAAAAAATAAAACAAAGAAAAACGATATTATTTAAAATATGAGCGCTGCAGCCTACAATACAGCAGCGAAGCGCGCGTGCTGTCTTCCTTGTCCGGGGCGAGCCTAGGAAGTGCTCACCTTAAGTAGGGTCCAGCTGAAGATGGAAGAAAGCGCTAGAGCGCTCCACCAGTGACCCACTCGCCACAAGCCCCCCCCAAGATGGCGGCCTCGCGCCAGAAACGCTGGCACACAGATGACAAATCCGCTCAAAGAGCGGTGCGGGGCACTCTTTATATGCAGGTATGTGGGCGCTGCTGGTGCAATTAAAAACGTACTAAAATAAGGCGGTAAAAAAAATAAAACAAAGAAAAACGATATTATTTAAAATATGAGCGCTGCAGCCTACAATACAGCAGCGAAGCGAGCGTGCTGTCTTCCTTGTCCGGGGCGAGCCTAGGAAGTGCTCACCTTAAGTAGGGTCCAGCTGAAGATGGAAGAAAGCGCTAGAGCGCTCCACCAGTGACCCACTCGCCACAAGCCCCCCCCAAGATGGCGGCCTCGCGCCAGAAACGCTGGCACACAGATGACAAATCCGCTCAAAGAGCGGTGCGGGGCACTCTTTATATGCAGGTATGTGGGCGCTGCTGGTGCAATTAAAAACGTACTAAAATAAGGCGGTAAAAAAAATAAAACAAAGAAAAACGATATTATTTAAAATATGAGCGCTGCAGCCTACAATACAGCAGCGAAGCGCGCGTGCTGTCTTCTCTTGTCTTTCTCATCCCTGGATGTGCCACCAGTGCAGACGAATGGCACCACTCCAAGACCTCATCCCTTAAAGAAGGAGGGATTACCATCCTGTCTCCATGATACAACAACCCCTCCTTCTCTCTTACCTGGGGCACAGATAACAAAGAAGCTGGATCAAGAAGCTTCAATCGCTCTTTTACCAAACCAGGAAAAACCATCCATATCTATGGCCCCCACTATCCGTTTACCCTCTATCATAGCCCTGTTCTCCGTCACGGGTTCTTCCCCTTTAGGTTCATTATGTATCCGAGAAAGGGCATCGGATTTAACCTGCTGGGCCGCGGGCCTGTAGGTGATAACAAAATCGTATTCATTAAAGAATAACACCCACCGCATCTGACGAGGTGTCAATGCCCTAGCGGAACGGAAGAATTCAAGGTTTTTGTGATCTGTATAGATGGTGATGACGTGTCTGGCGCCCCACAAATAGTGTCGCCATTCCTCGAATGCCAATTTTACAGCTAGCAGTTCTCGTTCGGCCACTGTATAATTCCGTTCGGCGGGCAACAAAGTCTTTGAGAAAAAGGCGATTGGATGCATATGGCCGGTAGATTCGTCACGCTGGGATAACACCCCACCCACTGCACACATGGATGCATCAGTTTCTACGAAGAACGGCAGGACAGGATCAGGGTGTACTAATACGGGGGCTGAAGTGAAGTGCTCCAATAAAGATTGAAAAGCGTTCTGAGTCTCACTGGTCCACTCAAAAGGAACACCCTTTCTCAACAGGCGAGTCATCGGTGACACTACCTCAGAAAAATGCGTAATAAATCGCCGATAGAAGTTGGCGAAACCCAGGGGCACCTGGATCTGTTTCACAGAGGTAGGCACAGGCCAGGTCACAATGGCCTGTATCTTCCCTGGATCCATTCGTATCCCCTTTGCTGAAATGATGAACCCAAGAAACTCTACCTCTTGAGTGTCAAACTGGCATTTCTCTAGCTTGGCATACAGATGGTGCTCCCGGAGGGTCCGCAATACCTGAAGTACATGATCTGAATGTTCTGCCCTTATTTCTGAAAACACAAGAATATCGTCTAAATAGACGATAACCGTGCGATCCAGGTATTCACTGAGCACCTCGTTAATGAAGAACTGGAATGCCGCCGGTGCATTACATAGGCCGAACGGCATTACAGTATACTCATATAGACCATACTTGGTCCTAAAAGCCGTCTTCCACTCATCCCCGGGTCTCATCCTTATTAGGTGGTAGGCTCCCCGCAAATCCAATTTTGTAAATACGGTAGCCCTGCGGAGCTGATCTAACAACACGGAGATGAGTGGAAGAGGGTACCTATTCTTCACTGTGTCCGCATTCAAAATCCTATAATCCACACATGCCCTGAGGGTCCCTTCCTTCTTAGGAATGAAAAAAATAGCAGATGACACAGGGGAGGAAGAAGGACGAATAAACCCGAGTCTCAACATCTCATCGATGTACTCCTTCAAGTGTTCTTCCTCTGGTTCTCACAATGCGTACACCCGGCTACAAGGCAAAGAGACCCCCGGTACCAGGTCGATCTTACAATCA
The DNA here is from genome assembly GCF_964261635.1 of Lissotriton helveticus. Taxonomy (NCBI): domain Eukaryota; kingdom Metazoa; phylum Chordata; class Amphibia; order Caudata; family Salamandridae; genus Lissotriton; species Lissotriton helveticus. The sequence goes on from NC_136072.1 coordinate 966,460,374, forward strand.
TAAGCCCTGTTGGGGGGAAGTTCCTGGGCATTCGTCTTATCAAAGACGTCCTTAAACTCCAAGTACTGAGGAGGAACAAATCCCACATCCGTCACAGCGCAAACCAAGGGATCGATCTGTGCCCCTGCAACAGCGTAACAATGCTTCAAACAGTGCGCTGAATCTAACGTCACCAACCTCTGTACCCAATCAATCCTAGGATTATGCTTCTGCAGCCATGGTACCCCCAACACTAAACCAAATGAAGGGGCATCGATTAAATCGAAAACCACCATCTCGGAATGCCCATTCTCACATGATAGACCCAAAGGTGCAGTCCGACGGGTGATACACCCCGATGTCAGCTCGGTACCATCAATAGCCCTTACTGGCTCAGGTCGTTCCTTCAACTGCCAAGGAACTCCCAGCTTCTCCGCCATAGTGATATCCATAAAATTGCCAGTGGCACCTGAATCTAACAATACTGAAACAGAAACACAATCCTGAGTCCGTAACAATAACTGGGCATTGATAACGAAATGTCTAGGTGCTTGGTCTATAGATCCGACCACCTCATACTGTTGACCACGTCCTTCACCTACCCTATGATCTACCTGAACACAAGCCACCTTCTTGCTGAATCCCGCACCAGAGGGCTTCACAGGACATTCCCTAGCGAAATGACCCCCCTGACCACAATATAAGCACAGATTGTTCTCCCTCCTTCTCTTCTTCTCCTCTGGCGCCAAAGGACCCCGTACCCCGCCCAGTTCCATGGGCTCGGGTGTCACCTTGTTATCCCCTGCAACCTTTATCTCCGCCTTTACGTAACTGCCTCTGGATGCCTGAAACCTGCTACGCTCACCTCGCCTCTCGGACACCCTATGGTTCAGTTTAACCACCAGATCTATAAATGCCGCACAATCTTCTGGTGGATCTACCACCTGGGATACGATGTCCTTTAGCTCTTCACAGAGACCCTGGTAGAATATTGAAGTTCTCTTTTCAGTGGGCCAATGGGTCTCGGATACCAATCTATTAAAAGAAGCAATATAGGACAACAAATCCTGTCTGCCCTGCCGGAGCTTCATTAGTTCAGCGTCACTAGCCTGCATAAACGCATGCTTGGCAAACAGTCCCCGCATCAGTTCTTTAAATGCGCTATAATTGTACAACACCCGATCATCGCTCTCCACCAAAGGTATAGCCCATTGAGCCGCATTGCCAGCCAGGTAGGATATTGTGAAGGCCACTTTTGCGGAATCGTCAGGGAAGGCACTCGGTCTACACATGAAATGTAGCTGGCACTGGGTCATAAACATCCCAAATTTCTCACTATCTCCCGTGAATCTCTCAGGAGGGGCTAACGGCACCGCTACCGGAGAAGACACTGTAACATTAATAGGGTTACTGGAGTTACTGCCTCCCATTGTACCCTGACCAGCCCCCCTGCTGTACTGGAAGGTCGCAGGGTGAATAACGGGAGTGGCCCCCCTTTGGTGTGACTGCTCTCTGGCCCTGACAGCCACCAATTCTTGTTTCAAACCAGCGTTCTCCTGCTGTAGCTCCTGAACCTGTGTCTGTAATGTCTGCAAAGCCCCCATGATATCCTGCATTGAAGGACCTCCTGAACCATCCCCCACTGCGTTCCCATCCACGTCCATGCTCGCTCAGGCAGTGCTAAATACGTGGGCTCGATATTCTGTTGGACCCTGCTCAGCCCAAGCACTGCAGGAGCGTAGCATGCACCAGTCCCCTTCTCTTGTCCACCGAAAACCCACAAAATGGATTATACTGTGAGTATTCCAGTGAACCCGAAAAGAGGGTGGTATAATACGAGACACCAAGTCTCCCACCCTGTAGAATGTCAGGACACGGCTCCCTCCTTCACGCCTCTGCACCTGGAGTTAACAAGGGAAAGAACGTCTCTCAGTATACAGTACACAATATAGCCTCTGCATCCATGACCATGTACCACCAAAACACCAATAAACATATACCCCCTCCTTACCAATGGTAAGCGCAGGCTTGGCTTTGTGTAGGGACTGGTTTCTCCAAATCTGAATAATAATAATGGCACTCCAAGGAGATAAAACCCAGTCAGGGGCACAAAGAACACAGTGTCCTGAATTCACTGAAGGTGCAAAGCTAAGCACCGTAAAAGGGGAAAAAAAGAAGGCTGGGAACGGATTCCGCTAACACCAGGTACAAAAAACCCCTTAAATATGGGAAATAAGGCAAGGGATAAGAAAGAGACTAGCGACTCTCCTTCTAACACGCCAGCGTCTTGTGTAAACAATGATAATAGCGGAATGACCCAAAACGTCACTTCCGCGCGCCGAACGATGTAGACAGGCGCTTACATGAAGTCTGCCAGATGAAAACAAACAGAGCGTTAGACACCGCGCTGCCGGCAAGACAAAAGGTGAGAACGGGAGCCCCCGCTCACATCAAAATGTTATACACAAATGCTGGCAACGAACAAGGGAGGGGACAGAATGAGGGAAGGGACAAAAAATAAGGGAAGGGAAGGGACACTAACTTACTCACTAGCACGGCGGGGAAACGGGGAATGACAAGGAACCCAAATGAACAAAAATCCCCCACGAGCCCGTGGGAGACAATAAAGGAGCAAAGGGCAAAAGAACTCCTCAGCAATCACAGGAACCGAAGGAGCCGGATACCAAGGCCACAACGTTGGCGATATCGAGCAATGAAAAAAGAGGTAGGACACAATTAAATACCCATAGCCCAGGTCATGTGATGGTGGCCCATGGTCACAGAAACAGGACTAACTGCCGATTCCTAACACGCACCACCCGGAGAATATGGTTGGGTCCACACAAGGGGAAATGGCTCCTTGTGACTGGTGCAGCAGGTCATCATATTAAACCGGATATTATCGCATCCTGAGGCTCAATGGAGGGCTGCTATAATCATCCGAAATTAATGCAAGCCACCGAACCCACTGGAGGGAAAAGAAATGCAAATTGAACTGCAAAGACCAGCGTGCACCGTGAAGTAAACACTCTGAATTAATGGCACACCAGAGGCCAATTAACATTATATGAGCACGCAGGGGACTGGAGCAGTATGCATGAAAATATCGGAGGCTTGCATGGCCTCTGAGAAAGGAGTAAAATAGTCTCCGAAACGCGGCAGGCCGAACGGAATTAAAACAGGGTGTGATGCTGCCTGCTCGATTAAAATAAAGGATGTTCCTTGCCTGTCTGTGGTGTGCATCCTCGTCTGCTGGGCAAATCTTGGAAATATATATATATATATATATATATATATATATATATATATATATATATACATTGGCAAGTTGCATTTGAAACTACCCTTTCCCTTTGTTGGTGAGAAAAGTAGAGCTAAAGTTAGAGGAGGATGACTACTGCCCCCTGCAGGACTGAATTTGGGTCAATTTATCACAACTTACATAACTAGGTAGAGAAACTGAATGATAAAGACTTATCCATCAGCGTAGCACACAAAAAAACACCAGAAAAGAGGGGACAGAGGAAGTAGAAGCAATGCCCACTAGGAAGATAAAACTTTAAGAACGGATGTGGAGCTGGTTAGATCAGACCGTACGCGATGGCATTCAGAAGGCTGAGAACATTGAAATATTGACAATTTGACAATCACTCGGAAGGTTGAGTTACCTCTGCATACCATTTATGGGATTAAATTTGGGCACTGCCTGTTTGCGATTACGCAGTGAAGTTTCGAATTTATTATGGGAGATTAATACCCAATTAGTATTGTCCTGTAGAAGGTATTAAACATTATTGCAGGATCAGTATAATGAACCGAATTGTACTGTTAGAAATGGTGGTCTCTAGTTGGCAGGGGTAAGTACCACTGTCCAAATAGGGACCCTTGCTTCTAGTCAGGGTAAGGAGGAAACCCTCTGAGATAACCCCTGCTCACCCTCTAGGTAGCTTGGCACGAGCAGTCTAGGCTAAGCAGATGGCATGTGTAAAGTATTTGTACCAACACTCACAGTAACACAGTAAAAACACCACAAACTGACTCCAAAACAGTTTAGAAAAATAAAGGTATTTAATCTAAACTACACAAGACCAAAACGACAAAAATCCAACATACACAGTTCAAGAATATGGTTTCAAAAGAGTTCTTAAGGTTGCGATAAAAATTGTTCAGGTTGCGATAAAATTCTGTCGGTTGCGATAAAATAATCCACAGTTACGTGAAAAGTTCACAGTTGCATCATGTTTAGCTCACAGTACCTTGCGACAAAGTTCCAAAAGCAGAAGCTGGTGCGGTGGAAAACAAGCGATGCGTTGCTCCTGAGACCCTGGGGAGGCGTTTGCGACAGCCCCTCTGCAGCAGCGGGTGTGTTGTGACGAATCCGGTCTGTATGGGGAGGAAGACCACTTGTATGGATTCCGGTGCGTAGGTTCCGTAGGAAGTTTGTTCTCGCAAAGGCATGATGCGACGATCTTTGGAGGTGCGACGATCTCCGGGGCGACGATGCGCGGACGAGCGGTGATCTTCTCTCTCGCAGCTCCTCGATGCGTTGGCTTCGGCGATGACTCTCGCAGCGATGTGATGCAGTCCACAAGCAGGCGGTGCGGCGATCTCACCCATCGACGACAGGCTCTGCGAAGACACTCGCAGCGATGTTAGACTTCCCTCACCGATCGGGTGTGTCCCGCAAACGAAGGATGCGACGGCTCTGACAGCAACAACAGGCGCTGCGATGATCTCGACCTTCGTAGCGGCAGGAATCTTCTCGCACTGTCAGGGATGTGCTCCGCAGCGTGCGATGCGATAACTTTTCTTTAGCAAAGTCTCTCAAGCTTAGTTTCTAACTTCCCAACACAGGTACCACTTCCAGAGGCACCGCACACGGGCCAAGCACTCCAGGAAGGACAGAACTCTCTCAGTAGAGCTCAGGGGAAGCTGGGGGTGAAGTCCTTTTGTTCCTGGGACTTCAGAACAGGGAGCCAGCTCTTCTCAGGCCCTTGGAGATTCCTTCAAGCAAGGGGACACAGCACAAAGCAAAGTCCTTCCCCTCTCCTTGGCAGCAAAGCAACAGCGGGGCAATCCAGCAGAGCAACAGCTGGACAATCTTCCTTCTTCAGTTTCAGCTTTCTCCTTGGCAGAGGTTCCTTCTTGATTCCAGGATGATCTAATTTTCTGTTGTCAGGGGTCCTGTAGTTATACCCCAAAAAGTATTTGATCCCTTTGTGCAGGAGGGCTCTGAGCCCGGTCTGAACCAGTTCTGCGTGTTTCCTGAGCACTTTGTTTTCCTGGCTTCTCCTTTCCTTTCAGAGTGAGGGGCAGGGTCGTCAGCCACCTAGCAGGAGGTGGAGCCAGCATTGTGGAAGGCAGGCACAGGCCTATTCAGGCGCAGGTACTATCTCCTCCCACCACTCAAGCTGCAAATGCAGTCATTCAGCCTAGGGCTGACTCAGCCAGCCTCCTGGGGAATCCCCAGCCCCTGTCACTCTCAAACCAGACAGTCAATACACAAACAGGCCAAGGCACACAGAAGGGTCAGACAAGAGAACAGCAACTTTCTAAAAGTACTGTTCTCATACACAGGATTTAAAAACAACCTTTCCTAAAAGATGTGTTATTAAATTTTGAGTTCAGGGATACTAGACTCTTATGTCCTATCTTCTTCCTATGAGAAGAACTTCTGGTAGTCACTGTAGCCAGCATCCCCCATGCCATGTTAATCTTTGGAGCAAGATAGCCTTACAATAGTGAAAAATGAAAATGGCTGTAATTCACTACTAGAGCATGTCACCTGCCCCAGTACATGCTCTACCTTTCACATACACGGCACCCTGCCCAGGGGGGTACCTTGGGCCTTCCATAGGGGTGACCAATGTGCACAAAAAGGAAAGGGTTAGGCTACTCATGTGGGTGGCACAATCAGTGCTGCAGGCCCACAAGTAGCATTTGTTATCACCAGCCCTGGCACACTCGGTGCACTTTACTAGGGACTTCTTGGTAATACAAATATGCCAATCATGGATAACCAATTACAATACAATTTACACAGAGAGCATATGCTCTTTAGCACTGATCAGCAGTGGTAAAGTGCGCAGAGTCCTATTGCCAACAGCCACGGGTCAGGAAAAATAAGGGAGGAAGAAGCAAAAAGTTTGAGGATGACCCCGCAAGAAGGGCCAGTTCCAACATGTACACACTGTGCATTAGGGTACTCCTGTGTGTGAGTAGCGGTGCATTGGGCACCTTACATGTTTTATCGGAACGCCAAATTGATTATCATATATGTAATTAGAATTGTTCTCTGAATGGAGGATTTTTATATGATATTATATGTGCAAAGAAATTATAATAAGATGTTGATGAGAAATTTCTTTCTTGGTGGCATTTGTGCTTCCATAAGCGAGTTTGTGTGGATGTTATTGAGTTTTGTGAATTGAGTGGTTGGTATATTCATTAGAAAATATTTGTGGTACCAAGGGGAAGTTTTATTTTTCAACTACTCAAGTAAAGCTGAATAGAAATATAACTTAGGTCTGAAAGAAAATATAAAAAGGAAGGTAGATTAGCATGCACTATATTTTATTACCCTAACATTTTACTTACTCACAGTTCTGCAAAGGATGTATTCAAAATTGTTAACAGTATTTCGAAACCTACGTCGACTTATTTAAAATGACCTCTTTTACTTGGGTTCTGCGAGGCCGTAGCTACTTACTTTATAACCAAAATTAAATGAATACATTACATTTTTACCTCCATCATAAGTAACACTGTCACCTATGCATTCGCTAGTTGGAATGAAAATTAGGGGTTTTTAATCCAAATTTGTATATATCAATCGTTATATGGCAAAATCTCTCCGGCCATCCAGCAGTTCTTGCTTGGCCAATAGGCAATCAGGAACTGCTGGGCCAAACTGTAGAGTTTGAAGCCTTTTGCTCCTGATGTCTCAGGGTTGAACCTACTTCATGTCCTAAGTATCCAGGCCAAAAACCCCTTCAGCACTTGGCTCTTAGTGGTAGGGCGGTTCAAGCACTCCAAGTCTTCTTGTGAGAGAGATAGAAGCAAGGTGTATACAGACTCGCAAGTCAACAAACGTGCATCAACCCAAATAAATGAATGTCCAGCCAGGTTCTCGCTTTGTAGAACAAGAATTGGCAAAAGCAATAGGGTTTGTCTATGTGGTTCTTAATAACTTTTTTTATAAGTTTAAGCTTGGTGAGGAGTTGTGTAATATAAGTGGAAAGCACCTGTAAAAGTGTTATGACTTGTTTTTGGCCTCTGCAAAATCTATTGATTTTGAGAATGTTATTTCAACATGATCCAGAGCAGCGCCAGCTGTTGGGCTGCATGTCTTAAAGGAAAAGAAAAGCGCTAACCCATATCAGAAACGTGAGGCTGAAGTATTGAGGTAATAGTAAAGGTAACTTCTAGATATTCATGTGATAACGTAATGCATTCTAGGTGATAAAGTAGTACTTTGTTTCTATTCATCGATCTAGACTAACACACTTAAAAAGAGCAATTTGCAGGTGAAAATTTCAGGACTGAATGCCGTATATTTGGTCACCCTAGTGCTGTTGCAACAACTTGCAACTACCGGAACAAATTAACCACAGCTCCTAAAGGTAGAATTCATCTCTATCTGCCAGTTGCGTTTGAAGTATTAATTATTAAAATGGTCCAAAGCTGTTTTTAAATGGAGTAATGGTAAGCAATAGTGCAATCCACTTATGTTCCCTGAACTGCAGGAAATGTATTAGTTAGGGGATTTACTCCAGTGTTCCTTTGCCTCTCCTTCTCGTTTCCTGATGTCCTTGTAAATAATAACATTCACATCCTTAGAGAGTGGAGAATAGTATGACTCTTTCCTGTCTAGGCGAGGATTTAGAAAGAATCTGTTGCTTTGTAGTTACAAAATGTGTAATTGTAGTTCTTTGTTTCCTCTCTAGGAAGTTATACAATTTTAGACAAAGACTGTTTAGTGAAATTTGTAAAGTCATCGTCAGGAGATGTTTTCCTCCCCTAGTTCTGACCATTGAGAATGGCTTGAAGGATTTAGGAGAGTTTCTAACTTAGTTGCGAAGTTAGTATAAAGATGCTGGTGAGAAAATGATCATCGGCTCATTCACGTTCTGGTGACCTGTCCTGCATCCGTGGTACGCTGCATGCTGTGCTGTGCTAATTCCTGAACTGGCTGCCAATCCTGGCTGTGGAAACTCTTTCCCTAGAGACTTTGCACATCTATGGCTGGTGATGCTGCCTACACAATGGCCATAGACTAAATGCATGCTGTGTATTAGTTTTCTCTAATTTACCGAGAGGTAACTGAATATATCCGAAATAAGGGGGAGAAGGAAAGAGAAACAAGGAACATCAGGGTAATCACAGTTCAGTTACCTCTCGGTAAATTAGAGAAAACTAATACACAGCATGCATTTAGTCTATGGCCATTGTGTAGGCAGCATCACCAGCCATAGATGTGCAAAGTCTCTAGGGAAAGAGTTTCCACAGCCAGGATTGGCAGCCGGATATATGACGGTACCACGCGTACTTTTAGAATGCGTACCGTTACAACGCTACTTTTACCACGCAAGTCGTTACAACGACTTGCGTGGAGGGGCGCTGGAGAGTAAATTTTTTAATTTACTATTCCAACTCCAGTCCCCGTGGACTCTAGGGAAAGGAGTTGGATAGTAAATTAATCTATTTACTATCCTGGGGCGCCCCCCAGCGCAAGTCGTTGTATCGACTTGCGTGGTAAAAGTAGCGTGGTAACGGTACCGCGTTGTAAAAAATGCGTGGTTACCGTTGTATACCCCTTATTTCTCACCTGAATTTGATGATCACTGAATTACGCTGCTTATGATGACTGTGATGTTGCATGTGATATTTGCGAACAAAGTGTTTATTTTATGATTTGTATTTGTCTATGACCATTCATTTTCAGAAATAACATCAAACAGGTATCTAGAAAGAATAGTGTCTGTCATTATTTCCTGAGTAATGACATTTTTTAGGTTTTGTTTGTCATATTATTGATGTACATGTGGTGTAATTTATGAAATAGCTATTTCTTGCATCTGGCTGTCAATCCCAGGATAAAGAAAGCCAGAAGTGGAAGTCATCCATTTTCTTAAAATGCTGCGAGGCTGTGGAACTCCCTCCTTCTCCTCTTACAGAGGGAACCCAGCCACCTGGCCTTTCGTAAACTGTTAAAAACCTAGCTCTGATTTGTTCTTGGTTTACTGCCTCAGCGCTGGGATGCTCATGGGTAGCTACGTGCTTAAGAAATGCTGTTATATTCATTCATTCTTTCATTCGTTCTTCATTACAGATCCTCATGAAGGAATGGTTCTCTAATTTCCCTACTTAGTCCCTTTTAGCTCTACCAAAGAACCATTGGAGGACCTTTGATATTGCTAATACTAATAGAAATGATAATGACTTATGTGCCCGTCTTTATCATTTTTATGCTTCCTTAGGTTTTGTAAAGGTTGGTTTGGGATATTATATGATGACCCACCGCTCCCACTGCATTAGTTTTTGGAAGTTACATCGGATAGTTAGTTTAGATTAAAAAACTAGGTGGAGAAAAGGGAGTTTTTCATTGACTAGACGGAATTCACAGTTTAAATATACGTTGAGCTAGTTTTGTCATATTAAGTTTTTGTTCTGGGTCCGTCGAGGCCAGAGATCCCGGGACATGCCTAAGGGCTGTTCTTAGTGTTTGCGTACACTAAGGTGATGTACATTGTCTGCTGGTAATACAATACTAGGCGGTCGTTGAACTGAAGGTATTGTAAAGGGAACTTTGTTGAATGAGATGTGGGGTAATTGGGGTCACTACTTCAAGCGCAACTGGGGAAGTCCCAAAAGTCCTTCCTTTGTAGTAGAACAGGAATCACGTTGGTCGCGATTTATTGTTGGTGAAGAGTTTTCTTTGAGTGTATGAATATACTTTTGATTTTCTTTTAGTGGAGCAGATAATTTGTGTTTATGTAGTTTGTTTTGTTTGTTTAAAAAGACCTTAGCGACATTGTTTTTGCAAAGGGATGGTCAGTGGAAGGAGCGACACTGATGTCACAAAAGATTTGCGCTGGTATTGGACAGTTGGTGAGCAACGTCACAGAAGTGCTGCGCTGGTATTGGGTAGTGAAATTAACTTTGATTGGAAGTTGAAAACATAACACAGAAGAGAGTGTTGTTAGGATTTACGTAGATTAGAATTATTATTACAGTAAGCAGGGAAAAATGAAGATAATAACATTGCTGAAGACATTGTTTAGCAAAGATCAACCAATTCCAATTAGTGAAGGGATTACAATAGCTCCTAAAGGTACGCTGGCAGCATTTATGGGGTTGGAAAGGGGTTATCATACTTGTGCAAGGTTGTAGAATTGGGTGAAATATACAGAGGATGAAGGGGAATTAGCTTTTTCTGAAAATGGTACTTTCAATATAAGGATTTTGGAAAACATGAGGTTATATTTTGGTTACCTGATGAATAGTTTGAATCCAAATCCACGACCAATGCAGTATGAAGCTTTAGAAGAATCGGAGTATGAAGCATACAAGAGAGAAAGAGACAAGCATCAGACCAGGTATAAAAATACAGTGAGTAGAATCTCAGAGGCTAAATGGGATGCTCAAAAGAAAATATGAAGATAAGATGTTGCTATAGGTTTAAAAATGTATCCAGTTAGAGAAGTTGAGACGAAGGATGGAGAAAAGTCCAAAGAGCAAAAGAATAATACTGGAACACAAGATAAGAATGTAAATCTAATGGATTCAGATGATATTAATGAGGATTTCCTAAATGAATTATTGATGAATAGACTGCCATCACCATATCATAAGGAACAAATTAGTTTGAGTACAGATGATTCACATGCTTCAAATGTTATACTTGGTGCTCTCTTGATTCAAATTGAAGACCAACCTCAGAATAGAGTGACAAATGGTGTGAGACAGGTTCAGATTGGGAATAGCCAAAGAACGATTGTTAGGATGGAAGCATTAAGAAACCCAGAGGTGTTGTCAGTGCCAGTGGTTCCATTATATAGTGATAGACAGAGTGTTACGGGGGTACCTGCTTTGGCAGTTGCAGAAGTCACAAGTATTAATGAAAAAAGTAATGGAAGTAACAATACAAACGTGAGTGTGAATTCGGGATCAGAAGAACAATTGATTGATGTTTCAGGGACAAATGAGAAACCGAAAAGGGTGGTGAATCAAGAACCTAGGAGACTAATACAGACTGAAAAGAGATTGAATACCAAACATCTGCTAGACCTAGAGATGAGTCTGGTGAAGATGTACAAAGATTAATCGGTCCATCGCCAGAAGAATTAGATGAGTGGATAAGAGATATAGCTCCTGGTTGTATTAGTCAGAGCAGGGATGACTGTGTTGATGTAACAAAATTAAAAGGAGTACTAGTAGAAATGATTATAGGTACAATTATTCCAGAGAGATTAAGTAAATTTCAGGATGATGTGTTGTTGTTTCTATGTAAAACAATTACTTGAAGAGTGAGAAATGTACATGAGGCATTTGTTGAGACAGCCCAAGAATATGGAGTAGACATTGAGAAGTCAGAAGTTAAAGGCATTACAAAAAAAGTATAGATTAAATTTTACAGACAGAGATTTGGAAAATTTGAATGTTTCACTGAAATGATTACAAATCAAAGAGTTGAATAGTACACTAAAATGTTGGGGTGAATTGGACAAGTGGAAAGCAAGATGGGCTAAAAAGAAAAAAGATGAAAATACCGAGGCGAATGTACTTTCTTTGTCGTACCCTTTGAGAGAACCAGAGAAAAAGACAGAATCAAATGATGCTGTTGGTGTTTTCCCAATGAGAAAAGTATCTGGAGGTGGTTATGTCGATGTTCCATGGTCAAGACAAGACATCTTGTCATTTACAAATGGTTTTCCGAGATTGAGGAAAAAACTTGTTGAATGGTGCAGACAAGTTGAAGGATTTGTAACAGTAGCAAAAGTTTAGTGGGCTGATTTAGAAGGCCTTTTTGATATAGTGGTTCCAGCTGAATTGTGGATTGAGTGCAAAATTGCTGTAGATTGGCCAAATTAAGAATATCTGAGAGATCCTAAAACAGGAGCACCTTCTGATGAGGTTATGAAAAAATACAATCAGGTTACTATGTACCTGAAATGGAAGCTTTCTCCAAAAGAAACAGATTGGGTAAAGATTGATAGAACAACGCTAGAATAAAAAAAAAATCACTGCATGCATATTACGAAAGGCCTCTTCAAGTGTTTAAACAATTTAGTGGTATAGAAAATATCACTAAAAAATACATAAGACACATTGTGTATCGTTTTGTCTATGGTTTGAGACCGGAAATAAGTGCCATGATTCAACAACATTTAATATCTTGGCAGAGTAAATCAGTTGATGAGATTCTTTGTTATGCGAAATATTGTGGAGATGATATAGAGATGAGAATTAGGAAACTAAAAGAGAAATTAATGATAGTACAAATGAAAGCAGCTAAGAAAGTTTGGACATTGGCGTTGCGAGTATAAGATTGTGTTCAATAATAATGGAAACTCAGGTTCATTTGATCAGAGACAAGAGCAAATGCAGAATCAAACCCATAATAATCAGGTGAAGATGATTTAGGCGCAAAATCAACTCAACAGGTGCAGATGACAAACAGGGGACAAAATTTGCAAATTCCACAAGCTCCAATGCCTAATAATAATGTGAATGGTCAAATGCAAAGACAAAATGTAAAAACTGGTTCACGTACAAATGCTCAAGCAGGTTCAAATGTGCAGGGTGTTTCACAGTATGTTTTACAGACAGATGGGAGTGATTAAGAGGGGGGAGGAAGACTGTGATCTTGGCCTAGCTCTAGTGGTAGATCAGTCAGGTCCATATGTGATGGCGAGGTTGATGGTAATGCAATTACTTACCTTGTAGATACTGGTGCTACCCGTTCCAGTGAGAACTGTGGAAATTCCAAACCTACCCCTCCAAGTTGTCAGAGTATCAAACAAACTCATTAGAAAACCAATAACCAAGCCACTGAGAGTACAATTTGGAAACTTCAAGGAATTACACAAATTTATTGTGTTTGATTCAAGTCCGGTTAATTAATAAGCTAGGGATCTGTTGTGTAAAATGAACTGTTCCGTTTATTGTAGACCAGATGGAATAGCATGTCACACAAAAGATGAAGATGCGGTCTTCAAAATGTTGAATCAGGGAACAGAGGTGAATGAGTTGTATCCTTTACATAGGGAGAATGATTTGCCTGGTGAGTTGAGAAAAACAGTGCTGTCTGTGGGATTTTTCTGGGAAAGGAGTTGCTCTGATTCAGATTACATGCTACGTAAACAAATGATGGACGGAATGCTGAGTAATCATACATTCAACCCCAGTTAAGAGATCTGGGTTAAGTCCATCGTTTTTTTGCTCACCATGCCACCCCAGTGCAGACCCAGCAAATCAGTCGTGACCCTGTGCCTCATGGGAACAGTCCAGACCGAACTGCCAAGCCAGGTCTTCCCTTGACCGGGAACGTTTTCTGGGTATTACCGTTCATCACCCAGGCTAGCTTGAATCCAGTGGCACAGTGAGCAAGGGACGCACGTCGGAGCATACCCATCCCACCTAGGGTGAAAAGTGCTACGCAAACAAATGATGACCAGAACGCTGAATGAATCATAAATTCACCCCCAGTCAAGAGATCTGGGTTAAATCCATTGTTCTTTTGTCACCAAGCCATTCCAGTTTAGACCCAGCCATATGCAAATCAGTCTTGACCCTGTGCCTCATGGGAGCAGTCCAGACCGAACTGCCAAGCCAGGTCCTCCCTGGACCCCAAATTGGAATGGCATGGTGGGCAAAAAACTATGGATTTAGGCCCAGATCTCTGTACTGGGGTGAATGTATGACATTGTTCTGCATTCTGTCCATCAATTGTTCTTTTTGCATTTGTCACCCCAGTGAGATGGGTATGCCCAGACGTGGGTCCCGTGCTCTCCATGCCACTGGAGTCAAACTATCCTGGTTGATGAGGGCTGAAAGCCCAAAACTGGTCTTAAGATGCTTGTTTCCAGTCCAGGGAGGACCTAGCCTGGCAGTTCGGGCTAGACCGTTCCCATTGGGGGGAGGGTCAAGACTGATTTGCATATGGCTGGGTCCAAACTGGAATGGCGAGCAAAAAACTATGGATTTAGGCCCAGATCGCTGTACTGGGGTGAATGTATGACATTGTTCTGCATTCTGCCATAAATTTAAGCATTTGCCTCCACAATACAAAATGAGTCCTGATGTTATTGCAGGAGTGATACCTGTGATAGATATGCTGATTGAACAAGGATTTCTAAAAGAGATATTAGGAAGTCAATGCAATTCACCTATAATGGGAATTTGCAAGCCTAATGAAAAGTACATGATTGTACAGGACCTGAGGAAGGTTAACCAGATTGTTATACCTTTTTGTCCTATAGCTGTATCAAATTCCATGTGACGCAGAATGGTTCACTGTGATCGATCTGTGTGGTGTTTTTCTCAATACCTTTACGTCCGGATAGCCTATATTTATTTGCATTTCGGTTCTGAAACCGTGTCTTGGCATCGTGCCAAATTCCTCAAGGGTACAGAGAGAGCCCCTCGATTTTCAATCAAATACTGAAGAAGTGTTTGGAGTCGTTGGTGATGCCTAGAAATTCAGTTCTGGTCCAGTATATTGATGACCTATTAGGGGCATCAAGGACTAAAGAAGATTGTGTGACAGATACAATCGCTTTACTGAATCACTTGACAGTGGGTGGTCATAAAGTATCACCGACAAAATTACAATGTTGTAAGACTAAAGTGCTTTACCTTGGACTCTCATTGAAAAGAGAATTCTAAAAGTTTCACATGATCAAATGAATGCCATCATGCCAATGAATCCACTAAAAACACAAAAAGAGGTTCAAATGTTTTTGTGAATGGTTGGTTACTGCAGACAGTGGATTATGAATTTTTCATTGATTGCGAAACCACTCCAGAGACTGACACACAAAGATGTGAGAGATCCAATACATCTTGATGAGAAATGCATGAAAACATTCTTAGAGTTGCAAGAATTTTCATTGTTTTGCAATGAGCATGAGGGTTGTGCACTCTCAATTTTAATGCAAACACACGGAACAGCAGGCAAGCCAGTGGCATATTTTTCTGCTACTTTGTATTCCGTCGCTGCAGCATTACCAGGATGTTTGAAAGCAGTTGCTGCTACTTGTGTGAGTCTTGAACAGAGCGAATCAATTGCTATGGGACATCCATTAAGAGTGTTTGTTCCACATTTTGTTGAGATTTTGTTAACACACACTCGAATGCAATACTTGACGAGTAGTCGTTTTACAAAATACGAACAAGTGATACGGGGTGCTGAAAATGTGACAATAACGAGGTGTACGAGTTTAAATCCAGCCACGTTATTGCCAGCTCCAGACAAAGAGGAAGTTCTTGATGAAGTAGATCTTGATTGCCTGGATGTGACAGAAATGTGCACAAAACCAAGGCCTGATATCATGGATACACAGTTATCTGAATCAGATGTGGTTCTGTTCGTGGAAGCCTCTTGTTTGAGAGATTCAGAGGGTTGTTTGAGAGCTCCTTATGTAATTTGCAGAGTAGCAAATGTGATTGAAGCATCGTGGTTGAAATGAGTGAGATCTGTACAAGAGGCTGAGTTAAAAGCGCCCACCCGAGCTTGTATCCTGTCAAGACAAATGAGGGTTACAATCTTTACGGATAGTCAATACGGCTTTGGTGTCGTACATGACTTTGGGTAGTTGTGGTCCCAACGTGGATTTTTTACCTCTTCGTGTTCGCCAATCAGAAATGGAGAGTGTGTAAAAGGTAAAAGATCTACTGATGGCATTCCAGTTGCCGGCACAAATTGGGGTGGTGAAGTGCAGTGCACATAGATCTGGGTGTGAATACATCACACTGGGTAACAGATATGCTGAGGAAATTCCTAAAGTTTGTGCTTTGAATGCATATTCGATTAAAGCGGAACCTTTAGTAAATGAGCAAACAGAATGCAAATTATTGTTCACATTTGTTGAGACTTGGGATGAAGTGAGAGACTTACAAGAAGAGGCAAGTGACTCTGAAAATGAAGGGTGGATTAAATTAGGTTGTACCCGCAGGTCAGATGATGAGGTTTGGGGGTACACAGATGGGAGAATAGTCATGCCAGAAAGACATCTTTCACAGATGGCTAGAGTACATCATGGGCTGACACATATTGGAAGAGATGCAATGATTAGATTATTTCAACAAACATGGTTCAATCCCAAATTCAGAATGATTGCAGAAAGCCTCTGTCAGCGATGCTCGACTTGTCAGCAGCAAAACCCAGGAAGAAAAACAGTGGTTAGCATGGGACAAATTGGGATAGCAGCTGGTCCATTAACCAGAATGCAGCTAGACTTTATTGAATTACCCCCTTGCAATGGATTAAAGTATGTCCTTGTGGTAGTCTGTCTGTTTTCTCATTGGGTGGAGGCATATCCAATAAGACGTAATGACAGTGTAACAGTTGCTAAACTGCTTCTCAGAGAGATTATTCCTAGGTTTAGTTTTCCTGTCTTGTTGGAATCAGATTGAAGGAGATACATTAATAATGAAATAATTTGGATGCTTTGTGCAGCATTACAAAGTGAGTAACACCTGCACTGTGCTTATAGACCCGAGGCTTCAGGTGTAGTTGAGCAAGTCAATGGCACAATAAAATCAAGATGGGCTAAACTTTATGCTTCTACAGCACTGAAATGGCCTGATGCACTGCCATTAGCATTAATGAGCTTAAGAAGTATCGCAGACAAGAAAACTGGATTGTCCCCACATGAAATAATCATGGGCTATGAGACAGCCAACAGTCCCAGCAAATCAACTAATGAACTTGATACATGATTATTGCTAAGAATTGCTGATGTGGTGAGTTCTGTGTCTCACCGGGTTTTAGAAGTTGCGACAACAACACAACAAGAACAAGGCCATGATCTAAGTCGAGGTGAAGAAACATGTCAGAAAATCCTGTTTGGATTCTCGCTGGCATGGTCCTTACCAGATCATACTGGTATCTACGACAGCTGTGAAGTGTGGTGGTTTGCCAATTTGGATACGCACAAGTCACTTGAGAAAAGTCTCAAGTCCACTTAAAAATGAAGAAACTGCTGGTGAAGAAAGATGCAAACAGAGAAATGTTCCAGAGCAAGTTGAAGTTGGATTAGAGTGGGCACAAGTTCCTGGGACTAGTGAAAATAACACTGTTTTTATTGATGGTCATAACAAGGTAGTGATTCCTTCAGCACCTGCAGTTGCCAAAGACAAAAGGAAAAGGAACTCATCTGAAATTAATGAGAATGGAAAAAGAGCAGAGAAGGGAGATAAGTAGACAAAAGGGGTGAAGAAGCTGAAATATACTGTCAATAGTAAAATTCCTGAAACAATACTTGAAATATCGAGTTAATGAGAGCAAAGTGAAGCAGAAGAAGAGAATCAAGTATGAAGGACACCGAGAGTGAAAGTACTGAACAAGAAATATTCACCACCAGAATGGACTTATGTGGTTGCAGGTGCAAATGAAAGTGTTTCAAATAATAACTGGGAGAAAGAATTTGTTTAGAAGAAGGACAACTCTTTTAAGCCACCCTAAGTGAATTGCTTATTTGAAGAGGGAATTCAAAAAGAGAGAGGAGATTGATGTGATAAATTTCCAGAAAAGTTTCCGAACCTGTGGATTTTGAAGAAGAGCTTAAGGCTCAAGTCATTGCTGTGGAGTGCACAAACTAAATTAGTCTAGTGAAATTACTAATTATTTGAAGTAAAAAAGTTTATAATCTTTGAAGATGATTAGAACTAAGACTTGTACACAGAATCAGGGAATGGTCAGGTGAAAATGTTTTAATGTTTGTGTTCTCTGTCTTCTATTAACAATGTCTGGATGGTTGGTTTTAACATTTGCGTTACCATGCTTTATGTTCATTAATATAGTAAATACTACTAATAATAATAATGAGCACGTGATTGCGGTTACTAAAAATGATCTGAAAGAAGATTCAGAGATTAATATGAAAGAAATAGACAGTAGTGTCTTGCATTTGGATAAATCTATTAGTGATTATTCATTAAATGTTTTTACAAAATTGCTTTATGAGTATGTGGATACTATGGATGTGAGAAACTGTGATGTGTGAATGCAATTACCTTTGTTTGTGTCTGAGGGTGTAAATTACCACCACTTACCATTAACATATGGTATATTGTGTAGTGTACTCACCAGCCTATTTTATGCTAAGGAGGTTTTACAATATTTCTATTCAAATTATGGTTAAGTGTTTTCAGAGATTCCTATTAGAAAGAATATGAATATAGTATATGGTGCTAAGGATACAGAATATATGGGAGAGTTTTTTCACGCTTTCAAAATGATAGATACTGTTTATGTACATAGGCACAATTTCACTTGTAGGTTACAAAGTGTAGAGATTGACTCAATTAATTCTGTAGAAGATAGATGTAGAGAGTTTAAATGCAGGGCTGCTGAACAGAAGAGTAAAGAGCCTCCATGGGCACATAAAGAAGGAAATTATCAGAAAACTGAGACTTATGCTGCAATGACTCTGGATTGGCCCCACAGAAAGCTTTGCATACTAAGGTAGAAAACAGATTATAATAATCATTTCATTTGTTCCAGTGAATGTGAACATACTTTTTAAATTACAGGTGGTTGGGGATTAACTCGTTCCGTGCTTGCGCAAGCACTACCTTACGGGTGCTGCGCACGACCAACAGCCGGCGCAGCCCTGCCCACTGTGTCGAACGTCCGAACTGCGGCAGAATGTGTGCCATTGCGGAATGTCCGCCGCAGTAAAAGGGTTAAAGGTTGGTAGAGATCCTATTTACCCTGGGGTGTATTTCATTTGTGGTTAGAATGCCTACTATAGGTTGCCACCACACTGGTATGGATGTTGTTATATGGGAATTGCCTTTCCTAAGATTTACCATGTGAATGATAAACAATGAACCAATGAAAAGCAACTAACCAGGAGTAAGAGGGGTTTGAGTGCTGCTGAAATAATTGTGGATATATTTGGTGCATTGATGCCTTCAGTTGGGCTTATTCTAAATTCACAGAAAATTCGAACATTGTCTAGGGTGGTTGATCGTTTATCAACGGATACCGCTAGAGGGTTCTTGATGGTTAATGCTGAAATGGTTGCTTTGAGGACTATGGTTTTACAAAATAAACTTGCCTTAGATGTATTATTTGCAAAAGAAGGCGAAGTATATTAAAGATTCAACAATGTTGCACATATATCCCTGGTAAGATTAAGGATTTGGAGGGATATATTAGTAACATTACTTATTTGCATGATGGTTTGTCAAAACTGAAGGCTGATGGTGCAGGGGAGAAAATTGGTAAGTGTATTTCTTCCAAAGGTAACTGGTTTTCTATTTTTTCTAATGGCCTGTTAGGGAGAATACTAACACCAATAATTGCTATTGCTAAATGCATACTAATGATAATGAATAGAAATAGAGTGCGAATAAATTATTAATTTGTGTATCTAATATTAATGTTCTTATGTTTCCTGCACTGCAGGAATACTCAAGCACAAATATGTCAAAGTTATTTTATTCTTCGTGAAAGTAGAGTAGGTCTAGAAATATACAAATGATTTTCTCTTCTCGCTCTCTTTCCATGCTAAAACATGCAAGCTTCAGCAAATGTATTAGTTAAGGGATGTGTTTCTGTGTTCCTTTGTCTCTCCTCACGTCGTTTCCTGATGTCTTTGTAAAGAATAACATTTACATCCTTAGATAGTGGAGAATAGTATGAATCCAGTCTAGGTGAGTATTTTGAATGAAACTGTTGCTATGTAGTTACAAAATGTGTATATGTACTTTTCTGCTTCCTCTCTAGGAAGTTATACAATGTTAGATAAAGACTGTTTAGTGAAATTTGTAAAGTCATCAGCAGGAGATGTTTTCCTCCCCTAGTTCTGACCAATGAGAATGGTTTGTAGGATTTAGGAGAGTTTCTAACTTAGAGTAACAAAGTTGTGCAGTTAGTATAAAGATGCTGGTGGGAAAATGATCATCTGCTCATTAACATTCTGGTGACCCGTACTACATCTGTAGTATGCTGCATGCTGTGCTGTGCTGTGCTGATGCTTGATCTGGCTGGCAATCCTGACTATGGAAACTCTTTCCCTAGAGATTTTGCACATCATTGGCTGTTGATGCTGCCTACACTATTCTCCTACTGCCGTGGAGATAGTTTTTTAGACTAATTGCATGCTGTGCTTTAGTGTTCTCTAATTTACCGAGAAGGAACTGAACTATGATTACCTTGATGTTCCTTGTTTCTCTTTCCTTCTCCCTCCACTTATTTCTCACCTGAATTTGATGATCACTGAATTACTCTGCTTATGATGACTGTGATGTTGCCTATGATACTTGCGAACAAAGTGTTTATTTTATGATTTTTATTTGTGTATGACCATTCATATTTCTGAAATAACATCAAAAAGGTATCTAGAAAGAATAGTGTCTGTCGTTATTTCCTGAGTCATTACTTATTTTAGGATTTGTTTGTCATATTATTGATCTATCTGTGGTGTAATTTATGATGTAGCTATTTCTTCATTACAGGTCCTCGTGAAGGAATGGTTTTCTAATTTCTCTACTTAGTCCATTTTAGCTCTACCAAGATCCATTGGAGCACCTTTGATATTGATAACACTAAAAGAAATGATAATGACTTATGGGCCCCGCATTTTAATATTTACCCCTCCTTAGGTTTTGTAGATTGGTGTGGGATATTATATGATTTCCCCCCCCCACCGCTTCCGCTGCAACAAACCCAATTTTGTTCTTTAGATTAGCACGCACATGATCTGAACTAAGAAAAGGCACTATATATTTATAAGTGTTTATAGCAAAGGTCTCATCCTGCTGCTAAGTACATGATTAATATCCACACAGATAATAATTTGAACATTACTAATGCATCTTAAAAATAGCAAGAATAATATGAACATATCGAAAATGATTGGAATGTTCCTGGCAACCTATCAACCTAAAAACAACTTATTGCTACTACACTACGAGAACATGGAGCAGCAAATTTGCAGCTAGATTTGGGATTTGGCGCACTGCATACTTGCTCAAGGCAGAGAAGTTGTGGTTATCAGACTTTGATTGAGTGTGCCCTAGAAAGGAAAAGATACATCCGCTTGGCTCAGCTCCTCTCCTCTCTGTATGGTTGTATGATGGAACAACGCAGGGAAATACTCTACATGCCTTTACCACACTATTTTCCCCCACAATATTTTTAGGTCATATATGCTTTTACAATGTATGCCTTTACCACACATTGTTTATACATATATTCACTGCAAAAACCATAAGTTTCAGGCAGATTATAGTTAGAAATTAGCTCAAGCACCCCCACATGCCCCGGGGACCGTCACCTTCTTGGGGCACTAAATATTTAAATTGGGGGATCTGTGACGGACCCCCCGGCCCCGGGGAACCCCCACCCCCCCGGGGCTTTTCAGATGGTCCCTCCTGGAGCCTTGTGATGGCCCTGGGGACCACCACTCCCCAGGGCCAGCTCCTGCAGTGTCCCAGGGTCCCCACCCGCGGAACACAGTAGTTTGCTATGGTAGGGCGGGAGCCTCGCAGCTCCCACCCTGCCATAGCAAACTGCTTTGCTATTTGGAAGAGAGAGCAGGGAAACCTGCTCTCTCTTCCAAATAGCAAAGCAGATTGCTTTTCCACAGGGGAAGCAGCATGTTAGCTGCTCCCCATGTGGAAAAGCAATGCCGGCTCCAGCAGGAGTCAGGGAGGCAGCGGGACAGTGGAAGAATTGAGGACCCCCCACGGTCCCCAACGGAGAGGGCCAGCCCTGTGGGATGGGGTCCCCAGGGCTACAAGTGGCCCGGGAGGGGGGGCACGTGTTTACACAGTGGTGAAGGTAGGGGACGGGGCCTGAGGTGATATGTGTGCAACCACGCCCTGTGGCACATTTTAAGTTGGGGAAATAATTCCTCTTCAATACTGAGGTCCCCTGGGGGCCAACTAGCCCACCTGGTACCTCCAGTAATCGCTACGGAGCTGCATTGCAGAGTGTTATAAAAAGGGGCGTGGCCTCTGAACCCCTCTCTGCAACGCAGACCTCTGGCACATACTGGAGGTACCTGGTGGGCTAGTTGGCCCCAAGGGGACCTCAGTATTGAAGAGGATTTAGTTCCCCAACTTAAAAAGCGCCACAGGGCGTGTTTGCAGACATGTCACCTCAGGCCCGCCCCTTCCTTCACCATTGTGCAAACGCGCCTTGTGGTGCGTTTTAAGTTGAGGAATTAATTCCTTTTCAATCTTGAGGGTCCCTGGGGGCCAACAAGCCCACCAGGTACCTCCAGTATGCGCCAGGGAGCTGTGTTGCACAGAGGTGTTCAGATGCCACGCCCCTTTTTACACCTCTCTGCAATGCAGCTCTGTGGCGCTTACTGGAGGTACCTAGTGGGTTAGTTGGATGCTAGGGACCCTCAGGATTCAAGGGGACTTAATCTCCCAACTTAGAACGGCCACAGGGCACGTTTACACAGTGGTGAAGGGAGGAGACGGGCCTGAGGTGATGTGTGCAAACATGCAGTGTCGCGTTTTAAGTTGGGGAAAAAATTTCCCTTCAATTTTGATCGACCCTGGGGACCAACTAGCCCACCAGGTGCTTCCAGTAAGCGCCACTGCGCTGCTTTGCAGAGAGGTGGTCTAATCTGTGCCCTTTTTTACATCTCTTTGCTACGCAGCTCTGTGGCGCCTACTGGATGTACCTAGTGGGCTAGTTGGAGCCTAGGGACCCTCAGGATTGAAGGGGAATTATTTCCCCAATTTAAAACGTGCCACAGGGCGTGTTTGCACAGTGGTGAAGGGAGGGGATGGTGTAAGAAAGTGGCTCTATATATACTGGACCGAAGTAAAATCCACCAAACTACGAATTCCGATTTACTCACCAGTTATCAGGAGAGACGACAGTGCTACATCTGTGAGCCCAGTACTGATCCTGAAAAGTAATTCTAACCATACTTACCAGTAACTTGAATTTTCTTCCATAGGCTAACATTAACTGGTTTCACTTGGAAATTCTTCTCAGTGTGGAGTTTTGGAACTTTAATATATTCCTCTAAAATCAGCCGTACTACGAATTCCGATTTACTCACCTGTTATCAGGAGAGACCTCAGTGCTGCGTCTTTGAGCCTAGTACTGATCCTGAAAAGTAATTCTAACCGTACTTACCAATAACTTGAATTTCCTTCCATAGAATATCATTGCCTGCTTTTTGCTGAAAAAGTTTCTGTTGATTTTTGAAACTTACAAATATTCCTCTAAAATCAGCCGAACTACGAATTCCGATTTACTCACCTGTTATCAGAAGAGACCTCAGTGATGCATGTTTGAGCCCAGTACTGATCCTAAAAAGTAATTCTAACCATACTTACCAGTAACTTGAATTTTCTTCCATACGCTAACATTGACTGGTTTCACTTGGAAATTCTTCTCAGTGTGGAGTTTTGGAACTTTAAAATATTCACCTAAAATCATCCGAACAACGAATTCAGATTTACTCACCTGTTATCGGAGAGAACTTAGTGTTGCATCTTTTAGCCCAGCACTGACCCTGAAAAGTAATTCTACCCGTACTTACCAGTAACTTGTATTTCCTTCCATATGAATCCATTGTCTGGTTTCCACCAGAAAAGTTTCTAAGTGTTGATTTATACAAACTAAAAATATTCCTTAAAAATCGCCTGTATTACTTAAACACATTCTTTCAAGTGTTTACAGGAGATGCACCAGTGATGGATCTAGGATCCACCACTGAGGAAGTAAAAGTAATGATAGCACTACTTACCTGCTAAGTGAATTTCCTCCCATAGGATAACATTGGTGATTCTACGTGAAAGTGTCAACTTTTAAAATACAATAATATTCCTTAAAAATCACTCCTGTAACCAAAACGCTTTTACTCAACTGTTTACAGGAAATGTCCCAGTACTGAATCTAGGATCCAGTAGTGTGGTTAGAAAAGTAATCCATAAAGTAACTAATTGCATTTAACTAGAAATTCCTATTGAGCTCATTGTTGCATTGTGTTTAAAATTGTGTTGCCCATTGCAACAACTGTAAGTACTGTACTTAAAAGTCAATTTCCTATTTGCAAAGCATTTAAACTAAACTAATTCATTCTGAGAAAGTATATTTTGTAATATAATGTATAATGTAATTTAAAAAATAAAATATCTAAAAATAAATACTTTAAAAAAATGTAGGAAATCAGTATCAAAAAAATAAATATAACAATTATTACATTAAAAAATTGTCATTTAAAAAACCTTTGAAATTCACTGAAAAAAACATAGGTTTCAGACATGTTATAGTTAGTAATTAGGTGGAGAAGCGTGGCTCAGTGGTTAGAGGCGGCAGACCCGGAAGCTGAGATCGACCGTGGACCAGGGTTCGATTCCCTGCCTCAGCGGGTCTCGGGCTCAAAAATTCCACGGACTCGACAATTCTCGCTCCGGTGCCTACTCGAATCACAGAGTCACACTCTGCAACTCTGGGCAATAGCTTGCTTAATCTTCACTACGGCCCCTCGCGGCGGGATGCCTGGCTTTCACCTTGTGGACACCCTGCCGGGGGTTTCTCACAGGGGAATACCAGGACGGGTTCCCTAAGCAAGCGCCAGGATGCCCTTTGGGTGACAGGTTTACGCTATATAAGTACACCTACATTTACATTTAAAAAACATTCAAAATTCACTGAAAAACCATAGGTTTCAGACATGTTATAGTTAGGAATTAGCATTTAAAAAAACTTAGAAATTCACTGAAAAAAACATAGGTTTTAGGGGTGTTACAGTCAGTTGGACATTTCACTCGTACAAAACCATTGAAATTCCTCCCTTATAGGTAGTTGCACTAAGTATAACTCGCGCGCCCTCAATCCACGGCTGATGATGTCACATATTACATCATTCATGACATGGTCAGTGACATCACTGATGACATCTCAAATGACATCACTGATGTCATTTTAGGCCCATCTCTCTGAGCTCCACTTGCTTCCCATAGCCCAATGGTCCAGATTCAAGGCCTTGTATGAAAACAGCCTTCAGTGTATCTTTTCTCTTGGTACCATCCTACACGGACTCTTCAATACTCCCCTGTTTGTCTGCGGAAGATACCTAAATGCAGCAAAGTCCCCAAGATATCTACTTGTTTTTAGGCTGAGTCTAGCGGCAGCGTGCATGCGCAATTCACTCTGTGAGACTGGTGTAGTAGAGTATAGGAGAGAAGCTGCGCCCACTCTCCGCCCATGTTTTTCATTGACTTGTGTCAGTGTCTTTCGTAAATGCTTCCTTCGGATTCGTTAAAGGGCGCATTAGTCCCTGTTTAGTAGGGCCTTTGTAACCTTCCATGGGTTCTGGCCCATTTACTTTGGTTGTTACACAGGACCTGTTATTCAGTCTGTCTCTGACTGCAGGCTAGATATGCGCTGCTTCAGCTGAAACCCTTGTGTTTTTTTTAAGCAGCCTGGCTGCCCCGTAACACCGGTGCCCACTTTCAATCACTTTAACCCGGCATTATCTTGTGTCTGTTTCAAACACCAGTAGTAAAATGGTTTTAGAAATGATTAGCAAATGATATTATGTGAAGTCCAGCTAGCATATAATGATGTGCTAATGGACTGAAACTGACAACAACACATCTGTGCTACATGTCATCTGCACTAAAGCCACCTGACGGGTTCTTTTCAAAAACCTATTTTATTAACAACAACACCGCCATTACAACCAACACCAATACCACCACCAATACTACTACCACCACCAATACCACCACCACCACCAATACTACCACCATCGATAACACCACAACCACCACCAATACCACCAACAATACCACCACCATCAATACCACCACCACCAACACCACTAATACCACCACCACCATTACCAAAAGCACCACCACCAATACTACCACCACCAATACCACCAATACCATCAACACCACCATTACCAACACCTATAATACCACTTGTATACCTGGCACCTTGGTGGGTCTCCCTTCCATTTTTGCTGTTGCCTCATGTGTTTTCGCTGGTTTTATATGCTTTGGGCACTGTGCCACTGCTGTCCAGGGCCACAGTGCAAGTGCTCCCTATTGTAAATTGATGTATGAATTAGTGACTCCATTATTGGCTGATTTGGTTTACTGGTCAGACCCTAGTACAGTGCACTGAGTGTGCCCAGGGCTTGTAAATCAAATGCTGCTGGTGGGCTTGCAGCACTGGCTGTACCACCCACCGAAGCAGCCTATAAAAGTGTGTCTCAGGTCTGCCATTGCAGAGCCTGTGTGCAGTCTGGTACTGCCATGCTGACTGGGCAAGTGCACCCACTTGCCAGTCCCTAAACCTTCCCTTTTCTTCATAGCAGACACCCATATGGTAGGCCCAAGGGCAGGGTGCGTTGTAAGTATAAGATAGGACAAGCCCTGATGTGTGTGGCATGTCCTAATAGTGAGTTTTCCACTATTGCAAGGCTACTGTTCCCCATTGGCCAGAATGGGCAGTTTGATTATTACATCTTATAATCCTAGCTGACTTAGGGAACTAGGTAGAAATTCAAGTTAGTATGCCTGAACTCAGAATGATAAAATACATCTTTTAGTGAAGTTGGTTTTAACATTCTGTGTTTGAAAATAAAATACCACTTTTAGAAAGTAGGTATTTTCTTGTCTAACCGTCCAAGCCTGCCTCTGCTAGGTTGTGTATTCCTTGTCTGGAGGTTGAGTGACAGGGGCTGGGGGATTCCAGGAGACAGGGTGAGTCAGCACAGGGCTGAATAGAAAGAGCTGCAAGCAGATGGATGGGAGGAGTTGCACCTGGGACCTGAATAGGGCTGTGCCTTCCCTCCACAATGCTGGCTCCACCTCCTGTGGTGCGTCTGATGTCACTGCCCTGCACTGTGAAAGGAAAGAAGGAGTAATGTAAACAGAGTGCTCCAGGACTGACCAGAACTGGTTTGGACAAGGCAAAGGCCTCTCTGCCTTCAGAGAACAAAGAGAAACTGTGTATAAAAGAGGGGACCCAGACCCCAGAACTTTAGAACACTACTGGGAAACAAGAAGAAACCTTTGCTGAAGAGAGGAACCAGAGAGACTGAGGAGAGACTATCCCTAAGCTGAAGTGCTGCTTGGGGGATTGGCCTGCAGTGGTTGCCTGAATGCCAAAAAGAGGAGAGAGGAACTTTGTGTGAACTTTCATCAACTTGTGAAAGATCTCCAAGGGCTTGAGAAAGATCTTGCCTCCTGCTGAAGTCTCAGGGACAACAGACTTCACCCACCAACTCCCCAAGAGTTCTTTCGAAGTGCCTGCAGTTGTGTTGGGCTTTCTGGAGGACTGCGTGACACAAGGAGCTGGAAGCGCGACTCACGAGGAAGAAGTGTGTCACCGCCGCAGCCGCTGCCATCGCATCTCTGAGCAAAGGTGTCACCGCTGTAGCTGTTGCATCGCAGAGGCATCTGCATCGCCAGAGAAGAGTGTTACCACCACTGCCGTTGCATCACTGAACAAGGATGACGCTGCTGTCGCATCGCATCACAGAAGCATCTCACATCACCGGAGAAGAGTGCCGCCGCCACTGTCATCGCATCACTGAACAAGGGTGTCGCCACTGCAGTTGTCGCATCGCTTCACTGGAGCATCCCGCATCACCGGAGAAGCATGTCACAGCGCCTGTCGTGGCTCAGAAGAATCATTGAGTCGCCGCACGGCCGTCGGGCATGCACACATCGTATCACATCAAGGAGAAGATGCCATCTTTGTTTTCATTGCACCGGATCTTCATTGCATCATGGAGTTGCGAGCCGCATCGCCACGGAAGAGCAGTAAGAAACCAACGCATCACTGTCCCTGCGAGTAAGGGAACGACGCATCACCTTCCCTGCAACACTTTCGTTGTGTAGCATTATGCATCCTAAGGTACATTGACTCAAAGTGTCGCATTTTAACATCTAACGAGAACTAAGCTAATTCTACCATCTTCAGAACAGTATTGTGGATTTTTTTGTTATTTGTGCTCTTGTGATCAGTCTATATAAAGAATACTTATTTGTGGTATAAAACTTGTGTGGTGTCCATCTGTAGTGTTGTCACTGGGTTACTGTATGTGTTCACAAATGCTTTACATACTGCCTCTGAGATAAGCCTGTCTGCTCGTGCCAAGCTACCAAGGGGGTGAGCAGGGGTTATTTTAGGAGTGTACCCCTAACCCTGACTAGAAGCAATGGTCCCTATTTGTCACAGGTACCTACCTACGCCAACTAGAGACCCCGAAATCTAACAGCCAGCAACAATACCACTGCCACCACCAATACCACTACCACCAATACCACCACTAATCCAATACCACCACCACAAATCAAATACCACCATCACCATCAATATCACCAACAATACCACCACCACCAATACCACCAATACCACCACCACAAATACCACCACCAATACAACTACAACCAATGCCACCACCAATATCACCAATACCATCACCACCAATACCAGCACTACCTCCCCACCAATGCCACCACCACCAATACCACCACCACCAATACCACCAACACCAATACCAATGCCACCAATACCACAACCACCAATACCACCACCAATGCCATCACCAATACCACCATAACCAATACCACCACCACCACCAATACCATCAGCACCACCAATATCACCACCACCACCTATACCACCACTGATACCACAACCACCAATACCACAACCAGCACCAATACCATCACCAATACCACCACCAACCACCACCAATACCACCACTAATGCTACCATCATCACCACCAATTCCACCACTACCTCCGCCACAAATACCACTACCACGAATACGACTACCACCAATACCATCACCATCACCACCAATACTAATACCACTAATACCAATGCCACCAATACCACCAATACCAATACCACCACCATAAATACCACCATCAATACCACCACCACCAATACCACCACCACCAATACGACCACCACCAATACCACCAATACCACCACCACCAATACCACCACCACCAATACCAATACCACCACCACCAATACCAATACCACCACCTCAGTGCCTCTTGCTCACTAGTAATAGCAGGGGCACTGTGTGAGGCCGGAGCTGCAGCCGAGATCATCCGCCCCACCTCCCAGGCCTGCCATAAAGCACAGCCTGCCCTGCACCAGGAGGTGAAGCCAGGGCCCTACTACAGATGGAGGGTTTTTACTAGGCCAAAGATAGCAATGACATTACGCAATGCCACACTACACACTCAAATCACGGGGAGGGCAGGAAATAGCCCCTCCCTCCTGCTCTTCCTCCTGAGCCGCTAAGGTGTAATAACAGAGCAAATGGTGTTGGAGCTCTTTGTTAGTGTTTAGAGCAAGGATCATATGTAACTCTCACTTCACACTTTGTGTCTGACTTACACATCTTTAACTGGACTATTTATCACTACTTTGAAGACGTCACAGGCTGGTCTCTTCCTCTGATATTTACAATCTAACACGGTCGAGAAGGCCCTTTATTGAAATTCAAAAGGTCTCGCATTTGGGAGACTTTAAGCTATTAGTACTGTAAATGACAATGCCTTTTATTTAAGTTTTAAAACCCAAAACATAAATAAAAGGCATTGTCATTTACAATGCCAATAGCTCAAACGCACTTGAATGTGAGACCTATAGCACTGCTTGTTTCCATAATCTTTGAATTCCGTTCCTCTGTTAATCAGAATCACTTCTCCCATCCAGCTTTCAGAAATCTTTTAAAAACATGGTTATTGACTCAGTAGTTCCATGTCTATTTATTTAGTAATTTCCATATGTAACTTTGTGATTCCACCCAGTGACAGGGCACCTTCTTTGGTAGGACAGCTCTTAAGAAAGTCCATAAATAAATAAATATGTAGATTTAGATTTAACTTATTTAGTATTTCTATATTTACCTAAATATGTAATAACATTCAAGATATTGTAGAGGTCAATATTATCTAACCAACATTTATTTAGTGTGATTTTTTAGTTAACGGTCTGACATACCAGCTTCCTTGACAGTGTTCTAAGGGACAGACCCCTTACATTAATTCTTTCAGGCCTCTGAAGTAACTTTATGCAGATCTGACAACACCAAATTCACCTCAACATCCACTGCTTCTGTCCAGACTATCAATGTCCTTGTATCCAGCCTTAGAATATCCCTTATAGTTCATCCTTCTTCAGTGACCTGGATTGCTCCAGCTTAATTTTTGACTCTGTGGAAATATGTTTTGCTTTGTTGCTATATCACTTTCTTCTAAGCCTAGGGCCGGACTGGCCATAGTGGGCACCGGGCAATCCCCCGGTGTGCCGCATGGGTGGAGGCTGATATTGGGTCCTTGGGGGCCGTTTTTGGTACTGGGCCGTTTTTGCAGCATAGCTGCAAAATCGCCCCTGTAACAAAATCAGCTGAAAACCGGCCCTGGCAAAGAGCTCAGCCGCACCCCCAACCCCTGGGGGAAGAGAGGAGGGTAGGGTGAGGGACGAGCACTTTGTCAGGGCCAGTTTTGGTTCCCAGTCCGGCCCTGTCTAAATCTCTCAATTTTTCTCTTTTAGGTGTGTTTGCTTTGTCTTTTGCCATCTTGACTGGCAAGTGACGTGACCTTGGGCTCCAGGCTTTATTTTAATCAGAAGGCCTCTCTCATGGCATATTTGTTATTAGATGCAAGCTAGGACATATATATCATGCCTAACATCCAGCCACAAATTTTTCAATCGATTTTAAGAGGTGCTTTCCGATGAGAAACAGCATTCTTAACACCTGAAGACAGGATTGTCAGTTTGCCATAAGGTCTGTGCAAGACTTTGTAAGATGTGAAGCCCAAGGTACATCCAATTTATTACCCTACTCTCGAGATGAACGTTAACCTTTTTAAAGAGTTAACTTTAAAACTATTTTCCTCCCAGCTTCGAAACTTGGAGCACAATTAAAACTGTTTACCCCCAAGACAAAGCAGCAAGACAACTTGCTGCAATGCACTGCGTGAATGCGAGAGGGCAGGAATGCACCAAATTTTCCAAGATATGGCGCATTCTTGTCCTCTGCCTGTGTTGGCACACAATATCAACCATGGAACAGGATTGCCTTTGTTACAGGCAGGATTGTTTTTATGAAGGAAAGGACACTGTTGCAAAGAAGACTCATGAAGCAGAAGAAGGTAAGAACTGTCTTTATTCTGTCACCCACTCTCCTAGGCTGCCTGAGAGATGCCAACATTCTAAGGTGAGCTCTCATGGAACATACTAACAGGGAAGGGATAGAAGGGGGGAAAGGAGTGTACCATATGAATATGTAAACAGGAAGGAAGATTGCAACACATCTCCGTTCGCTACGTAAAGAAAGAAAACTGAAATTGTCAGGGAATGTCAGGCAAGTCATCGAGGAGCCAGCATGCAACCTGGAGAACCTGCAACAAAGAGAAAAGGGAAAGGAAGGGAAGGGAAGGGAGGCATCCACTGCTGGCAAGAGACAGTGACTGGAAAGACAACTAAAAGAATAATAAGGTTGTATAGTTCATAGGTCACAAAAGTACAATTCCATCACAAATGTACAATTCCATAAACAGGGAACCCCCTAAAAAAAGTACCTAAAATATACTAGAGAGCATATAAATGTGCGAGGCAACGGTGATAATTTACATTGACACGCTTGAATTAACATACCACATCAATCCAAACACGCCCTGCATTATGTGGTAAGGCAAATGCAGGATCTAATTACCACTACTCAGAAGAACTTGATCAACATTATTGGGGTCAAGCATTATTCCTAGCTCTTTTAAGTGGTGCCAGCCTAATAGGTTTGACCCAATTTTTACAATATAAACCCAACCACGGGTGGACCTTCCTCTGAATTCTATATCCATCTCTACCATGCCCGCCAGGTGTATGGGTTCCCCAGCATAACTGGTAGGAGATACATCAGGTTTTAATACATTAAGACTGGAAATACTAAAAAGCTCATCCATCTTCCGTGGACTAATCTTCGTAAATGGAGAACAAGAATCTGCATATACGACCAAAGGTTTTTTGTTCACAAAAATGGTATATTCAGGATACAAATGTTGCAAGGTATCTTAGAAGACTTCACATCTTTTTCTTTTACTTGAAAGGCGTACCGGGGAGAGTGCTCCTCTCCGTTGCTAACTAGTTTTACCTGGTTATTCTCCCCCTCTCTGCAGACTCTCGCAAAGTGTCCCTTCTGGTAACATTTCATGCGAGCAGTGCAATGAACATTGTTCGCAAGGTGGTTACTGCTGCCACACCTAAAACATTTTAACCCTTCAGTTACACTCATAGGTTTTTCTGTCTTGACTTCTCTTGCTTTGACTTTTAAAATCTCACTGTCAATGTTGTCGTCCTGATACCCATTGGAAATAACTACACTACAGACTGGTTCTTTAGGTGGGTTCATTTCTAAAATGCACTTAGCAGTGTGCTCAATAGATTGTGCCATACTAACAGCATCTTTCAAGGATGGGTTTTTAGATAGGAGTTTCTCTCTAATGCGGGGATTGTGGGTACACCTTACTAACTGATCCCTGATAAGGGAGTCGTTCAATTCCCCAAACTCACATAATTGAGTAAGGCCTCTGAGAGCCGCAATGTAATTGCTAACCGACTCTTGTTTACCCTGCCCCCGAGTAAAGAACTTGTGCCTTTCTAGGACGACGTTAACTTTGTCACCAAAGTGACTGTCCAACTTCATAAGAGTAATTTTGTAAACATCCAAACTAACCTCATCATCTTCTAGCTCGGGATCAGGTAGGGTATCATATATCTTTCTACTTTGAACACCAAGGTTGTGCAACAGGACATGTTGTTTCCTAACAGCAGAGACTTTTTCCCCCCCAATTGCAATAAGGTAGGAATCGAACAGGTTAATCCAATCCTTTCAATGCATTTCAGGATCCCCAATATCATTTAAAAAGGAGGGAGGTTGACTCATGGACGAAGCAGCCATGGGGTAGACTAAGGGAAGAGTTTCCCTAAAATCTAAGGAAGGAAGAGGAGGTACAAAGTAAGTACTCACTAGGAGGTTAACTTAAAGGTACAGTGGCCCCCAGGGATGGGAATTCCTACCAAGTCTAATACATATACAGGTAAGAGGTGATTAGAATATAAACACACTGTGCTGAGGGAAAGGTGCACAGAAGAGAAATCAATAGAGACTCTATGGACGTACTAACAGTACAAAACTGAACCTATGTAAAGTACTAGGGTTACCATGAAATCCATACTAATTTTATAAAGAGAGAGCCAAAACCTTTGAGGCGGGAAATCTCAGTAACCACAGCACCAATCACAACACCCAATACAGCGTTGGAAAGGGCAGTTGCAGCAGAAGGACATAGGCTATGCAGACGGCCACCATATACATTTTTTTATTGTTTTTATTAACTTTTCAAGAAACAGTGGTGTTCATCACAATCATACAGTGCAAGACATACAATTGTACCGTAGGACACCATATACATTTAAAAGGTAAAAGAACCGTGCCAGCAAAGTAGTCCCTTGTGGGCGTGTCTGCGTTGTGCTGTGGCCGTGGGCTGGGGGCGTGACTAACGCTGGGGGCGTGTGGTACAGCCATCACATCGTGGGCTGTGGGCGTGTGCTGGGGGCGTGACAAATGCTGGGGGCGTGTGTCCGCCCTTCATGCCATGTGAGTCGTACATGCAAGCGCCAATTACGTTGCTGCGCAGCATCAAGGGGCATGCTGGGGGCGTGAGAAACGCTGGGGGCGTGTCTCCGGCCTTCACGCCATGTGAACGCAATTGCGCCGCATCAAGGGGCACGCTGGGGGCGTGAGAAACGCTGGGGGCATGTGCTATGTTCCACCCTTCATGCCATGTGGGTCGTACATTAATCAGAAGATCGTCTGCTGTGGCCGTGTGCTGGGGGAATGACAAAAGCGTTCAGCTGGAGGCCTGGTAAATAACATTACTGCAGCCTCTCCTGCGCGCTGTTACTGAACTCTCTCATTCAACGAAATTAGGCGCACCTGCTACCATCAACCAGGGCTCTAGCCGGGCTCAGGCGGTGAATCAGTACACTAATTACACGCGGCTGATAACATCAACCAAGGCTGCAGCTGGGCCTCAAGCGGGGGAACACGCGCCTGCTAACATCAAACAGGCCTGCATCTGGGCCTCAAGCGGGGGAACACGCAAATGAGCGTGAATGCGGGGACAATTACTGCAGCCTCTCCTACTCGCTGTCACTGAACTCTCTCATTAAACGGATTTACCCGCGGCTGATAACTCTCTCATTCAACGACATTACACGCGCCTGCTAACATCAACCAGGGCTGTAGCCAGGCTCAGGCGGCGGATCACTACACCATTTACACGCGCCTGCTAACATCAACCAGGGCTGCAGCTGGCCCTTCTTCGTCCCTATTCTAATGAAACAAAAAATGTTGTCTACAGAGAGATTTTAAAATAAATTGCCCTTGCCAAATACACACATTACACACACATTCTATTTCATACCCGGACAACGTCAGGACGGGCTGCTAGTAATAACTAAATTAGCTTATCGCAGGCTGTACAATATCACTGCAAATATGAACTAACATATACCCATTACATCAAAACACCCAAATATTAGGCGTAAAACTCAAGAGAGTAGAAATAGGCAATAATCCAGAATGCTGGAGCAACTCAGTAAGGATAACACATGTTAAATGACTTAAAGTTGAATGCCTATGTGTCCAATGGATAAGATAGGTATAAAAATGCTGATACCACAGTAGTAGGAAGATACAAAAGGAAATGGTGTGTGAATCACCGTCATGATGCCGTGACTCACTGGCGAGGGCCGCAGTTCAATGGGGAAAGAATGTAGCTTAAATAGACACTTACAAAAAATAGAGAAGATGTGCGTATCACCGTTGAGACACACACAGCCAAATAAAAGAATAGCACAACTCCTACTAGAAAAAATATATGTGAGCACTTGGTGTTTCTCCAACAATGTGATGCACCAGTATCCTGAATTCAGGGTCAGTCAAAGGAGTGTCGTAACCAGAAACTCCCACAGAGGATGACGGTCCTTAAGGCAGATCCACAAGCAACAGCCATACTCACACCTCCAAGGACTCCTGGGCAGCTGGCGTTATCCACCGGGAACCACACCATTGGCAGTATTATAGCATATCCATCATCCAAGCACCGGGCACCATGGACTGGGTAACTGCAACTCACCAATTACAGAAATAAATGGAGAGAGTACAGAAAGGGGATGTGACAGCATGGCCCCCTGCGCCGGTTCGTAGCCAGTGTTGCAAAGAAGACTCTTGAAGCAGAAGAAGGTAAGAACTGTCTTTATTCTGTCACCCACTCTCCTTGACTGCCTGAGAGATGCCAACATTCTAAGGTGAGCTCTCATGGAACATACTAACAGGGAAGAGATAGAAAGGGGGAAAGGAGTGTACCATATGAATATGTAAACAGGAAGAAAGATTACAACAGACACCTTCCTGCACAGAAACAATCCTTAGAGGCATTTTTCTCTGCAACACACTTAGAAAGAGGAAAGAAGGGGGGAAATAAAGATAGTTCTCTAATTGCGCCTCTGCAGAGAAGGCGTACAACTCTGATGTCTTCCCAGGTCTACCTGTGTTTGTAAACAGGGTCAAACAGGCCACTCAAGGTGGCTTGCTCATTGCACTGCACCCCCTAGCACGGGGCAAGGATGGCGTAAAACCTTAATAACTATGGGCATGGATATTCATCATCATCATCATCATTTTAACTTTATTTCGGTTTGTTTATGAACCATAAAAGTACATCAAAATTTAGAAAAAGACATTTACAAAAATAGACTAATACACAGTTACATCTCATTTTAGGTATTTGCAATAAATCAGTTAGCATGCGGTTTATAGTGTGACGATAAAAAGACTAAGACAGTAAAATACATAGAATAAAAGTTTAAAACACGGTGGAAGGCTAGTTATTTCTGAGATAAAACAGTCTACCTACGTTAAAGTAGGTTACTACTACCGGATCAATCTCCGTCTGATTAACCACATTGAAAACAAGAATTTAGCAACAGCAGTAACTATCAGTGCATTAGTATCAGTTTTTAAAATTCTAAAATACTCTATATAGTTCCTGACTCCTAGGTTCACACATAGCTGTATGATCCATTTTTTTCTGCTAACAGAGTAAGCAGGACAAAACAAGATCACATGGATTAAGGATTCGTTTGGATCATTGCAACCTGGACAAGGACGAACTAAACCCATTTTCCATTTATCGGTGTAAGAATGGAGGGGTAGTGTACCATATCTGAACTGTAAGTACAGTTTTTTTGCTAAGACAGGTTCTATAGTATCTAATTCCTTTTCAAAACTGTAGACATTCTTGGAATCCAGAAAGCTGTCAGTGAGGCTAGAAGGCCTGGCTGATCGAAGGACCTCTTCTAGGTTGTAGTGTTTTATAGACTCAGCCAGGGTTCTCTTGGAGATGGATTTGCATGTGTCCTCCGGATTAGACCAGAGATTCTCCATGCCGATCCTAGACGCCTGCCCCCTTATAAAGGATAGCCATTTTATCCTCCCTGCACTCGGGCGTGCCAACACAATCTTTAGTTCGTCTCTATAGCACTCAAGCTCCGGGACACTCCACAATCTACGCCAATAGAGGAGCGGGCGAGAGGCAATTACTTCTGCAATGGGCCTCAGATTTATATCCAACCTTAGAGGAACTAGAGGAGTGTTAGTTGGTAAGGAGAGCAGCTGTCTAACAAATTTATTCTCAGATGTACTGATCTCGTTCGCTGGACAATAGCCCTAGAGTTCCGCCCCGTAGAGGGTGGATGATCTGGTTTGAACCTTATATATTTCCAGCGGTACGCTGATAACTTTATGGACACAAGATTTCTGCACTTTGAGGATCCCCCCCATAGACTGAGAAAGGGTTAAATTAGCCTTAGTCATTTGAGTTTCCCAACTCATTTTATCATTTAAGGTCAGGCCTAGATAAGTGAAAATATTTACCCTTTCCAGGGCTCGTCCATCCATTGACGGGCGTGGGCAATTGGTTGCACTGGCATTAAACACCATGTACTTCGTTTTATCTATGTTGATCACCAAATTCCTGTTCCTACAGAATTTGGTGAATTGGTCTAACACCCGCTGCATCCCCATAGATGTTTTTGAGAGCAGCAGGGTGTCATCCGCAAACATAAGTGCAGGAAATTTACCACCAGCTAAGTTAGGAGCGTCACTGTTATGTACACTAGTTAGGTCATCTACAAGGCCATTTAAAAAAAGGGAAAATAGCGTAGGGGCCAATACACATCCCTGCCTAACTCCCTTCTCAATGGGAAAATCTCTTGTCAGCTGGCCGTATTTGCCATAATGAACCTTTGCATAGGTTCCTTCATGGAGTCTTTTAAATTGGTGACATAAATAGGGTGGAATCCCCATTGTTATTAATATACTCCAGAGTTGGTTTCTGTCCACCATGTCAAATGCGGATTTGAGGTCCACAAATGTCAGGTAGAGGCTACCCCCTTCCATGACCACATGCTTCCAGTAAAGAACCTGGAGACGTAATAATTGGTCAATGGTAGATGTTTTAGCACGGAACCCTGCTTGCAGGTGGGAGAGGATGTTATTCTCACTGATCCAATCTTGCAAGCGTTGCAAAAGCAGTTTGGCATAGATTTTTTGAGTAACGTCAATAAGACTGATTGGTCTATAATTTGACGGGGCCAGCGGAGATCCCTTTTTATAGATCGGAATGATTTCGGCCCCCAGCCAGGTGCTTGGAGCCTCTTGGCCGTCGAGAATAGCATTAAATATGACGGTCAAGTAGGGAACCCAGATCTTCGGCTCATCTCTAAAAAGATCACCAGGGATCTTGTCCAACCCTGGGGCCTTGTTACATTTTAACCCTTGGACTGCAAGTGTAACTTCCGACATGGTGAAGGGGGGAGGAGGGCATCCAGGGCCCAATCTCAAAGACGTTGTTAGTAACGCTTTATGAGGGGAAGCAGGGCTAGAGTAGAGATCACGAAAGTATACACACCAGGCTTCCTCAGCGATGTTGGGATCAATCTTTACCTTACCTTCTGGCTTCCCAGTATGGACCAGGTTCCAAAAGGTTCGGGCATCTTTCGCTATTAATGCCTGTTTAATGGCCTGCCATTTCTCTGTTTCCCATTCGGATTTTGCATGGGAGAGGAGATTTTTATAGGCTTTCCTTGCGGCCATAATGGTTGCTCTATGACCTAATTTAATGGCAGAAATTAGAGTAGTCTTTGCCTTCCTACAGGACTGGTTATACCAGGGATTTGTAACACATGCCTGTCGATTAGTCTGTTTTGCCGGTTTAGAAAAGCTAGCCGCAAGGGCCAGCATTAGTTCTTTATGTATGATTAAAAGTTTAGTGTCTTTATCAGGATTGTGGGCATTTTCATGCAATATATTTAGGCGCTCAAACTGGGGAATGACACTTTTATACAATAATGCCAGTTTGTCTGGCGACGACTTAATAGAAGCCCATCGGATTCTTTTGCCACCCTGTAAGATCCTAATGTCACTGGAGACCACATCATCTTCTTGGTACTCCCCATCGTAGTTTGGCACTTCCAGCTCTACTACCAAGGGGTTATGGTCACTTTCCGCGCGGTCAGATACGTGGAAATATCGGATCAAGTGCCATAAAGACATACTAACCATAAGGTAATCTATTATTGATGAGTGGCCCATTCCATTGTATGTACTCCTTCCTGGACTGTCCCCCAGGAAGCGACCATTGCAAGCTCTAAGTGAGAATGTATATGTCAGTGAGGTGAGCTGCATGGCCATGGGTGTCCAGATTTTAGCTTGATAAACATTTGGGGGTGGAATCCGGCAGGCATCATCCTCATCTGTTGCTAACTGTGAAACCCCCCCGAGTGGTTCATAATGACAGTTAAAGTCCCCCCCCATTATCACTTTGGTGTCACTTGCGAAGCTGTTTAATAGGGCGGCTAAAGACTCTAGAGTATGAGAAACCGTACCCCCCAAAACCGGACGTAGATAAATGTTGATAATCGCTATTTTGGGTGTATTTCTACGGGTTAGGAGAATACATAAAATATCACAGGTATTGGTGTTAATCCTTTTGACCGAGAACCCAAGATGGACACCCACCCATATGGTCAGTCCACCAGATGGTCTACCTCTAGAACCTTTGGTTGCAAGCTCGGCGTAAGTAACAAAACCCATTCTATGCTGAATAGTCCTGGCCCATGTCTCTTGAAATATACAGATACCATGGTTATTCACATAGTCACACCACTCCATGTTATCTAGCTTTGCAACCAGACCCGCCACATTCCATGATAACAACAATAGGTTTTTATTACTACGAGACTGTTGGTCAGTTGGCTGATTGGGGGGTATGACATTTTCTACAATTGGGTCACCCACTTCAGAACTCGTCTGTTCCATAGAGATCTCGTGGTTGGTTATGGTGCAGTTGACATCATCTATACTAGAGGAGGAACTGCCACATTGTGGGGATGTAGTTGGGTACCTTATCCCACTCTGGATATCCACCTCTACTAGCCCCCCTCCACCAACACTTAAGTCTTTAACAAGGGGGGCGGCCATGACTGAAAGTCAATCACAGCCGTCAAGGCCGGAGATGGCGATATTATCTAACTTTCTTTTCAAAACAACTTTAAGTGACGTGAAAGTCTGGCTTTTATTGTGAAAAGCCAGATGAAGAAAATGTGCTGTGCCATTGGTGATATTAAAGTTGGAAACAGTTACAGAAATTTTGCACGAGGAAGTCTGAGCAACTACGCAAGCCCCAGTCTCAACGACCCCATGGCATATTAATGGATTAACACTTTTTATATGTGTCAATACCACCGCTTTAAAATGCATTTGTATTTTGGATATTTTGAGAATTGATGCGAAGCAAGATTCTATTTTATGTAATTTTTCTAAATATATTACAATTAGTACATTTGAGATTATTTAACCATGAATATACCTGCTCTTCCATTTGGTTTACGGAGTGTAAGAGTTATTCTTGCTCATCTCAGTCTACTGTATCCGTGGCTTGTAGGGGCAGAATAACACAATACAACTAGAAAGAAACCCTTCCCATGTTGACTATCAGTCCTGTGCAGCCCTCGTGTGCCTTACATTTCACAATGGTCTATTTGCTCTCATTCGATTATAAGAATAAGGAATTTGGTTTAAAGGGACTGAATGCACACAAAAGCAATGGTTTGTGGTACATTGATGAATAACCTTCCTCACAAAAGAAGGACAGACAGGTGGGTGAGTTATCTTGCTCATTGTGTGTAATTGTATATGATGAGAACAGGTTCCTTTATTTGTTATGACTCTTTTATCATCAACATAAAGAAAACACCAAAAGGAAAGAAGCAGGTTTTCAATTGTTAATGATGATCAGTAAGATCAGAAAGAGATATGACTTCAATGCAGACGCAATGGCATCATTTAAGGGCCAGTAAATAGAAACAAATCAGCAGAAAAAGTCAATCTTTGAAAAGTATAACATATCTAGGTTATAAGAATAGCCAACACATTTTTAATACTGTAGACATTTGATCTTCTACGCACCAAACAGCAGAATCTTTGCAATGACGCTACGGTATGCTGAATTAAAGACTTCGATCACTGTTTGCATTGAAAGTTGATTTGTGTGGTTGTACTGGCTCTGAAGCGGATTCATTGTGCTATCGTTTTGGGTCAGGTTTCTGAGGTTCCACTCTAGCAATACCGGGCAAAGTGATTGTTCAAAGGAAGCTTCATTGGTTTCCCCTACAAGCTAGAGTACCGTGGCAGGACTTTTTAATTAAATGATGTGAGCCAGGATGAAAGGTGACGACCTCCCTCCAGGTAATTGCAAAGCTTTTCGAGTCCTGGACTTTTGTTAGAGAGCCTCGTGCATTGTAGTCTTTCAGTCTTGTTTTCCTCCCTTTGAACTAGTAATACTAACACACCTGTAATCAAACAATGTATCCAGAGTCTGTAAATACTGGGAGTGAGGTAGTCACTGGTCACCCTACAAGGATGCTCTGTGTCCTATGCAAAAACATGTGAAGAGGATGCAAAAACTCTTTTATCTGAAGTGGGAGATGCCAATGTGTTATTTCAGTCAGTCCTGTGGTCTGCATACCGGTTTATCCTTTAGAAGTACAGCTAGGGTGACCAGAGGTCCCGGATTACCCTGGACATTCCCGGGTTTAAGAGGGCTGTCCCGGTTTCCCAACATGTTTCTTATTTTTTGGTAACTGTTCCCGGTTTTTGGGACAAAGCTCAGGTCGTTCTGCAAGATCAGATGTACCCTCCATTAGCAAGTGCCTCTGAGGACTGAAATGTTTTAAGTAATTTATATGTTTCTTTCAGGCAGAAGAGAAGGGGGACTGCTTAAAACGTGGGTTTTTCAGCAATAAGCCGTTCGATCGTGGTCGGTGTGCTCGATGTTAGGTGACATATGCTCAGCTCTCAGCACCGGGACACTCCAGGGAGAGATGGGTAGGGGGAGCTCATTGTGGAGGGCTCCTGCCATAGCAATATATACATGTATGCTCAGACGTGAGTCCCTTGCTCACTTTGCCACTGGATTCAAGCAAGCCGAGCTGAAGACGGCTGGAATACCAGAAACCGGTCCTCGAAAGCTTGTTTCCGGTCCAGGGAAGACATGGCTTGGCAGTTCGGGCTGGACTGTTCCCATGAGGCACAGGGTCAGACTGATTTGCATATAGCCATGTCAGAACTGGGGTGACAGAGTGGGCTAAAGAACGGTGATGGATTAAACCCAGATCTTTTGACTGGGTGTGAGTGTTTGATTGATTCAGATGCTCCGTCCATCACCACTCCCTTTTGTATAGCTATATATACACGCATCCACACACATACACTCACAGTTACAAGATTAGCACTCACGGTGCTGTGTGTGTGTCTGTGTACATATGAATGCACATGTACAAGCACATACATTTACAAGCCTAGTTTGTGTGTGTGAATATGTATGTATGTGCACATATTTACTTGGCTGTGCAAAAAAAATGCACAGGCCAGATATAGAATTAAGTCAAAGGCTTTAGTACTGCCTTTATGTCTAGCCTGTCCCGACTTTGGTTATCAAAATCTAGTAATTCTAAGTAAAGTTACATTTCGAAAGGCTCCAACTTCCTAAAATATACATTTTACTCTGTATCAAATGTGCATGCATTGTACAGCATATTTTGTACCTGCTGGAATTATGACTCATTCATTAGTTGTGATAGAAGCTTCATTGACAGCATTTACCCATGCCCTGTCTAAAGATTCTGGGCAGACAGAGAAGAGAAAATTGGGTAATTGGCATTGCTTTTAGCAGAAAAAAACAGTCCAGTTCATTTCCTTTTTAAAATATGTATATCATTTAACTGCTTTGCAGTCCCTTGTTCCAGGTAAACTATTGTTTTAGTGGTGATTGAGCTCATAAATAGCTATCCAGGCTACTCGGATGCATTTTAGGAGAAACTGCATTTGTCCTTGGGAAAGACTTTCAAATAAAGCAAGGAGGATGATGGTAAGGGGTGTTTTTTTAAATTGTTTTTGACATTGCCCATACGATTCAGTGATTTTGTTTCATTGACGTAGGTTCAGACGATTTTTGTAAAAATAGAGGAGCTGTTTTTGAAACTTAACTGGCAAAGTTGTCTCTGTATGTCCATGGAGAGCATATCCTCTAGCTGGAGCAATACCTGGTTTAACCCCTTCGACGCTAATGACAAAGCCAGCTCGTCATGGGCGTTACCTGCGCTACGCGGATGACGAGCTGGCTTTGTCAAAAACAGCGCGATTTTCAAAAATCAGCGCACAGCGAGAAAACACGGTAGCGCGGTAGCGGTTAA
Organism: Lissotriton helveticus; assembly: GCF_964261635.1. Lineage (NCBI taxonomy): Eukaryota > Metazoa > Chordata > Amphibia > Caudata > Salamandridae > Lissotriton > Lissotriton helveticus. The sequence goes on from NC_136072.1 coordinate 966,503,431, forward strand.
GGAAGATCTTTTGGTGGGATGCTTAGGGTGGCCAGGCGTCCTGAATTTGCCCGGACAGTCCCAGTTTTTCAACAGCTGTCCCGACAGATTTCAGGAAATTAAGCTCATGTCCCGGTTTTTAGAGAGGGTCGGCTTAAAACAGTGGGAGGTATATTTTTATGTTTTGCAAAGCAAGGATAGTTAGCAGCTGTTATAAGCAAGCAATGTAATTAATAGGCATGCTACTGGCTTTAAAAATGGCATTTTATGTGTGTTCTTACTGCCTCTTCTGTAATTCTCTGCTAAGGAGTGCTGTCATTCTCGGCACTGGGTTGAAGTAAAATTGTAGTCCTTTTTCCATTTTGGGGAAATGTTCCGTTTTTTTGCTTTAAAATTCTGGTCACCCTTGGGATGCTGCAAGCAATTCTAAAGAAAGTGAAAGAAATAGGTAAATGTTGGGAACCAAGATAGTCTCTAGGAGAGTGTAAAGAGAGAAGGTTCATTCAAAAAGATTTTTGAGGGCAATAAAATATTTTATCAAAAAGTGATTAGGAAATCAGAGAATCCCTTCGAGAACTCGACTCTAGTTCGTATGGAGGCAGCCAGCTCTAATATAGTGGAAAACCAGCATGAACCTTCTGCTGAAATACAAGAAGCCAAAAGTGGACCAGGGATCCTGATTAAACTAGGCAGAATTTTGATGGCAATGAATAGCAATCTAGCATTTAAACTAGGTGTGGTAAAAGAAAGTAAAAGGTTCAATTGGACACCTCATCTCACTTATCTCCAAAAGAAACCCTCTAAGGGACAAAATATAAGGGAAATTCATGTGTCCACTTATATAATAACACCTTTGTAAGCTTCACCTGATTAAAAAAGTATCAAAACCGATTCCAGTGTATTAGAAATGGGATTTCTGGTTGGCTGAGGTATTCCCCCAGGAACAACCTCTCTAAGCAGAGTAAGCTAGATAACCACTTTAAACTACCCTGTGATCACACTCTGGTAGCTTGGCACAGAGCAGACAGGCTTAACTTAAGAGGCAATGTGTAAAGTTTTTGTGCAACAAAAACACAGAAACACAATGATAACACCACAAAGACCAAAATGACAAAAATCCAATCAGTAGAAGTTGAGAAATGAAATTTTCAAGATTTAAGGTCACGAGGGACAAGTGCAAATCCAAAGTTCCAATTGCGATGAAGAGTAGGCTGGCTACAGGATCCACGCTGGGCCTGATGAGATAGTACCTTGGATGGAGCAAAGTTTTGACGCTGATGGCACAATCCGTTGACCTTTTCCACACAGTTGGGTCGCTGCGCCATCATTAAACTCCGCTGAGGTGAATGCACCATTTTCAAGCTGCACAGAGAATTGTAATCAGGTAATACTGGCTGTAGAACCACTGTAGTTGAATAGCTTCTGCGTCGGTGTTGAGGTGTGATGCATTGGTTCCGACTGGCGCAGTGATAAACAGGCTTCAGTTTTGTAGCAAATGAGCTGCAGAATCCACTTCTGCAGCCCAGAGCTTGGAGAGGACACCTCAGGCAAGGGAAGGACTCACAGAAGGCACAGTGCAGCAGCACCAGCAGGATTGCAGGAAGTTGTTTGCATCCTTGAGACTTCCGATAACAGGAGGCAAGTCAGAAAGCCCTTGGCGATCATTTGGAGGGAAGGCAGAGTCCATCTCTCCTCCAGCAGAGTTAGGGAGCAGCAGGACAACAAGCAGAAAAGCAGTCCTTCCAGAAAAGCAGTCTAGTTGATCCATTTAAGCTGCACAGCATTCCTTCTAGCAGAGCTTCAGTTCAAGATCTAAAAGTGTCTGATTTTAGTGGTGCAGACACCCAGTACTTATACTCAAAAGTGGCTCTGATGCGGGGACTGACTTCAAAGCAGCTCTCTGAAGTGCACAAGGATCTTTTTCAACCCAGTGTGGGTGGCACATTCAGTTCTGCAGACCACTAGAAGCATTTGAGGTACGGGCCCGGGGTGCATGGTACACCACTGTACAAGGAACTAAACAGTACATCAAATATGCCAATCATGGATACATCAATGTCAACTAGTTTAGGGGAGAAGCACATGCACTTTAGCAGTGTTTAGCAGCGGTCAAGTACTCAGAGTCCTAAGGCCAGCAAAAATAATCAGCAAAAATAAGTGGCAAGGTCTGGGGAACACCACCCTAAGGATGACAGGTCTAACACAATCACACCAGGATCTTTATTAGAATAAGAGTGGAAGAACATCAGTATAACTTTCTAGGTGCCTGCCCAACAGATATGGGCCCCAGATTAATTAATTTTCATGCAGAGCAGCACTGTGTGAAAATCAGCAGCACTAACTTGCATGAAAGGGAAAAAGTGTGCATGTGTGCAGTGCCAGATTTAGAAACACTTCTGCACAGATGATGCAATTGGCCGTGCTCATTCTTAAAAAAGCTGTTTTAGCACAATGTTAGGCATTGCTCTTTGGTGTGAATATGCCTCATTGGTACCTTACATGATATTTGTGAGTGATGTGCACCCCCTTCAGTACAAAATTAATTCATGACAACCGTTATAATTTTGTGTCTTACCCATAGGAAAATCACATAGTGTTCTCCTTGCCACTTCTTTCCGCCTGGTTTCAGCTTGTGTTAGTGTATGACACTAGGCCAGGTCACGCTATTATAGTAAATAAGGCCTTGTGTGAGCACCTATGTGCATTTGCACTGTTCCTGCTCTGTTATACCCCTTTGAATAGGTTACAAGTAACCCTGGGCAGTGAACTACGCTCCGCTCAGGGTGTCTGCGAAGTAGCGGCAGCTTCGCGCTTCCCAGTGAACGCGAAGTTGTCGACTACTTCGCAATCTACAACATAGCGTAGTTGTTTTTCTTCCTCGCGCGCTCAATAGCGTTCTCGCGTGCGCTGTAACGACTTACCGTGGGTCTGCGTTCGCCTTCTCGATTTTCGCACAATCACGTCATTAGGACGCGCGATCTTCCTTGCGGCACAATGTTGTTAAGATCATGTTTCCGAACACGCAGAAACTGTAATTTGGCACCGAATATCTTTTTCGAGCATGATAAAACCCTCTCGAAAATGATCATTTTGCTCAGGAAAACCCCTCAGATTGTGATTTGGCTGTAGTTTTTTGTGCCAGGAGTTCTCTTTTTTTAAAGAGTAAGGAAGTGCCCCTGAGTCTCCAACTTCCTGTTCCTGTCCACCAGGTTCCTCCCAGTGCTTTGTTCATGTGCTGTTCACTTTCATTTGGATTTGGAGATGGAAGGATAACTTTTTGTGTATGTCTGCTGCATCATGGCATTTGATTGGATTTATTGAGGACTTTTGGATTTGGAATTTTCTTTTACAACTAGGTTGGAGAATTGGTGAACATGTTAGTTTGATTTGGGCTTTTTTTGTTTTAACTACAGTTTTCTGGGCTTTTCAATCCTTGTTAAAAATTATTGTTGAGGGAGGCCTGTACTTTCATGAGGGGCCAAGTTGTATTTCTTTGAAATTTTATCCATTAGGCCTAGAGATACCCATGGGTCCAACCATGTTTCTGTGGTGTCTGTTGAATTTCAAGTTTTTAAACATCATGGATGGCATTGGATTCAATTGCAAACTGTGTCTTTTGGAGTGGAATTTCAGTTTTTGAGTGTAATTAAATATTGGCTTTTCAGCCAATAGGTAACCCTAGTAGTTCATATAGTTAGTGTAGGCCTGCTCGAGTTCATTGTATTTACTTTCTGTGGCTGGCCTGGACATGTGGTGGCACCATTTTGTGTTACCAGCCACTGTGCTTTTGCCATAGGCCTCCAAGCTTGTGGCCTACTCTGCGAGTAGGCCCAGAGGTACTACTCGAGTCATCATGGGAGCATGAAAGTTATTCAACTGTTTTTGTGGTGTTTGTTTAATTTGTAACATCATGTATGGCATGGATGGCTTTGAATTGATTTCCAAAATGTGGTTTTTGGTGTGGAATTTCAGGTTTTGGATGTGTGTTAAATAATAAGGCTTTTCTGCCAGTAGGTAACCCTAGGAATTCAGCTTGCGTAGTTTTGGTAACTTTGCACAGTGCGACAACACGACCTTACTGCTTTTGTCTTCTTTGTGCGCTCAATCTGCGTGCTCGGGCACGCGATAACTACGTTTTGTACAGTTCGCGTTGCAGAACACGCCGAATGTGCAATCTCGCGAGTAATATGTCTCGAGTTGCATAAAACCTTCTCGAAAATGTTGATTTTGTTCATTTTGCTAATAAAACTCCTCAGGTTGTCATTTGGTTGTAGTTTTTGGAGCATGGAGTCATTTTTCTGTTGATTTATTTTGTTTTTTAAAAGAGGAAGGAAGTTCCCCAGAGACCTCAACTTCCTGTTCCTGTCCTGTATGTACTTTGTTGTTTGAGGGTGGTCTGACCATGTGGGTGGCGGCCATTTTGGGAAGCCAAGCATTGTCCTTTTGCCATAGGCATGTATTGTCTGTCTTCTCTTTCTTTTCATGTTGTTGTGGTGGCCAGGCCATGTGGTGGCGGCCATTTTGTGTGACCATCCATCGTGCTTTTGCCATAGGCCTCCAAACTTGTGGTCTATTCTGCCAGTAGGCATAGAGTCCCAGAGGTAGTCAGCGGGGATGCTTGATGTAGCTGTTTCTATCTTGTCTGTTGAATTTAACATCATTTAGGGCATGGATGGCATTTGATTAAATTCCCAAATGTGGTGTTTGGAGTGTAGTTAACTTTTTGGGTGTGTGTTAATAAATGCCTTTGTTGTATGTGTTGTTTTTGTGTAACTTTCCAACCTTTTTAGCGATGTGGATTTTATTTTTTGCGTTCAGCTGTGATGTGTAAATAAAATAACAGGCATCCTCCTTTGTCTGGCCATATAGGGATATAGGCATGCTTGAGTTTATTTTATGGTATGTGAGCAACAAGGACCCCCTGGTACAGATGCGTATCCTGGGACAGGGTAAATAATGTATGTAAACTAACACTCCCAGGCATAAAATACAACAGTAACACAATAGAGTGAACAAACAAACTACTAGGGTATCAAAAAATATACATTTTTAATTCGAATAAAAATACAGTAAATAACAATCAATACACTGATAAAAGTTAATAAAAATACTAGACTGATATATAAGGATTCACAAAACAATCAATTTAAGAATCAAATTTAGAGATCAAAGGAGGTTAGGTGGTATCCGGTCGACGCGTTTCAACATAAAATTATGTCTTCATCAGGACATTTACCATCCAATTTCTAAAGTTAGAATCACGAACTCTGTGTACAGTTTCCTCTGTGTTTCTAGCTGTGCGCTTCATCAACAAATTCCAAAATGGGATCTTTACTCAGTGGGTATCTCAAAGGAAATCAGTAATTATTTTCAATAAGGGCATTCCGGTCCCAAAAGTCTAAGTTTCACCGAATAAATTCGACCACAAAGAGGATTCATTCAAGCCTTCTCACTTCGAAGTCCTTTATATCAATCATGTATCGCAACTTTAAAATATTTTATTCAATAAAATCCAAGCTCTAACTGAGCCGATCATATCCGGTAGCTGTATTCAAAGATAAAACCAGCGAGAAATTATGATATTCTTCTGCTGTGCTCATAAGTTCCTATTTATTTCCTTTTTCGGGCCTATTATTGTTCGCGCTGTTCCCAACTGCGTGCGTTTGTCAGCCTTAGTCCCGTCTAGGCGGTTAGAAGCTGATACTCTTATTGTATATATTTTTTGGCAGACGCTCGCCACTCCTGTAGTTTGCACGATGAAAACAAATGATGTCAAATCCTGCCGGTCGGTCAGGAATACAACAAAAAGCAGCCCCAGTCGGTGAGATGCGTGCGTTTGTCTGCCTTAATCCAGTCTATAAGGTACGGCGGTAGGGAACTATTCTTAGTAAACACTCGCCACCCTGGAGTTTGCACGGTGAAAAACGAATGGTATAGGATCCTGCCGGTCGGTCAGGAATACAAGGAAAAGCGTTTATTTTATGTACTTTCTTGTTGGTGGGCTGACCATGTGGGTGGTGGCCATTTGGTGAAGCCAGGCATTGTGCTTTTTCCATAGGCCTGCTTTGTCTGTTTTTTATTCCTTTCTTATTTTTATTCCTTTTCTTATTTTTTGTGAGCGCCTGGCCATGTGGTGACGGCCATTTTGTGGGACCAGCCACTGTGTTTATTGCCATAGGCCTCCAAGCTTGTGACCTACTCTGCCAGTAGGCACAAGGGTACTACTCGAGTCATCATGGGTGCATGAAAGTTTATCAACTGTTTTTGTGGTGTGTGTTTAGTAACATCATGTACGGCATGGATGGCTTTAGATTGAATTGCAAAATTTGGTTTTTGGTGTGGAATTTCAGGTTTTGGGTTTGTGTAAATATTATGTCTTTTTCTGCCTTTAGGTATCCCTAGGAATTCAGCTTGCGTAGTTTTGGTAACTTTGCACAGTGCGACAGCGCGCCCTTACAGTTTTTGTCTTCTTCGCGTGCTCAATCTGCATGCTCGGGCATGCTCGGGCACACGATAACGGCGTTTTGTACAGTTTGCGCTGCAGAACACGCTGAATTTGCAATCTCGCGAGCAATATGTCTCGAGTTGCATAAAACATTCTCATAAAGGATGATTTTGTTCATTTTGCTAAAAAAACTCCTCAGGTTGTCATTTGGTTGTAGTTTTTGGAGCATGGAGTCATTTTTCTGTTCATTTTTTTTTTTTTAAAAAGGAAGGAAGTTCCCCACAGCCCTCAACTTCCTGTTCCTGTCCTTTGAATGTACTTTGTTGTTTGAGGATGGGCTGACCATGTGGTGGCGGCCATTTTGTGTGAGCTTCCACTACGCTTTTGCCATAGGCCTCCAAGCTTGTGGCCTATTCTGCCAGTAGGCCTAGAGACCCAGAGGTAGTCAGCGGGGGTGCTTGATGTAGCTGTTTCTATGTTGTCTGTTGAATTTAACATCATACGCGGAAGGACACTCTTGAGTAGCAGTGCGCGATATAAATCCCTTTATATCATATCATATCATTTAGTGCAGCGATGGCATTGGATTGAATTCCCAAATGTGGTGTTTGGGGTGTAGTTAACTTTTTGGGTGTGTGTTAAATGCCTTTGTTGCATGTGTTGTTGTTGTGTAACTTTCCAACCTTTTAGCCATGGGGATTTTCTTTTTTGCATTAAGCTGTGATGTGTATTTTTGTCCACCCTAAGCGTGGAAGGGTATACTCAGATGTGAGTCCCTTGCTCATTGCACCATCAGGATTCAAGCAAGCCGGGCCGAAGACGGCTGAAATGCCAGAAACCGGTCCCCGGAAGCTTGTTTCCTTCCCAGTGTAAGAATTGGCTTTTGTAGTCTGGTCTGCCCTGTTCCCATGATGCACTGGGCCAGGGACAGACTAATTTGCATACAGCCAGGTTCTGAAACTGGGATGGTGCAATGAGCTAAAAAACAGTGTTGGATCTAGCCCTGATCTCTTGACTGGGTGAGAGTATTCTGCTTAATTCAGAGACTCTGTCCATCACCACCCCTTGTTGTAAATATTTTTGTCCACCCTAAGCGTGGAAGGGTATACTCAGATGTGAGTCCCTTGCTCATTGCACCATCAGGATTCAAGCAAGCCGGGCTGAAGACGGCTGAAATGCCAGAAACCGGTCCCCGGAAGCTTGTTTCCTTCCCAGTGTAAGAATTGGCTTTTGTAGTCTGGTCTGCCCTGTTCCCATGATGCACTGGGCCAGGGACAGACTAATTTGCATACAGCCAGGTTCTGAAACTGGGATGGTGCAATGAGCTAAAAAACGGTGTTGGATCTAGCCCTGATCTCTTGACTGGGTGAGAGTATTCTGCTTAATTCAGAGACTCTGTCCATCACCACCCCTTGTTGTAAATATTTTTGTCCACCCTAAGCGTGGAAGGGTATACTCAGATGTGAGTCCCTTGCTCATTGCACCATCAGGATTCAAGCAAGCCGGGCCGAAGACGGCTGAAATGCCAGAAACCGGTCCCCGGAAGCTTGTTTCCTTCCCAGTGTAAGAATTGGCTTTTGTAGTCTGGTCTGCCCTGTTCCCATGATGCACTGGGCCAGGGACAGACTAATTTGCATACAGCCAGGTTCTGAAACTGGGATGGTGCAATGAGCTAAAAAACGGTGTTGGATCTAGCCCTGATCTCTTGACTGGGTGAGAGTATTCTGCTTAATTCAGAGACTCTGTCCATCACCACCCCTTGTTGTAAATAGTGATGTGTAACAGGCATCCTCCTTTGTCTGGCCAAATAGGGATATATAGGCCTACTTGAGTTTATTGTTTTCTGTGCTTTACCCATGGGCCTGTGATGAGTGACCATGTGGCTGGGAACCGTGAAGGTGGTAGTAGTAGTGTGCTGTTTTGTTTTTGCCACATAGGCCTGTGTGTCTTTCCATTGTTCCTGTTGGCTTACTGTTTACATCCCCATTGCTATCTGCTGCAGGTCACTGATGCTGCATCCATCCGACATGATGCACAAATTAAGGATAAACAAGTTCCACTTCCACTACATTTGTATTTTAGTACTTTGCTATTCTTACTCTTATGAGTGTACTAACACTACTAGTAATTAAAATTAAAGCTCAACAAATTCCACATTTGACTGATGCTTGTAGGTGCACAAAAGACTGAGGAGTTGTCTGTCATCATTCATTTCCCGTTGTACTGCCAGACGGACGTCCTTCTGTTGTACGTGACGTGTGGTGTGACCTGACCAGACATCTCTGCAACTTGTGCAACTGAGTGCTGCTGCTGACATCTGAAGAAGATGGGCCCAAAGAAAGCAGGTACTAGGTCTTCCAAGAACAAGAAAGTTGCTGAGAAGAAGGAAGAACAGAAGAAGGAAGTGACACTTAAGTCTAGTATTGGCCCCAAAACCTTTTTTGGAAAAACAAAAAGTACGCCTGCAACAGAGGTGTCCAGTGTGCAAGCTGGGGTCAGCACCTCCGCATCAGTAGACCCAGCCCACCAACCCAGGCCCAAGCAGATGAGTGTAGAAGAGGTAGCCAACCTAATGGTGGAAAGCAGTGATGCTGAGCCTGACCTAAACTTATCGCTATCTCAAAGTAGTACACAATCTACGCATGAGGGAACACAGCAGATAAGTGGTGAACAACAACCATCGCCCGCAATAGTAGTTGTTGTTCCTCCCGAAGTAGGGGCAGTTCAGGAAATTGAGCCTCATGCAGAGCAAGAAGAAGAGGAAGCCACTCATGCAGGAGATCTATTGTCTTCCAAATCCCCCCCAGGGAAAAGGAGGGTTAGTCCATCGAGTTCTTCGCCAAGCATCCCTTCTGATGATCTAGATCTCACTTGGGAGCCACAACAATCTGAGCATGAGAGGGAGAGACATCCAAAGACCAGGCTAGGGAAAAGGAAGGTTCCAGAAAGCCTTACACTTATGAAGGTCGATGAAGAACAGCAGGATAATGATGATGATGAGTCCGACCCAGTCATCACAAGCATCACTCCTGGCCCTGAGGACATGGAGACCAACATTTTCACCCTATCCCGAATGGCTGCGATTAGTAGGGTTGTAGCATGCATACCTCCATCACAGGCTACACCAACACGACCTCCAGCTTCCATTTTTACATTAGCAAAGGGCCGGCAGTGTCCTACATCCAGCACAAGCACCACCTCAGCAGAATTAGGTAGGGGTACTACTGCGCAACCACATAGTCAAATTCAACACACCCTTCAGTTCATCCAGCATTGGAAGTGGCACCTCTAGCAGGAGACAAAAGTTAAACTCCCCAGTGTGGGACTTCTTTATGGTTAGTGCAAAGGAGGACAACATTGCTATATGCTCCATTTGTCATTCCTCTGTTAGTCGTGGTAAGCTTGGTACAAACTATGGTACCGGAGGCCAAATGACCCATTTGAAAAAACACCACGCAATCAAGTGGGAGGACCACCTCCATAGCATAAAAACTGGAACCATTGATGTTGGTGGGGATAAACTGGTACAAGGTCCACTCAAGGTCAAACAGCAAGAAGAAGAGGGAGACATTCTATATGGTAGTGGTACACAAAGTACCCCTGTCCCAAGCACTGCAGTGGTGCAGCCCACATCGTCCGCATCAGCAACATCTCAGTGGCACAAGAGGAAGAGTCAGCCGGAGACACCAAGGAGTACTGCTGCGAAGTCTGCGATGCAAAGTGCTGGGTCGAGAATAACCGAAAGAAATACAAAGCAGCGTACCATTCTTAGCATGTTTAGGCAGGAGGGAAAGTACTAACGCAGCCACCCAATAGCACGTTTGTACAATGCTAAGCTTGCTAAAATGTTAGCACTGGACCTTCTCCCTTTTTCTTTTGTTGAAGGGGTGGGTTTTCTGGAATTTGTGACAACCATCTGCCCAAAATGGAACGTTCCCAGCCGCTACTATTTTGCCAGAGTTGCTGTTCCAGCACTACATCACGATGTGCTGGAATTGCTTGGAAAAGCCTTACATCAGAGTGCTGTTCATAGTATCCACCTGACAACAGACATGTGGACCAGTTGCCAAGCCACTGATTACATGTGCATCACTGCACACTGGATCTTTTTTTCAGGTGTTAGAGACAAGCTATCTGCAGGCGTTGACACTGTTGAGATTTTTAATGAGACTCGCAGACATGCAACTGTAGCCATGTTTGCTATGGAGAAATCTCATACTGCTGCAAACTTTTTGGCTGAGTTTAACAGCAAGGTATTTGAATGGCTGTGACCAAGAGGGCTTACCATTGGTTTTGTTGCCACGGACAATGGCAGTAATGTAGTTAAGGCCATGAAAGATGGTGCCTATTTCTGGGTCCCGTGTATGGCACACTGCATTAACATTGTTGTTCAAGACTTTCTGAAAAATGAAAGCAAAGTCAGCAACTTACTGACCACCTGCAGAAGATTATGCACCCATTTCAACCATTCTTTTAAAGTCCGGAAGCAGCAAAAGGTCATTCAAAGTGAGCATAAAATGCCAGTCAAAGCACTCATCCAGGAGGTCCCAACTCATTTGAACTCAACTTATTACATGCTTGATCGTCTGTTTGAGCAGTTCATACCACTTAATGCTTATGTCATGACAAGACGATTAGGGGATCCTACTGTGAAAGCCATGACCGTTGAGATGTGGCAATGGGACCTCATTAAATACCTGACAGAGATGCTACTTCCTTTTGAGGTCTTCACACGTGCAGTCAGCAGGGAGGACTATACTATGGGCCAAGCTATCCCATTGTTGTACATGCTAGAGCAAGAGCTGAAGGAGGTGTCTGAAACATACGAAGTGTGGAAGAAAAAGTAGATGCATGTTATTTGGTGAATGCCTTAGCCGCTCGCTTATCTGACAATACAAGGATTCAAAATAAGATTGTGTCACATCGACATTACATTACTGCCACAATTTTGGATCCACGGTACAAATTATTTCTGAACAGTAATGCAGTAATTCCTTTTTCAGAAGGGGATGTTGACAAGTACAAAACTTTAATAGCTGAGTAAGCCACTGATTTAGAAAATGAACGGCTCTCAATTAGAGGCCTGCCAGTGCCAGCCCAGGACACTGCAAGTACTACAGGGCATCCTCCAGAGTAAAGTTCTTCTTCAGAGCATGAGAGCAGTGTGTTTGCTGCCCAGCAGACACCACCACTACCAATAACATCAACAACAGCACCAACAGGATCTGATTCATCAGACACAACCAAAAAAATACCTGCTTGGTTTCTACACAAAGGGATGGGTAAATCCGTTGCTGTCGCAAAGTCAAAAGAGGCCAAGCAAATCGGGGCACCACTGAACATTGAGAGGATGGTCAAGGCTAGGCATGGGCGGATTGCAGGGATCCACGATCCGCGGATTTTGCGGATTTGCGTATTGTTGATCCGCAAAATCCGCGTATCTGCGGATTTTTTTTTGCGGATTGCGCTCGTGAAAGTCAAGGATGCAAAGGCCTCTATCCAGCATCACAGCTGATTTTCGACGGTAGATTTGGGAAGAAAGCACACCTGCCCAGCCTCGACAATGCTCACGATTGTTTTTGGGCTGATTTATGCATCACTGAATTTGAGCTTCAACTGTCCATCATAGTGGGTAAATGGCGGGAAGACGGTTCACACCGCAAGTGTGTGGGCGGGGCCAAACAGACGGGCCTTACATGCGAGCACACATGCCTCTGGTGTGTATAAAAGGTCAGAGACCGATCAGAGCAGCAGATGAAGAGAAAGAAGCTCCTGGTCACAGGAACAGCCAGGGGATTGCGCTCGTGAAATTCAAGGATGCAAAGGCCTCTATCCAGCATCACAGCTGATTTTCGACGGTAGATTTGGGAAGAAAGCACACCTGCCTAGCCTCGACAATGCTCACGATTGTTTTTGGGCTGATGAATGCGTCACTGAATTTGAGCTTCAACTAGGGCACATGCTTTATTGATATCTGTAAGTGCTTCCTGTTGAGGTTTAATTTTTGTGACAGGACCATCGTGCCAGAATGAACCATGCCCTTCATATTTATCCAAGAAGACGCCACCGTTTTGTGCCATACCTCTACTCAACTGGAGTACTTTCTACTGGCTAATCAGTAAGTGCTACCTCGTTGGGTAAATGTATAGTGCTTTTACTACACTACAAATGCCTAAAGTGCCAGAAGAGTTGTCTACAGCGACCATGTGTGTGTTACTATGCAATCGCGCCGAAGGGCGCAGGGGTCCCTTGAGTGAGCTGTTAATCATAGTGGGTAAATGGCGGGAAGACGATGCACACCGCGAGTGTGTGGGCGGGGCCAAACGGGCGGGGTTACCATGCGAGTTCACATGCCTCTTGTGTGTATTAAAGGTCAGAGACCGATCAGAGCAGCAGATAAAGAGAAAGAAGCTCCTGGTCACAGGAACAGCACGGGGATTGCGCTGGTGAAAGTCAAGGATGCAAAGGCCTCTATCCAGCATCCCAGCTAATTTTCGACGGTAGATTTGGGAAGAAAGCACACCTGCCCAGCCTCGACAACGCTCACAATTGTTCTTGGGCTGATGAATGCGTCACTGAATTTGAGCTTCAACTAGGGCACATGCTTTATTGATATCTGTAAGTGCTTCCTGTTGAGGTTTAATTTTTGTGACAGGACCATCGTGCCAGAATGAACCCTGCCCTTCATATCCCTTGAGTGAGCTGTCCATCATCCTGTAACTATTTTAGGATGGTGCCGGCAAGCTGCCAGCGCCATCCTGAAATAGTTACTAAGTTAGCTTCAACAGGCAGCACTAATAGATAAAATAAAGCAGGTGCTCGAGCACCAGCTTTATTTTATCTATTTGTGCTTCCTGTTGAAGCTAACTTAGTAACTATTTTAGGATGGTGCTGGCAGTTTGCTGGCGCCATCCTAAAATAGTTACAACAACTTCAAGCTTGAAGGCTTGAACTTTTGCCCCCCGGATCCGCCGCTCGCGGATTTGCGGATTTTTGGCAAATTCGCGGGGGTTTACGGATCGCGAATTTACCGAAAATCCGCAAAATCCGCGAGCGGAACGGATTTTCCGCCCATGCTTAGTCAAGGCCTATCTGGATGATACTACAGAGGTGTTCATGGAGCAAAGCCCATTGGTGTATTGGTATGGGAAAAGAAGCCAATGGCCAGTGCTCAGCAGGCTGGCGATAAAGTATCTGGTTGGCCCTGTCGCAAGTATCTCTTCTGAGCGTGTTTTCAGTACTGCTGGTACCATTGTAACTGTGAAAAGGGCCAGTCTCTCGCACAAAAGCGTGGAGAGTTAACCATGATCAAAATGAAACTGCAGTTCATACCACCAGACTACAAAAAACGTGAATCACAGCAGGAAGAGGAGAGCGACTCCGAAGACATAACTAGTGGGTTACATGAACAACTTATGTCCACACCACCAGGGTTTGAGGGCGAGCTCCTCTTCCCTGGCAACTAGGCTTTCAAATTGTTACTTTCTCCCTTCCTTTATTTGAGTTTATATCTGTATTTCTGGTTCAAATCAAACCACAACAAATCCATTACCGCCGTCTCTTATTTCTATTTACCTATTGGAGTTGCACGTCTGTGCATTTAACTGTCCACTCCACTCCTCAGAGTCCTGCTCCATCTTCCTGACTTGCCCTAAATACATTTACATCTTGCCAGACATTGGATGGAGATGGAGAATAGTACAATAATGTATCCTCTAACAGTCCCTCCATAACAAGTGAAACCTACGTGACTAAACCCATCTTCTGTTTTGTTTCCAATCCGAAACTCATCACTGTTTTAAGGCTACCACCTCTGTCTGCAGGCATACACAACTCTTCACTGTCAGAACTTGAGGAGGCATCCAAGACTAAAGTAAACTCGTCATCACTTTAAGAAGGCTCGGCATCTCTGATCTGACAGTCAAAGAGAAGAGCAAGACAGGTATATGAAATGAATGATGCCATGCATTGTATTGGATGCTTGCTGACTCTGGGCAAATGTGCATGAAGTAGAACTATACTAGTAGTTTAAATGATGACAAAGTACTTGTGACTCAAGTGATAGTCAATGTTTCCATGTTGTTTAATAATATTAGCCAATTGTACTCCTACTACTGCAGATGCAGTCTGGACTTAATTAATCGGAGTCACTCACAGACTGAGTTGCTGTTGGTCTGTTGGACAACACGTACATGTATCACACCTGATGATGATGACCATACTATCTTTGCACGCAGTCAGTCAGTTGGATTGAGATGATTGATGGAATACGTTTCAGGAAGTGGAATAAAAGGTAAACACAACTATTCAACAAGAACCACAGCAGACCTAGGCTACAAGTCTGTGCAGTGGTGTAGTTGAATAGTGGTATGATGACTGACAGTGGCGCATTGATTTAGTCACTTGATTTGGAAAATGCTAGGTTGCTGTATGTATATGCCTTTTGTCTGGCTCTGTCAAAAATTAAGATAAATGGAGTTTGGGTTACGGTCTCAAAGGCGGCCCGGTGCCTTGGCCCTTTTCTGTGCTGGCTCCGATCTTGTTGTTCTTCTAGATTAATGCTGTGTAACTTGTAGAGTAGACACAATATATCCAAGCCACCTCAGTCTGAAAGTCTTCTCGCTCACGACGTCACGAGTGTTGTCTTCTTGCACTATACCGTAATTGATTTTAATTTTTTCATTCATTGATTTTTTTAATACCCCTTTTGTTTTTCCTTCATAACTTACAGGCCGGCCTTTTACCCAGTGCTATTATACTTGGAGCAACAACTCACACTTACCTTACCAATCCTCATCAGCCAGCCAGTGATGTTCAGAGTGTCCATGGAAGGGAGGACCAAGATGAATGACGAGATACAACTACACATTTGGACCTGGATAATACAGTAACTTTAGTATCATTTTAGTATTTTTAATAATTTGATTCCTTTTTTCTCTCCATTTATTTTATGACTGTGTGACTTTGTTTGGTAATTGCTCCATAAAACTATTTTTTAATTTTCTTTGCTAGCTTTCAGCCCGGTACAGCAGGTAATTAGGGTTTCTCTGAGGGCATACAGCCAAGGCAAATGTCATATATAATAAATACTTCCTTGTACTGTCAAATTGTGTAGTAGTAGTTAAGTACTACTCATTATTAACCATCAAGTTATCTTCATCATGCATGTATTTCCTTTTCCTACCTTTAGTTTATAGATTTATTGGGTAGTGGATCATCAATCATCGTCTTCATTGTTTTGCTTTTGTTGTCTCCATGCGTACTGTTTTTCTTTGTCAAACCTTTCCCCAAACCTCCCTTCCCATCCATTCATCAAACCCTAACCCTCTTCCCCCGGGCTGTCTTGTTTTATATTGAGGTGTGATGTGACTACATTAAATCTACACCAACAATTGATCACATGCTTGCTGGGACAGATGTGGTGAAAGCAACACTAATTAAATGTCAACGAGGCAGGGCGAGGATCTTCTTCTGCTTGCCCACCCATGCTCAGTGTATGTACAAGCCAATTAATTTTCCAAAGGGACCCACCGAATACATCTTATTAATTGCCGGCATTGTATGGATTTAATTTTACAGCATTAAAGTTTACGAATTAGGATTGTGTTTAAGTGATTCCTTAAACACAACTACAGTTTAACTTCTTATCTTCTTGTACTAGGCTGCCCCTGAAACCATTGTTTTCTTTTAGTTTAGCAGTTGCAATATTGTTTGGTTGTCAGTCTTCTTATGTACTGTACCTTTCTACTGCTCCCACAGTCTCTCTCAGGCAAGTGACTGTCTCTTTGTTTTTGTTTGCAAATGCTAGTGCCAGTGTCTACTACTACCACAACCACGGCATCTTCTCCATTGTCTTGGGAAACCATGCAGCCTTTGCTGTGCCCAACTTAATCATCATCAATCACAGGTAAGATACGTTTGCTGGGAGGTATAATGGAGTAGGAGGAGCAACTGGTAGTACTAGTAGGACAAATATAACTTAGTGAGGGGTACCGCATCTATCTGCATGTTACAAAATTGGCCAATTATTTAAAATAAAACACTGGCTGCAGCCCTGCATCTGCAAGTAAACCTTGTGACGTACATTAATTCGTGAAACAGTGACCCCACCACAAAACATTAACATCATATGTGTAAGTTTAAATAAATAACATTTATTTCCATTAAAAAATTGCCTATCCCACACATCATCCACCCCTCTCCCTAACCCCAACCAATGTCCAAGTCCAACGAATGTCCAAGAGAAACCCCAACACCCGATTCCCACCCACCAACAAAAGTATTAAAAAAGGGGCAAATCAACAGGGTCCATTTATAATCGGCGGGCTTTAAGGTGTTTGTCCACCAGGATTTTGACACGCTCCTCTAATTGGTCCTCCAGCTTTGCCATCCGGAGGAGAAGTTGTTGCCGAAATGCATGGCACCTACTTTTGCATTCATGTGGGGGGCGGCAGATGTTGACAAATGGCGGTGGTGGGCAGCTGCCTGACCGTGGCGCCGTACTACTGCAGGCGGGCCCTGGCTGGGGCCCAGGGCATTGGAAGAGGCTGCAGCTGCTGCCGCCTCCTCCTCCTCCTCCTTGGCCTGAGCCACCAGCCGGCCGTATTCCTTCACGATGGCCTGCAGTTTCCTTTGCCGGGCCATGGCTGCCAACTCCTTCCATGATGGTTTTTGGGAAGGAGTATCTATAAAGAAAGAAACAGAATTGTAACCGAAACTCTTAGCAAAACAATAAAACAAAATTAATTCAACACTTAGTGGCAGAGTAGCACTAGCAAGCGCAGTACATAACATTTGTGGTAACTTTAAGTATCTATCCTCCTGCTTCCCCGGCCTCTTACATTTGTTGGAGTTTTTTCCGGCATTATACTTGCCATATTACTATAGATGGACTCCAGTACACAGAAGAACACCAGTCTTTTCCGTATCTCTAGTTTACATAAATAAGATAACCTTGTTGTAGGCTGTGGCCGGCAAATCAGCTAAGCTTGCATCCAACAGCAACATACAGGATACGCAGACGCCTGTTACTTTTTTAACTAAGCTGCAGGTGGGGAAGCTCGTATTTTTTTCGATTACGGGCGGCACTGGCCATATTCTCTCTGTTACATGAAGGGCAATTGCTCAATTTCACTTTCACTGTGCCCCAGAGCGGGCGGGACAATTGAAAACACAAGATGGCCGCGCCCCTAGCCCACCGCATGGGTAAGTTAGCGAGCTACGATCCCCCGAGCACGCAGACAGCGCCCTGAACACGCACAACGTGCTCCAGAGCAAGAAAAAAGGCTCGCGAAGGGGTCCGACAAGCTACTATGCATGCTTGCGAAGCTTGCCTATTGCGAGAACGTCTTCGCGTAGCTCAACTACGCGTACTACGCCCACCCCTAGCAGACACCAAATTGATGGTTGGTTGCGTCATATGTTGTTCTGCTACTGACTCAGTGACAAAGCTATTGTTAAGCCTACCACTCACTAAACAAACTACAAAAAGGTTCAATGGAGGATTGGGGTAAGAAGCATTCAGTGACAGAGGAGGCGTCGCGCAGACCGTAAAAAAATGATGAACTAATACTAAGTAAACCTATAATCCATCCACCACTATTTCACTGAAGGAAAATGGAAGGACTAGACTCTAGCAATAACTAACTTCAGTTCTCTAAAGTAAACTCTAACTCAATAATCAGCCCAAGCTAGCGCAAAGTTACAAACAAGTAAGAGAAGTGCCTAGCAGCACCTGTGTCATTCAATCACAGAAGATTTTGGAACGGAATTGATCTGCAATGTAACTATGCGCACCAGTAATCGTTTGTGTTATTCGTCCAAGAATTATACACAATACTTATACTACTATATATTACTAGCTATTGACCAAGCCCCATGACCTCAACACCTAGCAGGTCCAACAGGTCCTGCTCCCGGTCCAGGATGTCGGACCACCGGTGGGCCAGCTGCTGGTGGGTGCGCCGGATCCCCGAGCAGCGAAACACTGGCCGGTGCACCTTCGCCCATCGGCGGTGATGCTCCTGAGTAAGGTACCCGGAGCCTGGCCTGCCGCCTGCTGCCAAGGTCAAGGGGAGGTGGCGCTGGATGAGGAAAACCAGAGCGGCCACCTCCGCCTCCTCGACAAGTTGTCGGGCCTGCACCCCTGCAGGGCGCATTCTGCCACAATGCAGCCGGCTCTTGGGCGCAGGCGCCTTGCCATTGGAGCCGGTACTGCTGCCCTTGGCCATGGTTCTGGGGTGGAGGCAAAAAAGAAAGGAAGGAAAAAAGAAAGTTAGGGGAAAGAATTAGGAGTTTGAATAAAGAAGTAAAATAAAACAGTAGAAAAGTAACAAAAACACAGTGAAAGTAGAAATAAATCACAAAATATAAACTTAGGGTCAGAGAGACAGAGATGATAAATAAAAAAAGTGAGAAAAACAGTGAAAATAAGTAAAGATTGCAAAGATTAAAGCTGGATAGAAAACTAGGCCCAGAACCATAGCATAGAGTGAAAAACAAGATGACCGCGCCCGTCGCGACCACGTGGGTAAGTTTGCACGATATTTCTCGCTAACACGCATTTGTTGTCGCGAACAAGTAGATAGCGTTCCCGAACATGACATGCACAACGCCAACACTTTATACGCGACCCGGAACAGGAAATAAGGCAACGCGAGCGAGCGGGACGATTGAAAAAATCTAGATGGCCGAGCTCATGGTCTACCGCATGGGTAAGTTCGCGAGCTACGATCCCCCGAGCACGCAGACAGCGCCCTGAACATGCACAACGCGCTCCCGAGCAAGAAAAACTGCACGCAAACGGGTTCGACAAGCTACTAGGCATGCTTGCGAAGCTCGCGTAGTGTGGAAACGTCTTCACATAGCTTCGCATAGCACGACTACGCATACTACGCCCACCCCTAGTTACAAGTAGAGTAGCGCTCCTCAGCACACAGTGATTTTGGTGCTTGAATGCTGTCAACTTTTGGTGCAAAATACGTTTTGAGCACTTAAGGTTACCACTCTGGCATTTGAGCTGGTAAGTGCAATTATGTTTCTCCTGAGTGTCTGTGAGTACATCTGGGCCTCGTGGTGGCTGTCACAAAATGTTAAAAAGATACAGACACTATTTTATTGTCTCAAAGCCTAACATTATAAAAGGTAATACATATCCAAACCCATAATCTTCAAAATGATGTCAAATTTTCGAGCAGAACAATAATAACTTTCAAGTATGATGTCAAATTTTCCAACAAAATAAAACATCTTGAAGTGATATTAGATGAGGAACTCTGCGTGGAACTTCAAGTTAATATTTCTTTCCAGCTACATGTTTAGAAGATGCTATCACGTTGCGTACCTTGCCATCAGTGTTGCAGGATTGATTACCTTTATATAGTAATGAAAGAAAAATAGTTACAAAAGGTCCAAAAGGTAAAAAGCTGTAGTTTGTTTATCTTCTGGACGAATGAAAATTTTACCATGTACCAGCAGTGAGAAATCGAGCTAAAGCAGAGCCCAGTTCAAACTTATCCTCTTACAGAGCATGCCATATGAACATGGTCTCAAATATTTTCATAATAAACTGTTTGTTGTCTCCACTCCCAGCCGATGTACGTCGTTACAACGCATGCTTTTACAACGCATGCCTTTATGACGCAACTTTTACAACGCAAGCCGTTACAACGACTTGCGTTGGGGGGCGCTGGATAGTGAATAGTTTAATTTACTATTCCAACTCCAGTCCCCGTGGATAGTAGGGAAGGTGTTGGATAGTAAATTAAAACTATTCCCTATCCTAGAGCGCCCCCCAGCGCAAGTCATTGTAATGACTTGCATTGTAATGGTTGCGTCGTAAAGGTACTGCGTTGTAAAAGTTGTGTTGTAAACGCTGTTCCCCACTCCCAGCACAGTAATATCTGCAAGAGGATACGTTATTCAACATCCACACATGCCGACGTAGGGGGTTGGAGATCAACAGTTTTTGCTGGACTCGAAGGTATTTGCACCCTAAGTCATTGCATGACACTATTTATAACAGTGTTTTACTGAACCTAATAGACAATCCCCTCATTTCATAAATTTTTTGATGAAATTTGAAAATTAGGACTTAAAGACTGTTCAACATGCAGGGGCCTATACAAATTAACAGGCTCATTTAGTCATTAACCAGCTCACTCAGGGGTCAGTACTCATTCCACCATTTTCAATATCAATATACAGTTATTGTGTAGTAAACCGCAGCTCTCTAATACAGATGCATCAAATCAGTATTGCAAAAATGATCATACATTTAATAAGGCCGTCATGCAACATAGATCACTTGAGCGGTACACTATGATGTCCACACAGATGGAAAGAAAAAAGACAGTATGTGATACACAGAGCTGTGCAATCTAAGTCTTCGCATAACCCGTCCGATCAAACAGCACAGCCAACACGTGTTGGCTGTTTGATCTGTGTGAACTTCATAGTGTATTGTATTACTGGTATAATGAAGACAATACATAGGCAAGTGTGGAACTCTTTTTTATTTGTCTTCACACCACCACAGTTTCCAGTCAGCTGGAATGTACTGTGGAATGTTGGCAAACAGAGAGAAGGACAGTACCTAATGGGACAGGTAGGACAGGGGGTCCGGAATGTACCATTGAGAGAAGATTACAACACACCTCCTTGCAAAAGGAGAAAAAAGAAAGAAAGGGAAAAAAAGGGAAGAGGAGAGAGAGTGAGAAACAGGGAGATGAGCGGGGAGAAAAATGAGACATAAATGCAATGCAAGAAATACAAATACAATGACTTTCCCTTTCCCCAATAATCACTATTCCACACAGGAGTGGACTTGGTTCTCAACGATCTCCTGGGCATAGGTAATACTGACTCTTTCTCTGGATTAGAGCTGTGATCAGCGTCACCCCTTTGATTGTAATGAATGATTCTGTCCATGCTCCCTGTTTGTCCATTCTCTAGTTGGACAACATTTTTCCCCACTTGGACGCTTCTGTTCTACGTGGTTTGGGCAGATCCAAGCGGACCCATTCTCCTTCTTTGAACAATTAGGATTTGACATGCTTGGTTTGGTCATATCTGTCTTTGTATTTGGTCTGGTGTCCGTCCACCCTTCTAGAAATTTCACTGCGGTTGACCACACATGTATCGTTCCTTTTTAAACCTGATGGAGACAGTCACGTTTTAAAGACCCTCCCTTTGAGTGAGGTGCCTGGGGAAATTCCTGTTACACTATTGGGGGTAGAGCGATAAACCCAAATTGCCTCCATTAAGGCAGAGTTGGCCGGTGTCCCCGTAACTTCTGCCCTCTGAAGGCACTCTTTGAGCATACAGTTGATCCGCTCTACAAGCCCATTTGTACGGGGACAATACTAAGCTGTCTTTTGATGGTTGATGCTCCTGTATGCCAGAAACTCTTTAATATTTTCGGAGGTGAATTGCATCCCATTGTCAGTAACCAGGGTGTCAGGTATACCCTCATCACAAAAAACACCTTCCAAGAATAGTGTGAGAACTTTTGTGTCAATCTGATGTACACATTTATACACAACCCAACAAGTGTGGTAGTCCACTAATACTAAAATGAAACGTTCTCAGGTTGAGGGGACCAATAATATCAAGGGCCAATTTGGTCCAAGGTCTGTCCGGAACCTCCACTGGAGACAGTGGATGTTTGCGGGTTTGATTAATCTTGTCACCGCGGCTACAATCTAAACAGTTTTTCACAACATTCTCAGTCAGCATCCATGCCTGGCCACGTGACCGGCAACACTCATGTCGTGACAGACTGAAGACTGGAGATGCATGGGTCGGAACACTACTTGAGACCGTATCGCGGCTTGGTTTATATTGCTAAATATACATTCTGGATCTTCCCTAACCGGCACAAGAATCTAACTCGAATCCGCCCAAGCGGCTTGCTCCAACTTAAACTATTGTCATCTTGGAACCCTGCTTCCCAGTCTCAGCCTTCCGGTGTGTCAACCCTCGAACCTGCACCCAGACCTTTGTTTAAATGGTCCCATGCTGGTCATTTTCTCTCTTGCTTCCAAAGGCAGCTTGGCCATTAACCCAGGCAATTAGGTCATATGTAAACAGGCATGCTTATTAAAATGTCCTGAAGATAATCCCAGTATTTTCATAAGGGATCGAAACGCAGTGACACCTTGTACACCATATACGCTTCTTTAAAATGTCCTAATTTTTCTGTAATGGTGTCTACTGCATATTCTGTTTGGTCTGTTTGGTCTATGAGAAATGTGCTGAAAACAAACATTTTCCATTGCCTGAACCCTTCACTTTCTTGCTAAAGTTGGATACAGGCTTGTGTCCCACTTAAACTGCTTCTTGATTACTCTTTGTAAATATTAAATTGATTGCACATGAAATATCTGTCCGGCTAGTCAGATTTATACAATATAGTACTGATTGGGTCTATATTTGTTGTCTTTCAACAATTCAACAATTTTTTGTCTGGGGACACTGTCTTTGGAAAAAAGCCCAGGGAGAGGATGTCATTCTCCCTTCATTTTTGCACCTTGCCCCTGGCAGAGTCAAATAAGCTTAAGCTTCTGAATGGGCCTATGCTTTGCCACCTGCACTTTATCGTAACCATATAGGTTGAGATAAGGATTCTCCTAACCACGTTATTCCTATACAGTCTACACCTCAGGTACAACTACAGTATCCAATCAAACAGGGTTCCAAAAGCACCTGTTAAAGAAATTATTTCCCAACTATAGTACCAGGGGGTAATTGAACCCTCTGTATCTCAGTAGTACAATCCTCTTTTTCCTGTTCTGAAATCATATCATTCATACTGCATCGTCTTGGACATTTCCAATGGTTTCCTCAGTCACAATTTGGCTCCAGAGAGCTGTGACTGGTCCGCGTTTAGTGCCCTCGGTTTTTAGAGGCACAACACCCCACTTCCTATGTGCTACTAGAACACCCCAGGAGTCTTTGCAGCACTTAATATGTCGATTTTTCATGACATCGACCCTGATGCGCTATCCTATGTTGATGATATCTACCTAACTGATGATGAATTAAACCCACATTTATCAAGAGTGAATCACATTATTTTGTGATTTGTTGTACTTGGTTACAGGTTTAATTTCAAGAAATTAACAACTTTGAGTTGTCTGTTATTGATATTGTACAGAATGGCATGTCAACACTGTATTACGGCCAAAGTCAGCTTAGATCTATAATCCAGTTTAGCTGGATGCTTCATACACTTGGGCACGTTCCATAGCGTTACTTGAATTGTACTGATTTATTTTCACCTTTTAATTTAACATGTAAAAAACAATTGATGGCCATGAAGGACGAGACTTGTACAATGCTGCATTGAGAAAAGTCAGAACAGCTCCCATTCAACTTAGCTGAAACACCTTTGGTGGTGTGCTTAATACACTGAGTTATTTCATTACCTATTTCGACATTTCAGTTCACATTTTGCATGAAACATTTTCCCAGGTAGATACAAACCCCTAGGTAGCAGTTACATACATGAAATATGGTCACTCCCCTTTGCTTATTGTTTGAAAGTAGTGACCAGGCTGTTTTTATCACTGGCGAAGAATGTGAATCTACTGTCGGAAATTCACTTGTTTGTAAGCATGTAAATGTCCACGGCGCATGTACCAAAGCAACACCCAATTTAGCTTGTTATTTAAAAGGGATTCCGGTTTCTGCAATTCTCCCTTCCATTTCAGAACTCTGTAACAGTGGATATCACATGCTTAGTGATCAAGACTGTTGCAAAATTTAGGCTGGAGTCCTGTATAGATTTTTCCATTTCCCAGTTAGTCACTTGTTGCTATGATGTCTTGATTCCCCCTCCTCATGGGTTTGTATATAGCTCACAGATTTCAACCAACTAAGCAGATTCAAAGCATTATTGTTTCAGCAAGAAGTAGCTCTTACATCAGCTTGCGAGACCTTTGAATTGCAGGTGGCTAGAACATCTAGTGAAATACAGTAATTGTTAAACTTCAGAGAATTAGTACATCAAATATTTAATGCCTCCAGTATGGCAGGCCTTGCACATTTTTTTAAAGTTGTGGGCTTGGGCCTCCTTAGTTCTTTTCAGACCATCTTTGGAGTAATCTCGGCTTTTATCCACTTTATTTTCTCTAATGTAATAGGAGGACTCCCAGTTGCTGTTATTCCTCATTTGCGGAGTTCTCATCCTGTTCCTGCATCTCTGCAATGGATGCTCCTTTTGCGGATGCTCTGGAATTGGCATCACTCCAACATTACAGTGAGTGCATAAATCAAATCTTTTGAATGAGTCTACTACAAGAACTGGATTTTGATTGGTTTTTGACATTTCAGCCTGCCTGGGTTTCCTGCGTGCTCCCCGTGTTCCAGTGCATCTGTCCATTCGAATGGATACTGGATACATACCGGTGTCCAGAGTTGGCCTGCAACCTTGCAATTACACTTCGATTCTTTTGAAAAGCGCACCCGCTTTCAAGAAAACTGCATTAACCATGATGCTCTTGGGGTATACACGCTGGAATGGTGGAGTAGCGTGCGACCTACGGACCCCTTACTTAACACGGCTCCCTTGAGCCTTTCAGCTGACGAGCTGAGGTAACGCCCTACGCGCCTGGAGAGGTACCATACCTGAGAACACTTTGGCAGCCTGCACAGCAACCCCTGAAAACCGCCCTACACTCTGCTGATGAAGGACAATAATCCTGAAACACCGGTGTCCAGAGTTGGCCTGCAACCTTGCAATTACACTTCGATTCTTTTGAAAAGCGCACCCGCTTTCAAGAAAACTGCATTAACCATGATGCTCTTGGGGTATACACGCTGGAATGGTGGAGTAGCGTGCGACCTACGGACCCCTTACTTAACACGGCTCCCATGAGCCTTTCAGCTGACGAGCTGAGGTAACGCCCTACGCGCCTGGAGAGGTACCATACCTGAGAACACTTTGGCAGCCTGCACAGCAACCCCTGAAAACCGCCCTACACTCTGCTGATGAAGGACAATAATCCTGAAACACCGGTGTCCAGAGTTGGCCTGCAACCTTGCAATTACACTTCGATTCTTTTGAAAAGCGCACCCGCTTTCAAGAAAACTGCATTAACCATGATGCTCTTGGGGTATACACGCTGGAATGGTGGAGTAGCGTGCGACCTACGGACCCCTTACTTAACACGGCTCCCTTGAGCCTTTCAGCTGACGAGCTGAGGTAACGCCCTACGCGCCTGGAGAGGTACCATACCTGAGAACACTTTGGCAGCCTGCACAGCAACCCCTGAAAACCGCCCTACACTCTGCTGATGAAGGACAATAATCCTGAAACACCGGTGTCCAGAGTTGGCCTGCAACCTTGCAATTACACTTCGATTCTTTTGAAAAGCGCACCCGCTTTCAAGAAAACTGCATTAACCATGATGCTCTTGGGGTATACACGCTGGAATGGTGGAGTAGCGTGCGACCTACGGACCCCTTACTTAACACGGCTCCCTTGAGCCTTTCAGCTGACGAGCTGAGGTAACGCCCTACGCGCCTGGAGAGGTACCATACCTGAGAACACTTTGGCAGCCTGCACAGCAACCCCTGAAAACCGCCCTACACTCTGCTGATGAAGGACAATAATCCTGAAACACCGGTGTCCAGAGTTGGCCTGCAACCTTGCAATTACACTTCGATTCTTTTGAAAAGCGCACCCGCTTTCAAGAAAACTGCATTAACCATGATGCTCTTGGGGTATACACGCTGGAATGGTGGAGTAGCGTGCGACCTACGGACCCCTTACTTAACACGGCTCCCTTGAGCCTTTCAGCTGACGAGCTGAGGTAACGCCCTACGCGCCTGGAGAGGTACCATACCTGAGAACACTTTGGCAGCCTGCACAGCAACCCCTGAAAACCGCCCTACACTCTGCTGATGAAGGACAATAATCCTGAAACACCGGTGTCCAGAGTTGGCCTGCAACCTTGCAATTACACTTCGATTCTTTTGAAAAGCGCACCCGCTTTCAAGAAAACCGCATTAACCATGATGCTCTTGGGGTATACACACTGGAATGGTGGAGTAGCGTGCGACCTACGGACCCCTTACTTAACACGGCTCCCTTGAGCCTTTCAGCTGACGAGCTGAGGTAACGCCCTACGCGCCTGGAGAGGTACCATACCTGAGAACACTTTGGCAGCCTGCACAGCAACCCCTGAAAACCGCCCTACACTCTGCTGATGAAGGACAATAATCCTGAAACACCGGTGTCCAGAGTTGGCCTGCAACCTTGCAATTACACTTCGATTCTTTTGAAAAGCGCACCCGCTTTCAAGAAAACTGCATTAACCATGATGCTCTTGGGGTATACACGCTGGAATGGTGGAGTAGCGTGCGACCTACGGACCCCTTACTTAACACGGCTCCCTTGAGCCTTTCAGCTGACGAGCTGAGGTAACGCCCTACGCGCCTGGAGAGGTACCATACCTGAGAACACTTTGGCCGCCTGCACAGCAACCCCTGAAAACCGCCCTACACTCTGCTGATGAAGGACAATAATCCTGAAACACCGGTGTCCAGAGTTGGCCTGCAACCTTGCAATTACACTTCGATTCTTTTGAAAAGCGCACCCGCTTTCAAGAAAACTGCATTAACCATGATGCTCTTGGGGTATACACGCTGGAATGGTGGAGTAGCGTGCGACCTACGGACCCCTTACTTAACACGGCTCCCTTGAGCCTTTCAGCTGACGAGCTGAGGTAACGCCCTACGCGCCTGGAGAGGTACCATACCTGAGAACACTTTGGCAGCCTGCACAGCAACCCCTGAAAACCGCCATACACTCTGCTGATGAAGGACAATAATCCTGAAACACCGGTGTCCAGAGTTGGCCTGCAACCTTGCAATTACACTTCGATTCTTTTGAAAAGCGCACCCGCTTTCAAGAAAACTGCATTAACCATGATGCTCTTGGGGTATACACGCTGGAATGGTGGAGTAGCGTGCGACCTACGGACCCCTTACTTAACACGGCTCCCTTGAGCCTTTCAGCTGACGAGCTGAGGTAACGCCCTACGCGCCTGGAGAGGTACCATACCTGAGAACACTTTGGCAGCCTGCACAGCAACCCCTGAAAACCGCCCTACACTCTGCTGATGAAGGACAATAATCCTGAAACACCGGTGTCCAGAGTTGGCCTGCAACCTTGCAATTACACTTCGATTCTTTTGAAAAGCGCACCCGCTTTCAAGAAAACCGCATTAACCATGATGCTCTTGGGGTATACACGCTGGAATGGTGGAGTAGCGTGAGACCTACGGACCCCTTACTTAACACGGCTCCCTTGAGCCTTTCAGCTGACGAGCTGAGGTAACGCCCTACGCGCCTGGAGAGGTACCATACCTGAGAACACTTTGGCAGCCTGCACAGCAACCCCTGAAAACCGCCCTACACTCTGCTGATGAAGGACAATAATCCTGAAACACCGGTGTCCAGAGTTGGCCTGCAACCTTGCAATTACACTTCGATTCTTTTGAAAAGCGCACCCGCTTTCAAGAAAACTGCATTAACCATGATGCTCTTGGGGTATACACGCTGGAATGGTGGAGTAGCGTGCGACCTACGGACCCCTTACTTAACACGGCTCCCTTGAGCCTTTCAGCTGACGAGCTGAGGTAACGCCCTACGCGCCTGGAGAGGTACCATACCTGAGAACACTTTGGCAGCCTGCACAGCAACCCCTGAAAACCGCCCTACACTCTGCTGATGAAGGACAATAATCCTGAAACACCGGTGTCCAGAGTTGGCCTGCAACCTTGCAATTACACTTCGATTCTTTTGAAAAGCGCACCCGCTTTCAAGAAAACTGCATTAACCATGATGCTCTTGGGGTATACACGCTGGAATGGTGGAGTAGCGTGCGACCTACGGACCCCTTACTTAACACGGCTCCCTTGAGCCTTTCAGCTGACGAGCTGAGGTAACGCCCTACGCGCCTGGAGAGGTACCATACCTGAGAACACTTTGGCAGCCTGCACAGCAACCCCTGAAAACCGCCCTACACTCTGCTGATGAAGGACAATAATCCTGAAACACCGGTGTCCAGAGTTGGCCTGCAACCTTGCAATTACACTTCGATTCTTTTGAAAAGCGCACCCGCTTTCAAGAAAACTGCATTAACCATGATGCTCTTGGGGTATACACGCTGGAATGGTGGAGTAGCGTGCGACCCACAGACCCCTTACTTAACACGGCTCCCTTGAGCCTTTCAGCTGACGAGCTGAGGTAACGCCCTACGCGCCTGGAGAGGTACCATACCTGAGAACACTTTGGCAGCCTGCACAGCAACCCCTGAAAACCGCCCTACACTCTGCTGATGAAGGACAATAATCCTGAAACACCGGTGTCCAGAGTTGGCCTGCAACCTTGCAATTACACTTCGATTCTTTTGAAAAGCGCACCCGCTTTCAAGAAAACTGCATTAACCATGATGCTCTTGGGGTATACACGCTGGAATGGTGGAGTAGCGTGCGACCTACGGACCCCTTACTTAACACGGCTCCCTTGAGCCTTTCAGCTGACGAGCTGAGGTAACGCCCTACGCGCCTGGAGAGGTACCATACCTGAGAACACTTTGGCAGCCTGCACAGCAACCCCTGAAAACCGCCCTACACTCTGCTGATGAAGGACAATAATCCTGAAACACCGGTGTCCAGAGTTGCCTGCAACCTTGCAATTACACTTTGATTCTTTTGAAAAGCGCACCCGCTTTCAAGAAAACTGCATTAACCATGATGCTCTTGGGGTATACACGCTGGAATGGTGGAGTAGCGTGCGACCTACGGACCCCTTACTTAACACGAATCCCTTGAGCCTTTCAGCTGACGAGCTGAGGTAACGCCCTACGCGCCTGGAGAGGTACCATACCTGAGAACACTTTGGCAGCCTGCACAGCAACCCCTGAAAACCGCCCTACACTCTGCTGTTGAAGGACAATAATTCTGAAACACCGGTGTCCAGAGTTGGCCTGCAACCTTGCAATTACACTTCGATTCTTTTGAAAAGCGCACCCGCTTTCAAGAAAACTGCATTAACCATGATGCTCTTGGGGTATACACGCTGGAATGGTGGAGTAGCGTGCGACCTACGGACCCCTTACTTAACACGGCTCCCTTAAGCCTTTCAGCTGACGAGCTGAGGTAACGCCCTACGCGCCTGGAGAGGTACCATACCTGAGAACACTTTGGCAGCCTGCACAGCAACCCCTGAAAACCGCCCTACACTCTGCTGATGAAGGACAATAATCCTGAAACACCGGTGTCCAGAGTTGGCCTGCAACCTTGCAATTACACTTCGATTCTTTTGAAAAGCGCACCCGCTTTCAAGAAAACTGCATTAACCATGATGCTCTTGGGGTATACACGCTGGAATGGTGGAGTAGCGTGCGACCTACGGACCCCTTACTTAACACGGCTCCCTTGAGCCTTTCAGCTGACGAGCTGAGGTAACGCCCTACGCGCCTGGAGAGGTACCATACCTGAGAACACTTTGGCAGCCTGCACAGCAACCCCTGAAAACCGCCCTACACTCTGCTGATGAAGGACAATAATCCTGAAACACCGGTGTCCAGAGTTGGCCTGCAACCTTGCAATTACACTTCGATTCTTTTGAAAAGCGCACCCGGTTTCAAGAAAACTGCATTAACCATGATGCTCTTGGGGTATACACGCTGGAATGGTGGAGTAGCGTGCGACCTACGGACCCCTTACTTAACACAGCTCCCTTGAGCCTTTCAGCTAACGAGCTGAGGTAACGCCCTACGCGCCTGGAGAGGTACCATACCTGAGAACACTTTGGCAGCCTGCACAGCAACCCCTGGAAACCGCCCTACACTCTGCTGATGAAGGACAATAATCCTGAAACACCGGTGTCCAGAGTTGGCCTGCAACCTTGCAATTACACTTCGATTCTTTTGAAAAGCGCACCCGCTTTCAAGAAAACTGCATTAACCATGATGCTCTTGGGGTATACACGCTGGAATGGTGGAGTAGCGTGCGACCTACGGACCCCTTACTTAACACGGCTCCCTTGAGCCTTTCAGCTGACGAGCTGAGGTAACGCCCTACGCGCCTGGAGAGGTACCATACCTGAGAACACTTTGGCAGCCTGCACAGCAACCCCTGAAAACGGCCCTACACTCTGCTGATGAAGGACAATAATCCTGAAACACCGGTGTCCAGAGTTGGCCTGCAACCTTGCAATTACACTTCGATTCTTTTGAAAAGCGCACCCGCTTTCAAGAAAACTGCATTAACCATGATGCTCTTGGGGTATACACGCTGGAATGGTGGAGTAGCGTGCGACCTACGGACCCCTTACTTAACACGGCTCCCTTGAGCCTTTCAGCTGACGAGCTGAGGTAACGCCCTACGCGCCTGGAGAGGTACCATACCTGAGAACACTTTGGCAGCCTGCACAGCATCCCCTGAAAACCGCCCTACACTCTGCTGATGAAGGACAATAATCCTGAAACACCGGTGTCCAGAGTTGGCCTGCAACCTTGCAATTACACTTCGACTCTTTTGAAAAGCGCACCCGCTTTCAAGAAAACTGCATTAACCATGATGCTCTTGTGGTATACACGCTGGAATGGTGGAGTAGCGTGCGACCTACGGACCCCTTACCGGATACTGGATACATGCCTGGCTTCACATCCATTGCCTTGGTCTTTGGACTGCTGATGAGTCCCTTAGCCACCCATTTTCAGAACTGTCCTTTGGGCATGAGACTTCTACAAAATACGCGGTTTGATCCTTTGGCGTACAAGTATGACTCACAAGGTACAGGCACTGTTAAAATGGCCACCAGTTGCCCGGTAACTGTCTCAGCATTGGTTGAGACCAGAGAGCATGTTTGTTCTTTAGAGCTCATGACTTGGGCTGAGGACCAATCATTATGAGTCGAACTTCTTCATGGAGTCTTTGGCCTACGAAATGGCGAAAAACATTGTGGATTCCTTCAAATCACCTTAATTTGATCAGTTTATCCAAACTGACATTTTCCTATCTTTTTAGTTTTTCATCATTCATATTTCTGGAACAGAGTGTGCTTACTTTCAAATCACAATTATCATATCTAGTATGTTTGTAAGTGGTAGTTTCCTGACCAAAGGAAGGGTGCTGTGCATTTACTGCATGGCCCATTGTAGTTTTTCAAATGTTAGGCTAACTTTGCATTTTGTAGGCCTCATTTTCCTTTGCACACGCTACTATAAGAACACGCTTGCTTTTGTGCCATATTGTACTTTCACGTGGAATCTGCTTATATTTTCTCGTTCTGTACTTGTTCTGGGATTTAGTCTGAACACCATAGACAAGAACAAATGGCCCACGTTATTCTTTCTGGCCAACACATAACACAAAAATGTAGCTTTTGTTTATGTGCACACATGCCCTATCATATAGATGAGCACATGGGCAAAAAACAGACACATGGAACGAGAGTTCTGAGACAAGAGCACAGTGTCTGCTGAGATGTAGCGCGTCCATCTGTTTATGCAATGGTACGGGGTCTGCCAGTAATCCCAGAGAACTTTGATATATAATCATTCAGCATCATTAGCAAGGGAGGGGTGTAATAGTGTACTTTGGCCTATAAAATGACAGGGCTTTTCATGATATATGGATTATTAACCATGCTAACCATATTTTTAGTATGAATTTGTTTTCTAATTGTGGCACATATGCTGCATTTCAGAGCACAATAGTTTAAATAAATATTCTTAACTTCGTTCGTGTCTCCTGGTTATCTTTTTGTGGACAAGTGAGAGAGCGAAAGGGTGTGTCCTGTTATCGGGATCCATGAGAGGGTCGAGAGTGTTGTGTTCTGCGGTGCCAATTCATTTGTTATCTGATAAGGTTAGAGCACAAGTGAGCTAGTCGGACTCGGACCCAGAGGTACTGAGATGGTATGGTGACTAACCCTGGGCGTAGTGGGCGTAGTGGGGCTTCGCGGAGCTACGTGAAGTGGGCGAGAAACTACGCCCACCTCCGCACTCCGCGTAGCCCCACTACGCACCGCAGGCCTCCCTCCCGCCCTCCCTAAATACTTTAAATTAAAAGTGGAAAAGAATTAAAAGGCACTTACCTTGCCCGCCGCTGCCCGCCACGTCCCCGGGGCTCGCTATCTTCATGGCTGCCGTCTTGTGTACTAATGCGCATGCGCGGGCGACCGCGCATGCGCATTTCTCGTGAGAAATGCGCATGCGCGGCCGCTCGCGCATGCGCATTAGATACACAAGACGGCAGCCATGAAGATAGCGAGCCCCGGGGACGCGGCGGACAGCGGCGGGCAAGGTAAGTGCCTTTTAATTCTTTTACACTATTAATTTAAAGTATTTAGGGAGGG
Source organism: Lissotriton helveticus (assembly GCF_964261635.1). Lineage (NCBI taxonomy): Eukaryota > Metazoa > Chordata > Amphibia > Caudata > Salamandridae > Lissotriton > Lissotriton helveticus. Next base: position 966,536,231 of record NC_136072.1, read on the forward strand.
CGGGAGGGAGGCGGGTGGCGGCCAGCTACGCTCCGTCTGCGGAGCGTGCATAGTGCCGGATTCTACGCCTGCTACGCAAAATGCGTAGAAGCCGGCACGGAGCGTAGCCGCCCGCCCAGGGTTAATGGTGACTCAGTTCGTACATAGTGATTATTAGAAATGGGGTCTCTAGTTGGCAGGTTGTTACCCTATCCAAGTAGGGACCCTTCCTCCTAGTCAAGATAAGGGAGTTACACTTCTGAAATAACCCCTGCTCACTGCCTGGGTAGCTTAGCATGAGCAGTCAGGCTTATCTCAGTGGCAGTGTGTAAACCATTTGCATGTAACAGACAGTAATACAGTGAAAACACTACAAATGAACACCACATCAGTTTTAGAAAAATAGCCAATATTTATCTGTTTAAAACAAGACCAAAATGATAAGAATCCAACATACAGTTATTCAGAATACTCATTAAGCAAAAATAGACTTTAAAAACTGTTACTTGAAGTCGATAGCTCCATCGGGGCTACCACTGCGTTGTGAACAAACAAATCCAACAGTTCTGGCTGACCACGGTGTCGCAGACCAGCTACTGTGTCAGGAAGACCTTCAAACAGTACCTTTAGGAATGTAGGGTGTGGGAGACTTGACAGTGAGCTTCAAAGAGCCAACATTGTCAGGCTTCGGTTCCAGAGGTCTCTCATCGGGCCCTTGGAGTCACACGCATTGCAGCTCAAACTCTGAGCAATTGAAAGTAGTAGCACCATCATCAGCGGGAATCGGGGCTGCAGTGCAAAGTGCAGCAGTGCGGTATGATGTGCCCTCAGGTCGCTATGCAGACAGCGGCTTGGTGATGGTTGTCCAGCGGCGTCGATGAGACCACGGCCGCTGTGCAAAGTGGGGCCGTACTTGTCACAGTGCTGGCAGGTCACGGTGTATGCAGCATCATTGTCATTGTTGCAGCACTATTGTTGACTGACTGAAGTCGATGGTGGACCAAGGCTGCAGTGTGGATGGGGCAGTCCATTGTGCCCCCAAACCACGGTGCAGGCAGCATCTTCGATGTCAGATTGGAGTGGAATCGTCTGTGAGACCAGGTCTACGGTGCGAATCAGGGCGGTGCTCCATGTTCTCCACGAGCGGTGTCCACAGGTCATGGTGTTGGCAGCAGCGTAGGCAAAGGTGCTGTGGCATTGTCTGGGGTGCAAGTGCGGTGTTGTGAAGTGAGGCAGTGCGGAGTGTGGTGCCTAAGGAAGCATTGAACAGCATCATCAGTGAGACCAGGGTTGTGATGTGAAGTGGGGTGGTGCCCTCTGTGGTGCCTTCAGGTCAAGGAGCCGGCAGCAACATCTGGAATGGCATTGTGTTGCTGTTTCCTCTGTAGCAACTGAAATCCCAGGTCCAGAAGCAAATACCCAGAGGATCTTGAAGTCTTTATTGTTCCTGAGACTTATTTAACAGGGGGCAAGCTATACTTCAAGCCTTCAAAGACGCTCAGGAAAAAGTTGTAGAAAGTTCAGTCCAAACCTTTCTTTCCCCGAGAGAGAAGTAGGTACTGCAGACGAACACAGCAAAGTGGTAGTCTTCCTTGGTCCAAAAGAGTTCTAAAGTTCTGGAGTCAGGGCCCCAATATGTATACCACATTTCTCTTTTAATTTAGAACAAACAGAGTACCACTGGCATACATAAACCAGTTCTGCCTGGCTCAGGCCAGGTTCACTCCAGGAGGGGGAGACAGCTTTATGGAAGGCAGCCATAGTCCATTCAGGTGCAATTGACACCTCCTCTCACTACCCTAAATGCAGCCAGGTCTATTCAGCCTGGCTATGAGTCACCCAGGAAAGGCAGGGCATACCTGAATCCCCCTTGTGTCTGTCTAGTGTGAATACACATCCCTGCTCCTGTCACTTTGAACCCAGACTGTGAATACGCAAATGGCAGAGGCATACAGGATGGTTAAGCAAGAAAATGTCCACTTTCTAATAGTCGCATTTTGAAACACACAAAATAAAAATCATCTTTACTGAAAGATGTATTTACTATCTTGTCCCAATGGAAAGTTATGCTTGTAAGATTTACAAAGAAACACCAATGTTAGCCTATAGGACAGATAGCCTTTCAATAGTGAAATCGAAATTTGCAGCATTTCACTATCAGGGCATGTCACATACTTCAGTACATGTCCTACTTTTCATATACACTGCATCCTGCCCAGTGGGGTATCTTGGGCCTACCAGAGGGGCACCTTACATGTAAGAAAAGGGAAGGTTTGGGCCTGGCAAGTTGGTGCACTTTCCATGTCGATATGGCAGTGAAAACTGCGCACAGATACTACAGGGGAAAGTCTGAGACACCTTTGAAAGGCTTCTTGTGTGGGTGGCACAATCAGTGCTGCAAGCACACATAGATGCAATTGATTTATTTACAGGCCTTGGACACACACAGGGTACTGTAGTAGGCACTTACTAGTAAATCAAATATCCCAACCATGGAAATACAATCTATCAACACAATTTACAGTACGAGCAGTTGCACTTTAGTACTGATCAGCAGTATTGAAGTGCACAGAAACACTAAACCAACAAAAGCAATATCCAGAGTACCATCAAAACTAGGAGGTCAGAATCAAAAAGACAGGGGAAACATGTCAAAAAATGCCAGGTCTAACATATGTCCCCTTTAGCTGAAAGTAGGGGAAACTCTTGGGAATTCTGTTGACTAAGGCAAAAGTCCCAGCACAGACTTCAGCGTTGGCGTTTCCTGTGCCAGGACGGTGTTCCATCGTAAAGTCCAGTCCCTGTAGAGAGATCAATCAATCAATCAGTGACACTTGTAAAGCGCGCTACCTACCCGTAGGGTCTCAAGGCGCTGGGGGGGTGGGGGGGTGCCGCTACCGCTCGAACAGCCAGGTCTTCAGCTTCTTCCTGAAGGAGAGGTGGTCTTGGGTCAGGCGCAGGTCGGTCGGCAGGGAGTTCCAGGTCTTGGCGGCCAGGTAGGAGAAGGACCTTCCTCCTGTAGTCGCTCTTCGGATGCGGGGGACGGCGGCGAGGGCGTGGTTGGCTGATCGGAGGTGGCGTTTGGGAGCGTAGAAGTTGACTCGGTTGTTGAGGTAGCTCGGGCCTTGGTCGTGTAGGGCTTTGTGTGCGTGGGTGAGGAGGCGGAAGGTGATTTTTTTGTTGACGGGGAGCCAGTGAAGGTCTCTCAGATGTCCGGAGATGTGGCTGGTTCGTGGGATGTCGAGGATGAGTCTGGCTGAGGCGTTCTGGATCCGCTGGAGTCTCTTCTGGAGCTTGGCGGTGGTACCGGCGTAGAGGGCGTTGCCGTAGTCCAGTCGGCTGGTGACGAGGGCCTGGGTGACGGTCTTCCTGGTCTCGGTGGGGATCCACCAGAAGATCTTCCGTAGCATGCGTAGGATGTTGAAGCATGCCGAGGAGACGTTGTTGACTTGCCTGGTCATGGAGAGGGAGGAGTCCAGGATGAAGCCCAGGTTGCGTGCATGGTCTGTTGGTTTGGGTGCGGTGCCCAGGGCGGGAGGCCACCAGGAGTCGTCCCAGGCGGAGGGTGAGGAGCCCAGGATGAGGACCTCCGTCTTGTCCGAGTTCAGTTTCAGGCGGCTGGTCGTCATCCACTCGGCTACCTCTTTCATCCCTTCGTGCAGGTTGGCTCTGGCGGCGGCGGGGTCGTTGGTCAGGGAGAGGATCAGCTGGGTGTCGTCGGCGTAGGAGATTATGCTGAGGTTGTGTTTGCGTACGATGGCCGCGAGGGGGCTCATGTAGACGTTGAAGAGGGTGGGGCTCAGAGATGATCCTTGAGGGACGCCGCAGATGACTTCGGAGGCCTCTGACTTGTACGGTGGTAGGCGGACTCTCTGTGTTCTTCCGCCGAGGAAGGAGATGATCCATTCCAGCGCCTTGTCCTGGATTCCGATGTCGTTGTCGGACCACTTCTACAGAATTGGGTCTCACCTCTCATTTGCATCAACTATCTGAGGGGCCTGTGGTCTGTCTAAACTCGAAAGTGAGTCCCAAGCAAGTAAGGTCTTAGCTTCTTCAGCACCCAGACCACAGCAAAAGCCTCACCCTCAATACACTCTACCTCTGTTCCCTGGGGCATAGCCTCCTGCTAAAGAAGACTACAGGCTGGTCTAGGCCCTCATCATGAAGGAGTATAAGTGCACATAAACACCAAACCAGCAAAAACAATATCCAGGCACAACCAAAACAAGGAGGTCAGAAGCAAAAAGTCAGGGTAAATACACCAATAGATGCTAGGCCTAACACTGATGTTCTATGGTTCTAAGCATAGTTCTGTTCTAAGAGCAGGAGCCCTGCAACCACTAATTTAATATGTGCTTAACTCTCTGGTAGCTTGGTACAAACGCTGTCTGGTTTAACCTAGAGGCAATGTGTAAAGTTTCGATGCAAAACACAAACAGTAATAAAGTGAAAACACAACACAATTAAAATCCCTATCCAATTCGAAAAACACAGTGGATTTTAATATTTAAAATTATACCAGAATGATGAAAATCCAATCAGTACAACCAAAGATATTACATTTTTATTTTCTTAGTGAAAATAGCGCCTAAAAGCACAAGGTGCCATTTAAGATCATCCGGTCACTCTACACAGTGGGAAAGTCAGAAGTTCAGTCTAATGGTAATGGAGCATGGGTTGGATACAGGGACCACATTCGTCCCACTCAAAAGTTACCTTCCAAGTTTGGCACAAAGAGTTCAGTTCTTTTTGGAGAAGGCCACGAAGAGCAGTCTGAGCGCCACCAACAGTTGTTGCTGGTGCCCAAAGAGCAGGTCAGACAGTTGTTGCTGTAGCTTTATGTTGGCAGTCATCATAGGCTGTCATTGCTGTCAATGCGAAGAGCAGGTCTCACTGTTCCTTCGCATTGGCGATCATCATGGATGACAGAGTCTTGGAACGAGTGGGCCTGCTCAAGGTCATGAGGAGCCCAGGCTTCAGGATCTTCACCTTTTCTTGAGAAGGAGTGCACTCTGATATCATCAAAGAGTCCAGCACCTGGGGAGGCACCTCTTGGGGATTAAGGATTCACTCAAGCAGAGGCCAGCAGGCTCTGGCAGGTCCAGTTTCAGATCTAGACAGATACAGTTGCAGCAGGTCATCTGGGCAGTTGCAAGGAGGCCACTGAAGCTTGGTTTGCCCATGTAGGTAGCTCACACAGGAGGTCAGCTAACCGACCCTTGAACTCACTCTGGCTAGATTGGGATGAGAAGAATGCAAGCAATTCCAGTTTTCACGCTCAGACAGCAAGGTAGTCCTTCAAGCAGCAGGGACAGTACTCTGGCAGCAAGGCAATTGTTCTTCTGTAACTTCCACGGGTCCTGGAGTGTTCTGAAGAGTGTCTCTAAAGTTCCAATATTCATACCTAGTCCCAGCCTTTATGTAGGGTGACTTCCTTTCCTACCACCACATGTGGTTCTGGAAATGTATTCCTCTTCTCCTGTCAAGGCTCCAAACTGTCTAGGGGTGACAAAAACTAGGGCAGGCCTGGTGTCATGTTCCTTTGTGTGTGTGTGTGTGTGTGTGTGTGTGTGTGTGGGAAAGCTCCTTCAAGAGTAAGTGGGGGAACATCCTTTTCAACGCGGATGTTACCCCGCAGTACCATTACGACGCGGTTTTTATAACGCAAGTCGTAACCATGACTTGCGCTGGAGGGCGCTCTAAAAAAAGGAATAGTAGATTTACTATTCCAACACCTTCCCTCCTGTACGTAGGCTGGTGTTGGAATAGTAAATTTAACTATTCCTTAGTCCAGCACTCCTACAGCGCAAGTCGTGGTAACGACTTGCGTTGTAAAAGATGCGTTGAAACGGTACGGGTTGAAACGGTATGCGTTGTACCATCGTACATCCGTAAGTGGGGCTGGGTACAACCCTTCTCCAGTTTTCTGCCCAGGATGGTCCTTTTGTGTCACTGTCTGGAGTCAGCATACAACAGCAGAACTATTCACAACCATGTGGCCCAGGACACTGGCAGAAAGGCACAGTTAATTCCAACAAGAAAATATCAACTTTCTAAAAGAACTGTGACTTAAAATATGACTTCATGAATAAAGAGTTTTTTAAATTCAAAATTACAATACATTTTAGTGTTAACAGTATAGCTATCAGCTCCAAAACTAAAGTTATCACTTTATTAAATGTAATAGGATAACCCAGTGTTCACTACCAGGAAATGCAAAACTTAAGTATACATGTCCCACTTTTCAAACACAAAGTGCACTGCCCTATGAGCCTTTAGAGACTGACTTAGTGGTGACTATAAGTATAGAAAAAGGATTAGGCTCGGGAAAAGGTTTATTTTCTCAGATCAAAGTGGCAGTTTAAAACTGCACTACAGGCTTCAGTGGCAAGTCTGAGGCATGTTTTGAAGTACTAGTTTAGTGAGTGGCACAATGAGTGCTGTGGGACCACTAGTAGCATTTCATTTACAGGCCTTGGGTACATGTAGTATATTAGCTACGGACATACAAGTAAATGAAATATAAAAGTTAGTTAGATGTCAGTTATGTTAAACAACGTTTATAACGAAACGTTTTCTCCGTGGGGAATCACAAAGCAGTTGTTATCACGACCGCGTTGTAATTCCGCATACCAAACCGCGTTGTGATTCTGCATACCATTACTCTGCAAGTCGGAACAACAACTTGCGGAGGAGGGAGGGAAGGTGTTGGTTTTAAAATCCAACACCTTCCCTAGTGTCCACATAGACTGGAGTTGGAATAGTAAATTATACTATTCTAACTTCCGGCGCCGCCCCTCCGCAAGTCATTGTTACGACTTGCGGAGTAATGGTATGCGGAATCTCAACGCGGTCGTGATAACGACTGCGTTGTAATTCGCCGCGGAGAAAAAGGCTGCGGGATTAGATCATATATTCGTCAGTAATACCATGTTTGAGGGAGAGTGCACAAGCAGTTTACCATTAGCTATCAGGGAAAAAGTACACGGAGTCCTAATGCCAACAATTATGGGTTAAGCAACAGAAGGTAAAAACCGGGGTTGACCCTGCAAAAAGGGCCAGATCCAACAGTGAAAAACACAATTTTGCAGTATTTATTTTCCATTCCTTGTGCATGCTCTTTTTTGCAATGTATCTCCCTGTTTTATATACAGTTTCAACATTTATATATGTTTCTCTTGCTTCAAGCTGGAATGGCTCGGTGAGCAAAAAAACGATGGATTTAGGCCCAGATCTCTGTACCTGGGTGAATGTATGACATTGTTCTGCAGTCTGTCCCGTGCTCTCCATGCCCCTGGCTAATGAGGGCTGAAGCCCGAAACCGGTCCTAGGATGCTTGTTTCCAGTCAAGGGAGGACCTGGCCTGGCAGTTCGGGCTGGACTGTTCCCATTGGGCGCAACGTCAAGATTGATTTGCATATGGCTGGGTCTGTGATGTATTCCTATAGGTTCTGTATCGATCCCCCTATTCCTGACCCTGTTCTGGTTAATAATTAACTAGCAGCCATCCCACGGTACAAAAAACCGTTATCTGATTAAGCCACACCACGGCACAGGAACGCGTTATCTGATTAGGTCATAACGCTTGCCATCTAATTAGGCAAGCACTATTCCTCCAGCCCCTGATAAGGCATACGGAGTTCTCAAAACAAATCAAACCTATGACAACCTGGGAAAATCCCTGCGGCCATTGTTTTGATTTCACCGAGAACTTCAGCAAAAGAATGTGCGAACAAGCCCGTTCATATGACATCCTTATTGACGTATCCATGTCCATCCTTACGTCAATCTCAGCACCTTACAGGTATAAATATTACCGACATTGCCTTAAGCAAACACACGCGGTGGTGACGAGATCGGAGCAGCGAGACTTGCCGAAGAGGCCAGCACAGAGCGGACCCCACTGGCGCTGCCCCGCCTTCCTGACGCACTGAGAACGAGACGCTGCTTTTCTCCTGCCGAGAAATCCAGCTCCGGCGCTTCCAAGCAGCCCTCGCAGGCAGCTGGAATATCAAGACCAGAGACGAGAGATACCAGCCCTCAACCATTCTAGATCTCAGGTACAGAACTGAATAACCCCTTGCAGAGAATTCTTGAGTCAGTCACTTGGCAAAACAAACTTAACTTAAACTGCTACTTATCTACTGCCGCCCACGTATTAGGCTTAGGTCAGGTACACTGGGGTAGGCGTGGTTAGAAGCACCAGTTGAGTACGATTAGTCAAATGTATATATGTATGTATCTATTTTATCAGTTTTAAATATCATATGGCTTAGAAACCATATCAATGCTTCTGCAGTATTATTTTATACTTCTGCTTTTATTGTATGCACTTTACTTAACCATAAGTATCGCAATAATATCGATTCATTTCTATTGTACGAGAAAAGAGACTGATCAATAAATAACATCTTTTATTGAACACGCCCGTCTCTTCCTTTTCTCTACAATCTGGTGAAACTAAGAATGCACTGAACTGACTGAGTAAAATAAGTTGTCTTTTGTTTTCACACGACTCTAGAGATGCACTCTTGATCATCTTCTATGGTTGTCAGAAACTAAATCCCTTCTTGTCTATCCAGGGAGGTTAAACTCCTCCTTGCCTATTCGAGAAAGTTTCTAGTGAACTCTGAGCTAGCTGGCAAAACCAAAAACTTTAAGTCTAATATCGTCAGTAGAAGACCTAGTTAACCTCTGTCCTAGGTCTATACTATTGAAGGTATTATTCCAATGCGCAGAGCCTATTGGGATAATAGGGACTACACTACATGGCGCCCAAACGTTTGGATAGGCGATAAAACTAACGCAAGACATTAGAGTAACTCAGTTGTGCTTTTTCACACAGAACCCCTTTTTTCCCATAATACTCCAAAGACGTCTGGAGTGGGTGAAAGGTCATATCCGCCAAACCTCGCAGGAGGAGACTCCTATGTATGGTTCTTGGTTTAGTCAACGTTGAAGGATACACTGTTCCAAAATATTGTGCATCTAATCTTTGTTTCCATAGAAACCTGATCTGCAAACAAACAGAATGAATAACCTTCCTGTCAGTAAAATGATAGACAGTGATGAAGAAAGGGAGACAGCTAGAATAGCAGCTGAACTCCTAGTAGCAGACAATACTCTGCTGGAAAATGACCCAAATGCAATACTCATCCCGGTCAACATAAGGAAATCTATAACCTTAAAACTTATAGAAAATGGACTGACACCAAGAGGTGGTACAGTCATATTCGTAATTGAGGCACACGAATATCGGCAGGCAGAGGTATTCTATTCATGGATAAACTTTCCAGCAGCAAACGCTGTAACAAAAGAGTTCCACTATTATAAAATAGAGGAACCACCGGATATCTACACTCCTTTCGAGGAGGTCAAGTCAAAAACCACTTTATTCGATTTAGTTAAAAATCATAAAAGCATTCTACAATCACAATAGAAAAAAGGGGCATTACAAATTCATGAAAATTACAAAGATCAATAGAACAATTAATATAATCACAATTTAAAAACAATTAAAAAGAGCATCAAAGGTAATTTGTATCTTCACAATTTTCAATAATAAAAGGAATAAATATTTGGCTAAAAATTTAAAAATACGAAAAACATTATCCATTTCATCCTTTCATGCAAAACCCTTATGTTACATTTTAAGTTCTCCTCCTGATCCGAACCGCAGCAACAAGATAATTGGCCACGCTAAACATAGCCAAAGCAGAATCCAATAATTGGAGATACAGGAGGGCAGGTTTTGCCTGATGAAAGGCTTTATCTTTCAGTAAAGGAACCAGGTATTTCTGTCTGGGCTCAGTAAAAAAATGACAGAACAACATAAAGTGCATATTATCTTGCGTTGAAAAATTATCGCAATTACAAACAGGGGCGTCCTCCTCCTTATACCATCCTTGATTATCACAAAGGACCGTATAAATCTGATTAAACCGAAGTTTCACCAGAAGCCACCTATGAAAAGGGTTGTTCACAATAGTAAGATACGGTTACGCTTTCGAGGAGGTGGAAATACCACTCAAATTCCAAGAGCACCTGCTCTTGTTTCATGGCGCCCTAAAACATAATAATCACATCACCAGGCTCGGTCCACTAGGTAGACCAGGAGCAACCTGGCCGGTCCTAGCCGGATATACACCACATCCAGACATTGAAGAAATGCCTGCAGCAGAGTTTTAATACAGCTAAAACAACTAATCAAAATACATAGACAATTAGTCCAATATGTAATGCGGACTTCAACAGTCCAACCAGCAGTTAAAATTCCACAGCTGAACCCTCATCAGGGTAACACAAATACAATTACACCACAGAACATACAGTCCTGTCTGGGTAAAGTACCCGCAAAACGGGAACAAATACCTTTCTGGCTAGCACAAAAAATCACTCAAATAGAGGCGGTGTTTCCAGACACCACCCCGGTAGAAAAACACAGGATTCTGACTATCTGTCTTCCAATGGGAATCGCACCACACGTGGAAGACTGTGACACTTGGGGTACAGTCTTTGCTTCCATATACACAAAAACACATGGTGTACCATCCATGTCAGTAATACCAGATGTGCTAAAACAAATTCAAGATGAATACGGTCCAGAACCCGCTTTAACTCTCGGTATGAAATTACTGAAGGACTTCAAGCAGGTCTCGGCTATATTATTAGCCAACATAAAGGGAGAAGCAGCAAACGTGGCGATCCGGCAAAGGTTAAGAGAGACAGATATAGCAGACCAACCAACTGAAATTGCCAGAATCATAGAGAAATCCTATGAAGAACTAGGAAGAGATAGTCTGGGTGGAATACCGGTAAAACCTCAACTGATTGAAAGTCCTGAAAAGGTATTTATTAAAAATAATTTAAACACTCAAAAAAAGAGCTGGGATGGAAACAAACAATCCAATCCTAAAGAAAAAAGATTCCACTGCAGAGGAAGGTCTCCTCGGCGGAGAGAAAGATCTCCGAACCAAGGACGCAGGTCTCCCCAAAGTGAGCCCTCTGGGAAAAAATACAACCTTAGAAATAGGGATAATATAAAGAAACCTGATAGATATCAAGATATTGCTACACGTCCCTCTCAATCTTTTCAGACTTCCTCGCAGAAATCGGAAAGAAGAGGACGATCAGAACACAGGGAAGAGCACGTCAAGTCCAAAGACAAGGAACCTGCTCATCCAAATAAAAAGTTACAATTTCCAAAAAAGAAGGTAGCCAGTATTAAAGTAATCAAAGATGCCGAGATTACTGAGAACACAGCTGAAAAACGGAGAATGGGCTCAGACAATGCTAGACAGCGCAGCAGAAGTGAGCATAGCTCGCAAAGTCCTTATGAATCATCTGGAGACAGTGGACACGAATGAATACATTCAGGTGGAAACTGCAGACACCAGAGTTAGCAAACCTCATAAAATATATGAAATTACATTGCGTATAGAGGGGGATAAGACTAGAAAAATAAGGGGACTATTTTGGGATAATCTGTCCAAGGGCTATGACATCCTTCTGGCTGAACGAGACTGGCCTCCAGAGTTTGTCAGGGAGTGTCCTCATGGCGAAGAAATAATTATGCCTGCCTTCTCAAATCACATTCCAATTCGTAAATAATATACACTTGCTAGAAAGTGGGCAGTAGCTCAAGCTCCTGCTTTATATAAAAATCATGTAGGATGGGATGAGGACTCTCCTCCCCACAAAATCCAGTTAAAATCACAACCTACTGCACAGAGGCAGTACCCAATTAAGCAAGAAGCTAAAAAACAGGTAAAAGAGATCCTAGATCAACTTGAATACCAGGGGGTGATTGAAACTTGCACCTCACAAATGAACAATCCTTTGTTTCCTGTCTCCAAACCAGACAACTCATATCGTCTAGTTTTGGATTACAGACACCTTAACTCATGTTGCAAAACCTTTGCAGTGCAAAACTCGCATAGTGCTGCACTAATGAATAACATAGTGCGCAAAAAATACAAAACAACATTAGACATCTCTAATGGATTCTTTTGTCAAAATATAGCACCAGAGAGCAGATATTTGACTGCGTTCTCGGTAAATGGCTCGCAAAAAAGTTTCTGCCGTTTACCCCAGGAGCACAAGAACAGCCCAGGATTATTCTCAAAGAGAGTAACAGAATTACTACAAACATACGATGACGAGGCATTATCATATGTCGACGACATTTACCTAACAGATGATGACTTGGATACTCACTTGAAGAGAGTGAACACCATAATACTTGGGTTCGCAGCAGAGAGTTACAAATTCAACTTTAAAAAATCAAGAATTGCCCATCTAACAGTCCTGTTTTTAGGATATGAATTATCAAGTGAAGGCAAAAGCCTGGCTGACAATTTCCTAGAGAAATGTGCTGTACTCTAAGCTCCTAGAACACTAAAAAACTTACAATCAATTCTAGGCTTCCTAAATTTCGGAAGAACATACATTGCAAATTACGCAGAAAGGATCAAACCCCTTTATGATCTAATAAAACCAGATTTTAAAAGAATCAATTGGACTCAAAAACACACAGAAATTTTGAGATCTTTACAAACAGACATGTTAGTTAAAACAAAATTAGAAACACGTGACAACACACGCAATCTTGTGATTCGAGTCATCCCAGGAAGATGCGGATTCACATACCTGACCTCTAATGAGGGAGAAAAGGTACCAATTGCATACAAATCACACTTGTACACAAAGGCTGAAATGAAATTTAGTCCAACGGAAAAAATTCTGACCGCGGTACAGACTGCTGTAGCAAAGGAGCGGGCCCTAGCACAAGGTAAACGAATAATCATCGTGACACCGATACCAGCCCTGGAGGCGGTAACAAAGGCAAGCATTCCGAATGCTAAAGCACTCCATCCAAGGTGGATACAGTGGGCTAATTCTCTTGCTGCAACAGACGTGGTATACGAATTTGATCCCAAATTAAAAACACAAGAATTTCTCCAATACGAATTTGAATGTCCTCCGCCAATCGAAATTCTGCCTCTAGAACATTACGGCTGTATAATATATACAGACGGATCAGCACAACCCGCAGTAGGGGGTAAACAAGCTTACAGTGCTGCGTGCGCGATTGTTAAAGGTCGCTGGCACGAAGGGAAATTTAAACCAGCGGTCACTAAAACACAATCTCTAGGATATTGTACAGCTCAGCGAGCTGAACTACTGGCATTCAAGATGGCGCTTGAAAATACCGATCGAGAATTCCCCACACTCATAGTGTGCGATTCGTATTATTGCGTTCAGTCTTACAATGAATACTTGCAGATCTGGCTTCAGAATGGTTTTAAGGATGCAAAAGGAGGCACAATCAAGCATAAAATGCTTTGGGAACAAGTAGTTCATTTGCAAAAAGAACTACCAAAGACTCACGTGATACATACACTGAGTCATCAACGTGATGGCGTTCACGTTGCAGGGAATTCATTGGCTGATGAGGCCGCGAAGGCAGCTGTGCAAACGGCTTCCGTAGCTGCCATCACCCGGTCAAAAACAAAAATAGACAGCGACATATTGCAAGTTGTCAGCGCTACAGAAAAAGATTCGATAGAAACACTCCCGAAAGGCTTTCCAGTGAAGTATTCATATATAACTGATACAAACAATGTTCCGTTTGCTCGAATCCCTGGAGTGGGGGATAGGGCAATTCCAAACATGGAACATAGGTTAGGACTAATCATAGCGGCACACGAAGGACTTGCTTCTGTACATGCTGGCATCTCAGCCACAGTATCGTTATTAAAACAGAGATACTGGTGGCCACAAATGAGAAGACAAACACGGAACTATGTTCTAGAATGTGAAATATGTCAAAAAATGAAAGTATCAACAGTGAGACGACCAGCGCAGACGCCCCTTCTAATCTCGGATAAACCATTAGCCTGTGTTTACCTGGACCACTGTGGTCCCTTACAAAGGGATGGTAACTATAAATATATCTTGGTTGCAGTGGATTCATGCACAAGATTCATATGGATGTGGCCCCAGCGATCGGCTGACGCCAGAACTGTTATAAAAGATTTGCGAGTCTTTATCGGCACATACGCAATTGGCATGCTGCATTCTGACCAGGGTCCTGCTTTTAGCTCTAGAGCTTATAAGGAGGCTATGACCAGCATGGGCATTGCATTGCGGTACTCTTGTCCATTTCATCCCGAGGGAAACGGAATCGTAGAAAGAAAAAACCGTGACATAAAGCAATCTATAACAGCAAAGGTATTAGGTTCGGGAGCTGGGTGGGTCAAACATCTAATAAGTGTCCAACGTAGTCTAAATAACCTGCCAAGAAATTCTCTGAGGGGATTCAGTCCGTACAAATTATTGTTTGGAACTAGAATGATGGTCTTAGATCTTGACAGTCAGACTTCAGTGGTTAAAGAAAAAAGCTTTGATATCAAAGATCGTTTGGCTATTTTGCAGGACTTAAACGAAACAAGGAAAGACCTGAGCAACATAAAGTTGAAACAACAGCCAACGACCACTGAAGAAAAACCACCTGTCCCAGCAAGAACTGTCTGGATTCCAAAAGTCGGGGATCTAGTCAGAGAAAAGATCGCGGTAAAGAAGGAATTTGGGCCTTCTTACAGAAAAGCAGTTCCTGTCTTGTCTATCAACGGGACAAGATCAGTAGTACTACCGCCCCTTGCTGGTAAAAAGGAGAACAGAGTTGTATCAATCGACCTGATACAACCACAATCATGTGGCCGATAACGAACAGTAGGCCGAGTGGACTCCCGATAAGTAGTAGAACACCAAGGTTTGCTACAAACACAGAGGTTCAATCTAAGAGGCTACTCACATTTGAAATGCCAACAGAACAACAACAAGGACTATGCAACAATGCTATGGAACTTAAACCTCTAAAAACCCAAATAAAAACATTTAGCAGAGACACACCAATCTACAATGAAGTAACAAATGACTATGCTGCTACAACAAAACACAATAATAAAGCAAACAGCAATCCTGAAACAATAGGAACAATAGACAGAACGGCATCGGGTTACTTCATCAACGTCAATGATTCATCTGAAAACCTGAGTGAATCAAAGGAACAATTATCAACAAAAACCTTTAAAGACAAAGCTAAGGAACTTTTTCAACATCTGAAAGAAACCTATCTGACTTCTCCGTGGATTGAATTCTGGGTGGCCTTAGGTGCACTTATCCTCATACTTTGGCTCATCATGGTACTATGTTTGGGACACTTCATTGAGGGAAAATATGCTAAAATGGACACAGCAAGCCAGAAAATCAACTTGGTCCTCAAACACACACGTCTTCACACGTCGAGAAAAGAGAACTTTCTTCAGTCAACTTCACAGCCAATCCTATACCCGGTGGGGTAGCATGGGACAATACTGATTATGAAATCTATGGTCCGGTTGAAATCCTGAAGTATCCACATCAAATCAAGATCTCATTGAGTGACTTTGTAAAACCAAGCTCAGTTGCTGATGATTGGGACGTTGAAAGCATTAATAATATGATGTCTGACCTAGTGATGTCTGCTAAATTTACAAAACATGATTATTTGCAGGGTTCGTCTAATTATGATAAAATGTTCTGCTATAATCACTATAGTAATCATTATCTGCATAAATCTGCACAACCTAGAAATGTTTTAAATTATAATCAATGGGAACACTGTGCAACCCCTCCAAAAGGTAGCTCAAGAACTTTTTATGACAAATATTCATATTTTTCAGGGCTCAACACAAGTAATGCAGAAACATTTTATTTCAAATTATCAAATAAGACAGGTACAAAGACCATGCTTACAAACACTTAATTGATATATTCAGACTCATTTTTTGAGCAAATGAGTACATTTGGTTTTGATTACTGGGACAAAAATGTTGAAGTAAAAAGTGTTTGGGGTACAAAGGAATGGCAAGTACAAGGTATAGAATCATTGTTTAGAGCCTGCATGATCCCAGAACAAATTATATTTTTGAATGACACTGTTCAACAAACTACCTGTCTTGGCCTAGCCAAAATCAAAGACTTAAACAAACCGTCTATTCCAAAGCCATCAATGAACGGTAATATATCTCTAGATGAGGAGATAGACGTAAACCATATATTAAGCCAAAACAGAACACATCCTGATTGGAAACAGTGGTTGATCTGGCCCACAGATACTAATAACTGTCAAGACAGATTCCTGAACAAAATCCAGGGGTTCAAATTGACAAGGCCAGACCCTAGATATTCCCAAAGACAACACCCAGGGATAATTACCACGTACAGTGTGGGCAAGGTCTGCCTTCAATGGCTACAAACATCCACACTGGCAGAAATTAAGCAACACCTGACTTTACTTACTGATGGTGCTGACTTGCGTGATTTCATTATGGGACCGCGCAAACAGCGTCAAAAACGCTTCATAGCAGCCTCTGTATATGCAGCTTATAACGAAGCCTGGAAAATAACTCAAATTGAAACGTCAGAGAGAATACGGGAAATTGACCGTATTAATTTGGAAAAATCACTTTCTGTAGTGGACAATGGGTTAATGACTCTGTCCTCCAGAATATACTCTTTGGACAGCATTGTGTCTTCAGCAATCGACATAATATCGCAAGACTTACTGTTGTTACAACACGGTCAGTCCCAATTGCGTTCTATTGTACAACTTGGCTGGACGTTACAAAATCTGCGTTCAGGCTATGTGCCTTGGCGTTTAATCAACACAACGTCACTATTCAATATCTTTAACCTTACTGATAAACAAATCAGTATGGCACAGAAGGGTGCTGATTATACAATCCTGCGCATTGAGAAACTCGAGAGATTACCATTGACAATGTCAGAACGACCTGTCAGTGAATGGATAATACATGGAATAATTAATATTCCAATATCTACTTTCAGGTTTCAATACTGCCAAAAATATATACAGGCTGGCATGTACGAAAAATTGGGTAAAGGGTACATTAAGTCAACATGGAACTTGCCCTATTCACATGCTTGTGTCAGTAATAAAGGCCGGAAAGTGTTTCTTAGTGGCAATAATTGTGCCATGTCACTAAGCGGTACACTTCTGTGTAATGGTATTAGTTTACACGGAGCCTGTGAAGGGTCCTCGAATAACCTTTCATGTCACCAGCTAGGCACACCTGCGACACAAATAGAACCATTCTTTAGGAGACTATCGAACGGGAGTTACATTATAATTGTAGACCGCAGATGTTGTAGCTTGGTGCCCGGAATACCTTATCTCATAAGTACGACTGCGAAGGTCATGTGCTGTGAACGAGTATTGTTCCCCAGCGCAATGCCAGACAGGGAGGCAAGGTTATGACCGAATTTGAAAATTGCTTCCATTCGAGTTGATACTTTAAGCAGAATGAAAACAGTGCTCCTTCAGACGCCGACCAGGCTCACGTCATCAAAAGAAACGTATGATCTCCAAGTTGCAAGGACAGCGGCAGAGATTCATTCATTGTTATCAACTAATTCCCCCATACATTTCGCAGAAATCCTGAACGAAATCTTAAATATTTCTGATACCAGTGGAGTCTCAAATGTATTTAAGACAGTGTTTTCGGGGGCTTTAACACCATTTAAAACCATTCTGGGTATTTTTCCGGACTTTGTCCATTCCATCTTTGGTGGACTTCCTCTCCTTTTGGGACTAGTGGCAGGAATCCTATTTTTGATTCTGTTATTTCGCTATGGCAAACCGTGTCACAGACAAAACACCTGCGACAAGGGAAGAAACAATCCTAGCCATTGGATACCGGGACCGGATATCTAAAATCCTTGGACTGTCCCGGCTTAGAGACCTGAACATGACTTGGTTTCTTTCATTTAAACCAATGTGGCAAAGCTGTGTTTTACCTGTACTAAGGTGCTTGCTATGCGGAGAAGAATGCGTGTTGGACACCTGTCTGACGCTACAATCGGATGCGCCAATGGATGCAGAAACTTTGTTGGGTCCGGTCACGGCTCATGCATTGTGCTGTCCCCAGCGGCTACCAATCCTGATGACGGCATTCGTGGAGACTTCACCACTACGATTGAGGGGTAGTGAGGTTCAAGATGAAAGCAGCATCGATCAGGTACGACCTTCTGTCAGCTATGCTGATCGAAACATCAATGAAGGCAATCATGCTCATGAATGCATGGTAACATCTTTTTCCGAGTTAATGGAACTTTCACAGGAAGCTGTTGACAGCTTTTTCGAGAGTCTAAATGATATGATGTTCTCACCAGAGCAGAAATAATGGCTTTTGAGCAAGCTAGCACACGGCGTTCCCAACACCCTGAATTTGGCCTTCAACTTTGATAATAAAGTATTGTGAACAATTTTTCTCCAGTTTACGGACAGCGGAACATAATTTTTTCAGCGGCCCCAAAATATGTTGCAATTTTTCGGGACACTTATCTTCTGCTTAAAGTAGAAACTATTCTTAGAGAACTAAAATTCTATTTTAGGAACTTTAGAGACATTAGCTGCCCTCTGGCATGTTCAAATATATTTTATTTTGTGATGAAATGGTCTCGCATTTTTTTTTCTTCTGTCTTAAGAGCCATTTCATGTGTAATTTTCATATTTTATTAATGATGTATGAATATGCGTAATTTATTTAGCATTGTTATACTGCTTGAGTGCATATAATGCATATATATATCTTTTCGTATATTTCATGTTTTCAAAATGCATATGGATGTATTTTGGGGTGGTACGGTATACACGTGCTCTACTAGTATATTTACTATGCCTAGATCTTGTAAATATGGACATAGTCTGCGTGGAGTGGGTGTGATGTATTCCTATAGGTTCTGTATCGATCCCCCTATTCCTGACCCTGTTCTGGTTAATAATTAACTGGCAGCCATCCCACGGTACAAAAAACCGTTATCTGATTAAGCCACACCACGGCACAGGAACGCGTTATCTGATTAGGTCATAACGCTTGCCATCTAATTAGGCAAGCACTATTCCTCCAGCCCCTGATAAGGCATACGGAGTTCTCAAAACAAATCAAACCTATGACAACCTGGGAAAATCCCTGCGGCCATTGTTTTGATTTCACCGAGAACTTCAGCAAAAGAATGTGCGAACGAGCCCGTTCATATGACATCCTTATTGACGTATCCATGTCCATCCTTACGTCAATCTCGGCACCTTACAGGTATAAATATTACCGACATTGCCTTAAGCAAACACACGCGGTGGTGACGAGATCGGAGCAGCGAGACTTGCCGAAGAGGCCAGCACAGAGCGGACCCCACTGGCGCTGCCCCGCCTTCCTGACGCGCTGAGAATGAGACGCTGCTTTTCTCCTGCCGAGAAATCCAGCTCCGGCGCTTCCAAGCAGCCCTCGCAGGCAGCTGGAATATCAAGACCAGAGACAAGAGATACCAGCCCTCAACCATTCTAGATCTCAGGTACAGAACTGAATAACCCCTTGCAGAGAATTCTTGAGTCAGTCACTTGGCAAAACAAACTTAACTTAAACTGCTACTTATCTACTCCCGCCCACGTATTAGGCTTAGGTCAGGTACACTGGGGTAGGCGTGGTTAGAAGCACCAGTTGAGTACGATTAGTCAAATGTATATATGTATGTATCTATTTTATCAGTTTTAAATATCATATGGCTTAGAAACCATATCAATGCTTCTGCAGTATTATTTTATACTTCTGCTTTTATTGTATGCACTTTACTTAACCATAAGTATCGCAATAATATCGATTCATTTCTCATGTACGAGAAAAGAGACTGATCAATAAATAACATCTTTTATTGAACACGCCCGTCTCTTCCTTTTCTCTACAATCTGGTGAAACTAAGAATGCACTGAACTGACTGAGTAAAATAAGTTGTCTTTTGTTTTCACACGACTCTAGAGATACACTCTTGATTAGGGGAGAGCAAAGTTGTCATGTTCTATGGTTGTCAGAAACTAAATCCCTTCTTGTCTATCCAGGAAGGTTAAACTCCTCCTTGCCTATTCGAGAAAGTTTCTAGTGAACTCTGAGCTAGCTGGCAAAACCAAAAACTTTAAGTCTAATATCGTCAGTAGAAGACCTAGTTAACCTCTGTCCTAGGTCTATACTATTGAAGGTATTATTCCAATGCGCAGAGCCTATTGGGATAATAGGAACTACACTACAGGTCCAAGTTGGAATGGCATGGTGAGCATAATAACGTTGGATTTAGGCCCAGATCTCTGTACTGGGGTGAATGTATGACATTGTTCTGCATTCCGTCCATCAATTGTTCTTTTTGCATTTTTGTATATACAATTTCAACATTTATATATGTTTCTCTTTTTTAATTTATTTTAAAAGCAGTGCTATGGAAGTGAACGTATAGGACTTTCGGGCAATCAGCTATTTTATCATCTAATGATTTTCAGACATATAAGATCAAAAATGGGGGTGAAATTGGGTTGTTTTTTTGTTGCAAATATGCAAATTTACATGTATTCGGGCAATTTTGCACAACATAATTGAATGCTGAGCATCTGTGTGCAGCTTTCATAAATTATTCACAAAAATGTATGTGCCCTTTTTGAGGTAGCCAGAGATGCATAGAAGTGCTCGTTGCAGTTCAGTGTTTGGTTTTGCGCTGTGATCATCCTCAATAGGCCTGTTATTAACTCAACTTAGGCCTGCTTGGCTAGTGAACTGGTTCGTCGGCTTGCACAAACATACTTGTCGAATGGGTGGATAAGCCTTGAAAAGAAACATCCCTGGTGAGGTTTTTGCGAACACAAAGCTGGGGCTTGGGCGGCCCCAGGCTTGGCAGACACTGCGATTCGGTTTCCACATATCCAGTGACACTGCTGCTGCCTGGGGCATTATGCTTGAGTTTTCCCACTCACCGTTCTTGACACCAACAGAAGCCCCACCCAACCCATGACCTACTTAATGCAGGATGCATACATGCCACAGGCAAGCCCGTCTGCACTTCTCTGAGCCTGGATGGCACCCAGCACCATGACCCCTGGCCCTCCCACCCATTGCAGATACACCATCACGCAGCTCTACACCCTCTACCCCAGACACCGCAACAAACACTACAACTGTGTGGACCCATGCTGCACTGTAGGACCTTACACCTACAACCACTGCCACAGCACAAAACACCATTCAACTGACCAACCCCAACCTGAACACACCACAGACACCACCTGAACAAAAACTCCAACTTGCATGACATGCGCTCATGGACCTCTTCTCCATCCTCAAACTTTACATTCTCTTGCTCACTGAGACCTGGATCAACCCCACCCCTGCGCCCGATGTCACCACTGAGTTACCCAAAGAATACAAGTTCACCCACTGTGACCTCATCAACAAGCCTGGTAGAGGAATCACCATCATAAACAAGGAATCCATCCAGTGCATCACCACAAATGACGACATCCCCCAGCCATGAAACACCTCAACTTGCGATTCCAAACAGACAGCAAACCACCATCATGAGCACCCTTCTCTACCTTCTTCCGGACTATGTCCAGCCCCAACAACTACTTTTTCCTTGGCGACCTCAACTTCCATCTCAGTGACCACAATAACATCAACATCATCATCCTCCTTGACACCATGAACAACATGGGAACTCATCCACGACCCCATGCACACAGCGGGCCACACGCTAGACTCCATCTTCACCTCCACCGACTCCATGAGGTCTAGCCACGCCATTAAACTCACCTGGACCAACCACTCCATCATCCACTTCAAAATCACCAGTTCACTGAACTCTGCCCTCAATCTGACCAGTGACCCCCACCACAGCTGGAGACGTCTAAAACAACACATGGATCAATGTCCCCAACACCCCCCACCTCATCTCCCCATCAACCTAGACTAGATATTAGAATGTTAGAAACTTCAACAATTGGATCAGCAACTGCCCAAACGGAGTTGCTTCCATTGGTAACAACACTCCCAGAAGGTCCACCAATCAGGCTAGTTGGCACATAAAAGACCTCTGAACTGCTAAACAACACTGTAAAGAACTGGAAAGGAGATGGTGCACCAGTAAGGACATGATCGACAAAACTGCCTTCAAGACAGCCCTCAACCTCTACCACACACAGTTGAAAGAATCAAAGAAAATGATTTTAATCTCAAGCATCGAATCAAGCTCCAATAACAGCAAAAATCTCTTCAACATCATCCAAGAATTCTCCAACCCCTCAGCTGCAAAAACACTACCCCCTCACAGGAACTCTGTGACAACATTGCAAACATCTACAGAAACTTCAAACACCAGCGCAGGTCCACCAACTTCTTCAAGCAACACAGCGGCTCCACTACCACTACAGACATCTGACAACCCGAAAGGAGCCAGTTTGCTGCTCAGGACACTGCTTCCATAATGAACTCTGTCCACTCATGGGCCCCTACACCTTCCCTGAGGACTGGAAACATGATGAAGTCAATGCCCTACTAAAGAAACCATTGGAAGACCGTAGCAAACTTAACAACTACCGTCCAATCTCCCTACCCCTGTTCCGGACCAAAGTATTAGAAAAAGACATCTGCCAACAACTCTCCTCACATCTGGGACAGAACCTCTTACTCGACTCCTCCCAAACTGGATTCCACCGCAACCACAGCACCAAATCAGCCCTAATCACAGCTACTGATGACATCCGAGCCCTAATTGACCGAGCAAAGGTACTGGGACTCTGATCCTCCTACACCGTTTGGCAGACTTTGATACAGTCTACCGCCACACACTCATCACAAGGCTGCACAGCATAGGCATCCAAGGAGCTGCTCTAAAAATGGATAGCCTCTTTTCTCACCAGTAGAACAAAAAAAGTTTACCTCCCCCCTTCACTTCCAAAACCTAGGAAATCATTTGTGGATTCTTGCTCAGCCTCATCCTTATCAACACTTATATGGCACCTCTTCCCACCATTGCCAAAACCAATGGACTCAAGATCATAACCCACACCAACACCACATAACTGATCCTATCCAAAGACACCACAAACACCAAGACCAACTCCCACAACTCCATGACAAACATCACCAACTGGATGAAGAACAACTGCCTGAAGCTCAACGTGGAAAAACAGAGGCACTGATTTTTGGAAACCAAATGTACCCATGGGATGCATGCTGGTGTATCTCCTAACTCAGGCCTACTACTACACCCACTGACCACGCTAGGAACCTAGGACAACAAGCTAACCATTATAACTTAGATCAACTTTATCTCCTACTCCTGCCTCTTTATCCTCCACATGCTTCATAAGATATTCAAATGGCTACCCCAAAGCTAAAAATGCACCATCCCTCAAGCACTCATCTCCAGCTGACCGGACTACAGCAAGGTTTTTGACGCAGGCATTGCAGTTCACCTCCTCCCATTACTACAGCCCATACAGAATGCAGCAGTCAGACTCATCCTAGATCTCCCTAAAAGAAGCCACATCACCGGTAACTTAGAGAACTCCAGTGACTCTCTGTTTAGAAGAGATGCCAGTTAAATCTACTGACCCATGCATACAAGGCCCTACATAACTGGGAACCCGCCTACTTGAACCACTGCTTGAACTTCAATCAGCTCATCAGACAACTCCACTCTACATCCCTTTCTCTAACCCTAACCCCTGCTTTGAGTGTAGCAGATGCAGAGGTCGCTCCTTCTCCTACCTAGCAGCGAAGACATGGAACGAGCTAACCTTTTATCTACAGACCTCCCCATCTCTTCCACAGTTCTGGAAGAACTTGAATAATGTGCTATTCAGTTAATCAACTGAACCCTGCCAGGGCCTGTGTACCCTCAGAGGTAACGAGAAGTGCTTTATAAATCTACTGATTGGTGTTTTTGTTAACATGAAACCGGGGCATGGGGATCCCAGCCCAGGGAGACACTGTGATTCGGTTTCCCACAAGGTTGTGCTGGGTGAACGTGGGTTCTATCTTTGAAGGGTTCTGTTGCACTGTGCCACTCTTGGAGGGGCCAGAGGTCACCATCCTGGAAGGGCCAAAGTCACCCTCCTGGAGGGGCCACAGGTCAGCCACCATGTCCCTCATGTGTCAGTCGGGTCCTCCCATGTAGAGAACCCCATTCCATGCCCAGTCCTCGAAAAAAAGCTGTGTCTGTGGACATGGTCCAGTCTGTGGACCTTGGGTTCGCTCAAGGAGGCCGTCAAGGGTTCAGGCAGAAGCTGCCAGTTGCTCGGGCTGCTCCGTCATTAAGGATTCTTCCACACATTTCACCAATGGAAACATTTGTACAACTTTTACTTCCAGAGCTTCTTAACCCAGGCAGGTTGGGAGATCCTCAAGAGCCTGCCTGCAGGATCCTGCCCGGGGGTCTAAGTGATACGTGTCTGTGAAAGGGAGCCCAGTGCACTCGGGTGTGCTGGAGCTCTGAGGCAGGCAGGGCAGGCATCCCGGGGCCTGCAGGACCCTGTCCCTGGGACTCTGAGACATGTCAGGCCAGAAAACAGACTCAAGAGCCAATGGATTCCCCCTCCAAGCCTTCCAGAGCTCTGACATGTGGCCTGGTCAGAGCATCTCAACCAGGGCAGACAGAGGAGAGCTTTCTGGCCCTTCAGGATCCTGCCCTGGGAGCATAGAGACACAGCAGGGCAGGGAACAGAGCCCAGCGGCTTCCACCCAAGGGCCCGGTTGGAGATTCTTAACCCAATCAGACTGGGGAGGTATTCCCAGGCCTTTGGTAACCCAACCCGGGCACTTTGAGACATGTTGGGACTGAGAAGGAGCCTAGGGCTAACAAATTGCACCTCCCATTCTGAAAAGCTTTGAGCCAGGGCTAGCCAGAGCTTCTTAACTTGCCTAGGCCTGCAGGACTCTGTCCCTGTCACTTAAAAAAATATATATGACAGAACAGAGAATGAATGCCAGGGCCTTTACCCCCGGCCTGCCAAAGCTCTGACCAAGGGCCCAATTAGAGCTTCTTAACCTGGGTATGCAGGAAAGACATGTGCTGGCCTGCGAGACCCTGTCATGGGACTTTGAGACACAGAGGCATTGAGAACAGAGCACAGGGCCAGGAGCTAGCACCCTCAGGTTCACCAGAGCTCTGACCCAAGGCTTGGCCAGAGCTTCGTAATGCAGGCAAGCAGTAGAATCATTCCCAAGTCTGTGGGACCTTGTCCTGGGCATTTCTTGGACACAGCAGGTCAGAGGACAAAGTCCTGGGACAGGAGTTTCAACTCCTTGGTCTGCCAAAACTGATTTAAGGCCCCATCAGAGCTTTCTATCCTGGCGGGTAGGGAAGGCCTTCCCGTTCTCTACAAATGGTGTCTTGTCACTCAGCAGGACCTCATCCTGGGCACTTTGAAACATGGCAGGGCAGACAACGGAGCTGAGACCAGGTGCTCCCACTCCCAGGCAAGCTGGAGCTCTGACCCGGGGCCCGGTCAGAGGTTCTTCACCCTAGCAGGCAAGGGAGCGCCCTCAGCCTGCAAGACTCCACCCCAGGCATTTTTCAACATGGCGACCAGAAGAATGGAGCCCAGGATGTGGGCTCCCACCCTAGGACCAACCAAAGCTCTGGTCCCGCGGCCACTCAGAGTTTCTTGACCCAGCCATGCAGGAGAGGCATACCCAGGCCTAGGGGCACTGTTCCAGGGCACTTTTCAACATGGGAGGCTGGCATACGTACGAGTCCTGCGGTCCTCACCCTTGTATGACAGACACTACCCATTCTTGGAATTCATACATACAGAGTGAGAGAGAAGGACATTGGAGATAATGTATATGCACCCTACTTGAGCTCTGACTGGACTTGAAGCTTCAAATGAGCCGTCATTGGGACTTCCTGGACAGCTCAGAGTTCTCAACAGTGAGCTTGTGAGGAAAATTATTATTTATTTTATTTATTTTAAGTACAAAACATCATAAGTGGTGTTTGGTACGGCACATTTTGCACCTTCCATTTAGGCATGGTATGGCCGCTATTTACATTTGCGCACAGCCCTAATCCTCACCTTCAGTGGTGTGGAGATGTTCAAAGCTCTTTCAGTGCGAAGGAACTATTCATATCAGATGTTATCATTTATGTTAATGGCTCACAAATCGACTTGTTATTTTCCCAGAATTTTCTTTTTTCACAACGAGTTTCAAGCTGAATCTTTCTCCATCAATGTTAATGAGAGGGGCCGATTATTGCGTTTTGCAAACTTCCCCTTTGAGCTGCGAGAGCTTAGAACATCTCTTTAACTACAAAGAGTGAGACAGGTCACAGCGCAATGCATATATTGCGCTTTGACCAGCCTCTTTGCAACAACCAAACTGAACATTTATCCACCTGGGTTATCTAGATGAAAGGTAAATTCCTTTCCTGGAGAGGTCAGCATATTTTGCGAACTTTTAATTGTTTATCTATGTCAGAAGCAATTCATGAAGTGGTTTTACCATTACTATTGTTTCTGCACTTTTCGCCAAGATATTAGCAGTGTCAGTCTGTCAGTGGAGAAGTGTGGCTCACTGGTTAGAGAAGGCAGACCCTGAAGCAGAGGTCAGACCCGGGACCAGGGTTCAATTCCCGACGCAGCAGGGTCTTGAGCCCAAATATCCACGGACTTGATAATTCTAGTTTCGGTGCCTACTTGAATCAAGGGTTCACACTCTGCAGCTCTGGGCATTAGCCTGCTTAATCTCCACTACGGCCCCCCGCGGTGGGATGCCTGGCTTTCACCTTGGGGAAGCCAGGACGGGTTCCCAAGGCAAGCGCCGAGATGCCTACGGGTAATCGAGCGCTATATAAGAACGCATAATAATAATAATAATAATAATAGTGCATCTTAATTTCGGCAATTTGCCATAAAAAGCATAACATGAATACATTTGAATATAAAAGACAGTAATGGTCATTCAAACAAAATATTACTTTTAAGGATATCTCCAAAATTTCGAGGTGGGGTGTAATTCTTAATTAAAATAAGGCATCAGTGTGGTTTCTAATCCGGATCGCACTCCTAATAAAATTTAGCACTGCGTGGCACGTGTCTATTGTGATTCGTTTTTGCAAAAATGTCATTGCTGACTGGTATTGCCTAATCTCTACCTGTCACATCAAAGGAATCAGACAGGTACATCTTGGACCTGAATAAATTGGGCACATTAAGATGAAGTGACATGTGGTTTGTTTGGTGGCATTATCACAATGACATGGAGGTGATTCCCGCTGCCAAGCGCACTGTAATGGAAAAGTCACTTTAAAGTGAATTAAGTTAAATCAGACGTATGTTAAAAGGAGCTGATGATTTACATTCTCAGTCCATCCAAGATATGGTTCAATTAACTTAACTGTAGAGATTTGCAAGTAATATTCAAGTGTCTCATAACCTTTCCTCCAAACATACTTGGATTTCACGACCATCTTAGCATTTGGAGGAAGATGATTAGGGGATTTGAACATTTCTGTTATGCTCAATTTATGAAGATCTAATTTTACATACATCTACCAAAGTATCTTATTCACATTATCTAAGACTAGCCTGTCTATCATGCAAGCTCTAACCAAAACTGCCTTCGAGTTTTGCCAACACTTAATCCAGAAGAGGAGTGCTGCAATTTTTGCAAAACCAAAGGGGATGATGGAAGGTGTTGAACACTGCAAGCACCCACTCCCAGTCAACTGATCTGGGTTGAATCCATCATCATTCTTTAGCTCACTCCGCCACCCCAGTTCAGACATGGCCATATGCAAATCAGTCTAACACTGTGCCTCATGGGAACAGTCCAGCCCGAACTGCCAAGCCATGTCTTCCCTGGACCGGAAACATAATTCAAACCTAAGTCAAAGATGAGTGCAAAGATATTCTTTTTGATAACATATACCGTTAAGGATAAATCAGCTGTTAAAGCCTATTTATTAGTCCAGACAACAATCTTAATTGAACCATACCTTGTTACAATATGTATGATGTTTGAAATAGTTGTAAAGTATGAAGGCCATTGTGGTCTGAATCTGATAATTAGATATTTTGAAAAGAGAATATGGTGAGCTACCCCCACCATGCAAGGGCACCGTATGTTAGTCAAATTAAAAGACCTTGATTTGATCTAATTTTGTGATTTAATAATGGAATTCTGTGTCTATTGTGATCACTTGGCCTTAGAAAAACACTGTAGCCTCTTGTACTGAAGATCCCTTAAGCTAGTTTACAAGGGTCAAAATAAATAAGCAATAATTTATTTATATTCCATTGTCGGCAAATCTGTATAGTCAAGTTTTAACATCAATTGCACCCTTTATTTTGACATTTTTAAGCCCTTTGGAAGGGCACAGAATACCACAAAGCAGCCAAGATGACAACCGCCATTATTTTAATCCCTTTTGGAGTAAGGATTAACAGGATTCAATCAGCCGAAACCCATCCCTTTTCTCAAGTCTCAGACTAGCTAAAATCAAAGAATATAAAAAAACTCTTGAAGGAGGGAATCCAGAAAAGAGCCTCTCTAGGTTGGATAAAATAAAGAGAAAGCAAAGCCTTGAAACAAAATACCGACCAAGAAGTCACTTACATCACTCTCCATTCTACAAATGAAGGAAAATATTTTGCATCTTTCTCACTCTCCGTTGTGATGGGTATTAAAAACAAAGTTGTCCACACCTCCAAGCTTGCAGAAATATGGAAGTGCTATATTTCTAGGATCCATAAACAGTGCACATAGATCTTGATTCCAAGTTTTGGGGAACGTTTCTCAGCCTCATGCAATGCTTTCACATATTTTGATATGAGTGTCCCAGACAAATATGGGCCCTTGAACGCTGCAACAAAACTTGATATCATATAATAATCAGCTATTTGGTAGGCATTGTCTCTGAAACATTGATAGGAGTAAGCAACATTTTTCTTAGCCTTAAAAATAACAGCGCCCATAATATTGCTTCTATTTCTCTTCCCTCTGAATAATTAAAACAATAAACTATCAAACAGCTTGCATGTGCAATGTCTAGGGGAGATCTATTAGGAACGGTTCCAGTCTAGGAAAATACAAATTGAATTTTACCAGGAGACTCTGTATGAAAAGATACAGTGTACATAAAATAAATACAATTAATATTTAAAATGTATTCTGTTAACTGGAGACATTATTGCTTAATGTTGATGAAATTGTATGCAAATCCACACTTATGCATGCTGATTTAATTTCATTGCAAATTCAACATCAATGGAATGTATTCATGTGGTTTCACTTGGCTTAGGTTGAAGTTTTCATATTTATAGCACAAAAATAATTATTTAGCATCTCTCAGTTTCAAAAGCAATCAGCACTATTTAAGTGCTGCCTAAATATTTGAAGCGTATACATATATACATAAATATACAATATTTATGTGTATATGTATGTGTGTATATGTATGTGTGCCAACCAGCTACCTCCAGTAAGCGCCACAGAGCTGCGCTGCAGAGAGGTGTAAAAAGGGGCAAAGGCCTCAGAACACCACTCTGCAACGCAGCTCCCTGGAGCATACTGAAGGTACCTGGTGGGCTAGTTGGCCCCTAAGGGACCTCTGGATTGAAGAGCAATTAATTCCCCAACTTAAAACGCCCCACATGGTGTGTTTGCACACATATCACCTTAGGCCCCACCCCCTACCTTCACCACTGTGCAAACGCGCCCCGTGGCGCGTTTTAAGTTGGGGGATTAAGTTCCCTTGAATCCTGCGGTCCCCTGGCGGACAACTAGCCCATCAGGTACCTCCACTAAACGCCAGGGAGCTGCTTTGCAGAGAGGTGTAAAAAGGGGCATGGCCTCAGAACACCTGTCTGCAACGCAGGCCCCTGGCACATACTGGAGGTTCCTGGTGGGCTAGTTGCCCCCCCAGGGATCCCCAGTATTCAAGGGGAATTTGTTGCCCCTCTGCAAACGCGCCAGGGGGTACGTTTGCAGAGTGATGCTGTTAGGGGGGGTGGTCAACGGCCCTATCCCGTTTTTAAAAAATTTATTTTTTTAAAGAAGGGAGGCTGTGTAGCCCCCTTCTTTTTCTAATTTATTGGCCCTGGGGACCCCATCCCCCAGGGCATGGCCCTTTTTAAAAAAAAAAATATTTTTGAGAGGGCCTGCCTTGCCCTCCTCCTATAGCCAGTTCTGGCCCGGGAACCCCATCCCCCAGGCGTTTTTTTTTTTGGAGGGGGGCCATGCCGGGCCACTACTAGCCCCGGGGACCCCATCCCCCAGGCCTGGCCCTCTTTGTTGGGGACCGTGAGGGGGTCCCCAATCCCCCCACAGTCCCGGCGGCTCCACGCCTCCTGCGGGAGCCGGCATTGCTTTTCCATATGGGGAGCAGCTAACATGCTGCTCCCCATATGGAAAAGCAATTTGCTTTGCTTCAGTGAAGCAAGAGCAGGCTTCCCTGCTCTCGCTTCAATGAAGCAAAGCAGTTTGCGATGGCAGGGTGGGAGCCGCGAGGCTCCCACCCTGCCATTGCAAACAGCAGTGTCCCGGGGTGGGCACCCCGGCACACTGCAGGAGCCGGTCCTGGGGGGGTGGCGGTCCCCAGGGCCATAGAGTGCTCCAGGAGTGCGGCCCCCCTCCCACATTTTTGAGAAGCCGGCCCTGGGGTGTGGCGGTCCCTGGGGTTGGGGGGCCTCAGAGCCCCCCACCCGATTTTCTTAAGCCCCGGTGGGTGGCGGTACCCGGGGCTGCGGGGGGGCCCGTGAGCCCCAGCATACATTTAATTCTTGCCCTGGGGGTGGCGGTCCTTGGGGCTGGGGGGGCCTGAAAGTCCCCCACCCATTTGTTTGAAGCCCTGGGGGTGGCGGTCCCCGGAGCTGTGGGTGGGTCCCATGAGCCCCCTACATACATTAAAATCGAGCCCCGGGGGGTGGCGGTGCCCGGGGCTGGGGGGCCCATGAGCCCCCCACATATATTAAATTAGAGCCCCGGGGGTGGCGGTCCCCTGGGCAGTGTGGGGTTATTGGGACCCCCACACTTTTTTTTCAAAAATGCCCCGGGGGATTTGGCCCTCCGGGGGCAAATTTACATATTTTCCGTGGGAGACCGCGTTTCTTTTTTTTTATATTTCGCTAAGATTTGCGGATCCTATGCAAATCCTGCGATTTAAAAAAAAAACTATTTTGGGGCCCTGGGGTCCTTGTGCAGGCCTAGGGGGTCAGGGTGTGTCTTCCCTGCCCCCTTTTTGCGTTTTGCAGCGTTTGTTTTTGTTTTCTTGTGCTTCGGTTCCACCAAGGCACAAATGGCTGCCAACACTTCCTGATTTTCAAAGTTGTCAACCAATGAGCATTCAGCTCGTGCACGGCAGAGTTTTCGTAGGCTGCGCGTAGGGTTCAACCTACTGCCAGTCGACAAAATGTAGTTATAATTAGGATGTAATTTTCTTTAGGAAGCCCAATTTTCCATTTGTCATAACTTTGGGGTCATTTGATGAATTCTCACGAAATTTACAAAACTAATTTGCCACTCACCTCAGCTGCTGTCTTGACATTTTTGAGGTGATCCGTCAAGCAGGGGCCGAGAAAAAGGGAGGTCCCCAAATGCATTTTCTGCATGTTAATTTCTGCAGGAATTTTAGACGTGGCTACAGCCCGAACTGCTGAACGGAATTGCATCATATTTGGTAGAAAGGTAGCTGTTGGTCCTGTTAGTGTAAATCCATTCAGTAGTTGTAGAGTTATTTAAAGAAATTTACAGTTGTATATCTAATTGGCTGCCAACTTTTCAAACCAGAAAGTCTTTGCAGCCATCTTGAGACTTAGTTGAACCAAGTCACATATAAAAGATTTAAAAAAAGAAAAGGGGGCAGGGTAGAAACACCCTGACCCCATAGACCTCACAGGGACCTGGCAGAGCCAAGAAAGTATTTTTTTTTAAACATTTCGGCGGGAATCACACTGGATCTGCAAATCTCACTGAGAAATTAAATGAAAACAAAGCACGAGTTCCCGGGTGGGCCAGGTCCTGGGGGCATTTAAAAAAAGGAGGGGGCTGCCCTGGGGACCACCACATTCCCGGGGCTTGTTTAATTATTTAGATGGGGGGGGTTCAGGCCCCTCTGCAACCCTGAGGGCTACCACCTCCCCAGGGCTTTAATGACAAGTAATGCACGGGGGCGCATAGATCATTCTGCAGCCCCGAGGACCACCACCGCCCCGGGGCATACTTTCAATTGAATGCTGGGGGACTGTACGCCCCTCCTCCCTGCAGCCCCAGGGACCACCACCTCTGCAGGGCAAATTGCAAGAAAGGAGGAGGGGTCTCACAGCCCCACTCCTGGAGCCAAATGTGGCCCTGGGGACCGCCACCCCCCAGGGCTGGCTCTTGCTATGTCCCAGGGTGCCCACCCCAGAACATAGATGTTTGCTATGGCTT
This sequence comes from Lissotriton helveticus, assembly GCF_964261635.1. Taxonomy (NCBI): domain Eukaryota; kingdom Metazoa; phylum Chordata; class Amphibia; order Caudata; family Salamandridae; genus Lissotriton; species Lissotriton helveticus. The sequence continues at coordinate 966,568,525 of NC_136072.1, forward strand.
GGCAGGATATTTGCCACTGTTACTAAGCCATAGCAAACTGTGCTTCGCTTTCAACAAGTGAGAATGTTGTTGGTGGCTCAAAGTGGAGGACAATTGCCTTGACTGAAAGGGAGCTGCATGTTAGCAGCTCCCTCTCTGTCAAAACAGTGTTGGCTCCCTCAGGAGGTGGGGAGTTGGCAGAGACCATGGGGTCTTGGGGATCCCCTGAGCTCCACAACACTACAAAGTGGTTGCCCTGGCACTAGAGGCCGGGCACCGGGTATATGGTACCCAGGACTGAAATAATTTTTAAAGAAATGGTGTATGAGTGGCTGTATGGGTGAATGAGTGGATGTGTGTGTAGACCTATGAATTAGTGAGTTGGTGTATAAGTACTGGTATGGGTCCCACGAATGGGTTTGAGGATGGTTGTGTGAGAGTGGGAGTGGGTGTTTGAAACATTCTATGGGGGTGTGAGTGGATGTGTTAGTGATTTTGTGGATCATGGATGATGTCATCAGTGATGTCATTAGAGATGTTGTCAGTGATGTCATCAGTGATGTTACTGACCATGTCATGACTGATGTAATATGTGAGGTCATAAGCAGTGCATCTGGAAGCAATTGCTGACAAAGATGCTTCTAATCTGCATGATATTGCAGAATCTCTAGGACTCAAGCAGACTGTCAAGGAGTCCATACATCTAGCTGGACATACGCTTGATGGCCTTTTTACTAACGATCTTTCTTTGAAAATGTATAATATAGCCCCGGTTGTCTGGTCTGATCACTTCACTATTTCTTTCACTACTGAAAGCCCTAGAGGTCATTCTCATCTGGACAAATCCACAGTGTTCATCATGTACAAGGCCTGAAGTAAACTTAACCCTGCCACCCGAGCTGAGACTCTAGAGGACTACCAACCTTCACCATCTCTTGATGCAGAGTATGCTGCTATCAGTTATTCTAATTGGCTATTGTACTTTTTGTGATCTACTTCCCACCTAGAATCAGTGATCTCATAGAAATAAGCCTACTGCTCATTGTATTGTATTGTAATTGCATTTATATAGTGCTTACTACCCCTGACGAGGCGTGGAAGAGCTTTTTCGGCGAGTAGCATGCTACTCCGGGACCCATAGAGGATTAGTGTTGAATTAGTATAGTGAAACGTGCATGTACATTTTAAGAAGTGGATAGGTTAGTCAGTTAATTGGATTTGGAATGATAGCAGAAGGATTGAGGAGGACAAAGGTTTGTATTTATATAGCGCTTGTTGATGCACGCTATTCAGGAAGCCTACAAAGGATTAGTGGTGAATTAATATGGTGAAATATGAAGTAGTTTCAATGGTGGATGTTAGTCAGTTACTTGGAGTGAGAAGGTTAGTGGAGGGATAAAAGGGGAAGAAAGATTTGCTTTCATATAGCACTTGTTACCCCTGATGGGTTTTGCAGCGCTTTTCTCGCGATTAGCACGCCACTCCGGAACCCATAAAGGATTACTGTTGAAAATTAGTATAGTAAAAAACATGAAGTAATTTGAGTAGTGGATATGTTATTTGGGTAGTATATTAGTATAGTTTAATATGGAATTTGAGAAGTGAACATGTTAGTCTGTTAATTTCGATTGAAAAGGACAGTAGAGGGATAAAAGAGTGAAGGATTTAAAAAATTCTTTTTTTTTAGGTCTTAGCAGTAGGAGGAGGCTTTTGGGTGAGTAAAAAGGAGTTTTGGAGGGGAGGACTCAGAGGGAAGAGTTTAGAAAGGTTTCTTTTAGGGGGTCGGTATATTAAAAGAGGTGTCAGATGTTGCAAGGAGGGGTAGAGTAGGAGAGTCCTCAAAGGGTTATTTTGGCAATCATAGTAGTGGTATGGGGTTTGAGATAAATGAGAGAGTGGATGTAGAGGATATATTGTTAGATGTATAGGATGAGAGATAGGGTAGTGCATTGGAAGGAGTAACAGAAGGTAAGTATACTTGTAAAGGTAAGGTAAGTATACTTGTAAAGCGCACTGTTACTCCATCTCGGAGTGTCCTGGCGCTGTGTACCGCTGGGGAACCCGTCCTGGCTTTCCCTGTGAGATGGTCCCTCCTGGGCACCTCCAAGGTGAAGCCAGGCATCCCCGGCGCTGATGGGGCCGTAGTGGAGATTAAGCAAGCTATTGCCCAGAGTTGCAGAGTGGGACCCATGGTTAGCGTAGGCACCTCGGCGAGAATTATCGAATCCGCGGACATTGACCCAAGACCCTGCCGCGTCGTGAATTGAACCCTGGTCCCGGGCCGATCTCTGTTTCAGGGTCTGCCGCTTCTAACCAGTGAGCCACACTAGGTTGGGCTAGAAGATATATTGAGCGAAGTATAGGCTGAAAAATAGGGTGGTGCATTGGAAATGCTAAAATAGAAGAAAGTGATAAATATATAGATCCATAATTACATTGAAAGTATATAGATACATAAAGGAAGTAGATTAAAGATATTGATAGAGGCACAGGATGAGAAATAGGGTAGTGCATTGGGTATGCTTTTTCAGGAGAAAAGTAACAGACACACAGATCCAAGTACATGGAAGGTACATAGATGCACAATGGAAGTATGTACATGTAGACCAAAGATGATTTTTATTTATTTATTATTAATATTATTTTTTTCTCTCAACAACATAATTATTTTACATGTTTATACAAAGTAATACACAAAGATAGGTACATATCTATAGTGAAAAAAATGGTTGTATACAGAGAGATATGCTGTAAATTTCTGTTTGTGTATGGTGCTTATGTGGGGAAGATCCAAATCTTGAGTAGTTTTCTGAAGATAAGGTGGTTGTCGGTGGACCTCATGTTGGGGGTAAAGAGTTCCATAGTTTGGCTGCATGAACAGAGAAGGATGTGCCACCCATGTTTTTTTTTCTTGTATGGTAGGATTTTGAGGCGAGATACTCTTTTAGAGCGGAGGTTCCTTTGCTGAATGTGTTTGGTGATTTTATTCCTGATGAAGAGTGGTCCCATTCCATGTATTACTTTGTGGGTGATACAAAGCAGCTTGAACGTGGATCTTCTGCCAATCGGTAACCAATGCAGGGCTTTCAAGGCAAGGGAGATGTGGTCTCGCGATTTGATATGCAAGAGTGTTCTGGCAGCCAAGTTCTGAATCCGTTATCGTCTTTTCATGATCGTTAAAGGTGATCAGTGGTAGAGGCTACTGCTGTAATCGAGTTTGGACAGAACAAGGGAGATGGTAGCTTGGACCTTGGGTGGAAATCCCAAATGAGGGAAAATTTGCTGCAGCGTTTTTATAGTAGCAAAGCTTGATCTTGCTAGTTTATCCACTTGGGCATTCATCAACAGCTTGAAGTCCATGGTCCAGCCGAGGTTTCTTACTTCCTTAGATACTTAGGCAGTGATCCTAGTTCATCAGGCCATGCGGCAAGCGGGTTGTAATGTATCGCCACACGTGAGTATTTCAGTTTTTGAAGCATTCAATTTGAGATGGCTCCAGGCCATCCACTGATCCATGGCTCTGAGACAACAGAAAATTGGTGATTTTCCAATATCTTTGGGGCATTCCAGTTGAAGGGGTATTTGCCTGTCATCTGCATAGTTATAGCATGTAAGGTGAAATGTATTGATCAGTACTGGTAATGACTTCATGTAGATGTTGAAAAGCATGGGCTTTGTTGTTTTATGTCTTTTATTTCTGTGTTTCTCCAAGGCGCTTTTTTTCTTTTGTTCTGTTGTGTGATTTGGAGGGGTATCAGGATGTCAAAAGCTTCCTGTAGCCACTCATATAGATTTTGAACAGAATTTATGGCTTCCAGATTTGTACTGGGTGTTAGTTGTGTTTCCAAGTGTTCCAAATTGAGTTTGTTCCACGGCCGATAGGTGGATGGATGTAAGGTACTTTTAGGTGAGTCGCATAGCGTTGTTTTATGTTGGAAGGCAAGCAAGTGGTGGTCTGACCATGTGACTGGAGTTATAGTTTGAAAGGTAACTAGTTCAGTATTAACAAAAATGACATCTAGGATATGTTCAGAGGTGTGTGTCGGATTGTGGACAATCTGATGCAGGTTCAATGCGTCTAGGCCAGTGACTATAGTTTTTGGATGGGTCATATTGGGTTTATCAAACCAAATGTTAAAGTCACCCAGAATGCGTAGGTTGGAGTGTATTGTTATCAGGTTTGAAACTGTGTCTAGAAGTGCATCTGGGAATGTTGCCTTGCTAAGTGGAGGTCTGTAAAGGGTCAGGAAGTTACAGGAGGAAGACGGTGTAGGATTGCATCTTGTTAGAAGAGCCTCACAATTCTTTATGGAGATGTTGTCAAAAAACAAGTCTGTAGAAGGCAAGAAAGGACCTGGAGGCGGAAGTATGAAAAGAAAGAAAGACAGGGGTACAAGAGCATGCTAGCCAAATACAAAGATCTTATCATCAAGCAAAAAAGTAAATATGTTACCCTCGTAATAGACAATGCCTCTAACTCTTCCAAGGAACTATTACAGGTTGTTAAGAAACTTACCACAACCTTCAATATTAATAACTCCTCCTTTTCTGCCACCACACCAGAACAAGTGATCTCTCTGCTTCTGCAAAGTAAATCTAGTTCCCCCTATAACCCCTGTCCAGTAAAGATACTGAAGTTAGCTCCAGACATTATCGAGGGAAACCTATCAAACACTTTAATATTATTTTCTCCCACAGGCATTTTTCCATCAATCTGAAAACAGGCTTCCATCCTTCCTCTCTTAAAAAAATCTAAGTGTCGGTATGGATGACAGGGTCTATGAGTGGCTGTAGGGGTGTATGAATGGGTGTATGAATGGGTGTGCAAGTGGATGCATGGGTGATTGAGTGGGTCTGTTTGTTTTTATATGGGCCAGTGAATTGGTATCTGAGTAGTTGTATCGGTGAGTAAGCGAGTGCGAGAGAGGTTGTGCTTGTCTAAGTGACTGTATAGGTGAGGGTATACATGTGTTTGTGTATGTATGAGTAAGTGAGTGGGTGTGTGAGTAACTGTATAGGTGAGTGAGTAGCTGAATGTGTGACTATATAGGTGAGTGAGTAGGTTTGTGAGCAGCTGTAAGGGTGGGTGTTTATGAGGATGATGTCATCAGTGATGTCATTTGAGAAGTCATCAGTGATGTCATGTCAGATGTCATCATTGATATCACTGAGAGGATCCTAGGCTGCACTTCCTGAGAGCTGCACACCTTGCAAAACACCTAAGTAGGGTCGACCTGGCAACTTTTGGCATGTTTCCCCTTTCTTTGTGCTTTCTAGCCACCTGTTTTCAATGGTTTGTTGGACTTTGTTTTGCTGGTTTAGTGCCTCTGCACACTTTCTCACTGCTGTTCAGTGTTAAAGTGCAAGTGCTCCTATGGTAAATGCTGTTATGGATTAGTGTTTCCATGTTTGGCTTATTTGATTTACTACTAAGCCCCTAGCATAGTGCACAGTGTGCACCCAGGACCTGTAAATCAAATGTTGCTAATGGATCTGCGGCACTGATTGTGCCACCCACACAATCAGCCTTTCAAAGGTGTCTCAGACCTGCCACTACTGCATGCTGTTTTTATTGCAATGTCGACCTGGCTAGTGCCCCCACTTGCCAGCCCTAACCTTCTATTTTCTGACATATAAGGTACCCCCCGGGTAGGCCCATGGTACCGCGATGGGCAGAGTGCAGTGGTTGTGAAAGGAAGGACATGACCTGGTGTGTGTAACATGTCCTGATGGTGAAATACTGCAAATTTAGTTTTTCACTATTGGCAGGCTATCTGTCCCATAGCCTAACATTGGAGTTGCTTTGAAATCATCTTACAAGCCTACATTTCCATTGGGACAAGATAGAGAAATAGAGTATATTATGCCAGAACTCAAGATTTAAAAATACATCTTTTAGTAAAGATGATATTTATATTATGTGTTTGAAAATACCACTTTTAGAAAGTGGGTATTTTTTTACTGCCTAACCATTCTGTGTGGCTCTGCTGGTTTGTGTATTGACCAGTTGGACAACCATCACCCAGCCCCTGCCTGCACCGTGGCCTGAGGGCACCGCACGCCCCACAGCTACACTTCGCACTGCAGCGCTGATACCCACCGACACCAGTGCTCCTGAACTCAAATGCGTGGAGTTCAATCTACAATGCGTGTAACATCAAGGGCATGACATTCCCGACACCGACCTCCAGAACAGACACCTCATCGCAAGGTCACCAATGCCCTGCATCTCTAATGGTACTGTTCACACGTCTTACCGACACTGTAGCTGGCCCGCGATGCCGCTGTCAGCCAGAACTGTTTAGATTTGATATTCATGATGCCGTGGTAGCCCTGGACTGTATTAATGTTGGTTATGTGCAAATGCTTTACACACTGCCTCTGGGAGAACCCTGACTGCTCATGCCAAGTTACCACGGGGGTGAGCCTGGGTTACTTTAGAAGTGTATCCATCTTATCGTGACTATGAAGAAGGGTCCCTGCTTTGACAGGGTATCAACCTGCCAACTAGCGACCCCCATTTCTAAGAGGAGTAAGACCTCTCAGCCGTATCCCGAGATGGAGGGCGTGCAGATTACGATCACTGCAGCCTCTGTATTCAAAATGGTGTCTGTGGGCTGGTGATAAGCCTGGAGACTGGATGCTACCCAGCCTAGATTCCCTGGGGGTGACACGGGGATTGGAGGAACAGCGAAGAGCCCGGGCACATGGAACGTCACAGCTGATGCTGAGGAGGGGCGTCTGGCCCTCGCTGCGCAGCTGACCGGGAAAGCCTGAAGTAAGTATGCATTGCTGCGATTGGCAGGAGGTCAGACGTAGGACCAGCATCATCAAAGAGCCACAGCTAGGATGGGAATGGTGAGCGGAGCCGGGACGGGTGCGAGGAAGCTTGAATCCGCAGCCTCCATGACGCAAGAGGAGCTCGGGCCCAGATCAAGGCCTGGGGCACTGCACTGGGGAAGACTGTTGGCTGCAAGAGGCCCACATGGTGGATCTTGCCCCCCCAAAGGGAGATGGCATGCAGCATTCAGTGCTTGAGGCCCTGTTGGCTCAAAATAGGGCCTAAAGGAATTTGAACCTCGATGAGACTGCAGTGGGCAGGCAGGCTATTAAGATCAGATGAGCTTCTGAAATACTGAAGGGACTGTGGGCCCAGTAAACACACTACTGCTAAGAGGGGTGCCACTGGAAAACTCATCTTAACTCATTTTTATGGCTGAACCAAGAGGAGCAGTGCTCAGAGGACAGGTTTAGGGCCCAAAATTGATGGAACATGGACTGGTGCCTGTTTAAGGCCCAGGGGACATTATTCTAATAACTGGCCGAGTAAACCCGGAGTGCCTGCTGCCGAGGTGCTTTTCATAAGATTGTCACCCCCTGAGGGCCTGTTGCTCTGAATATCCCAGACAGTGGCTGCCTGTGATTTCTATCCCATATGTAGGGACCACCCCAGTTCTGAAATAATGAGCAACGCAGGAGCTAAGAATACTAGAGTACCTCCTGAAGTAGAGAATACCTCCCAAGAACAAGCTAAAGAAGGATCAGGCCCTGGGCCCCCAGAGGACCCTATACAGATGCTAAAATAATTTCAGCCATTGCTGACACTAAGGCTATGCTGCCTAATGATATCAGTACTGTGCCGGTGGGGCTGGGGCTACAGACAGCTGATCAGCACAAGTTGGCAGAGGTCAAAGAAGTGAAAACCTTGGTCGTTGAATTCTACCCCACCCAACATTGTCTCACCAAGTTGTGGACCTTTCTGTCAGAGTCCACACACCCGAGCGGAGGGTCAAAAACACTGAAGGACACAATTGGAGGGTTAATATCTGAGTGGGGGGTTGCCTTAAGGAGTGAAGAGCTGTTGTATATGAATTTAGGATCCTAGTGTAATTTTCCCGATTCATGCCCATATATAGGTATAAATCACCCTATCCTTATATAGGCATTTAAATCATAACCATATTTAGACTTAGCCTATGCAGTCCAAATACGGCATGGCTACTTCCACTCGTTCCGAAAATCCACAACAATTTCTTGGAAAAACCCGCCTTCAGCAGTAAGAGACTTCCCCTTGCTTGAATATTGATTTATCCAAGAACTCATGAAGTTTGCAAAGAACTGAGTCTTTGATGATGTTATTATGTCCAACCTTACGTCAAACTAGGCACCTTCAAGGTATAAATATACCCACACTTGCCCAGGCAAGCACACGGTGGTTTGGAGCAGTTCGACTATCTACTTGCCCGACGCCCTGCTACAGCAAGTGCCGAAGGAAGCCGACCCTCCAGCAGACGCACTGAGAGATACACTGTCTTTTCTCTTGCCGAGAAATCTAGCTCCAGTGTTTCAAACCTACCCTTGTGGGTTGTGGGGAAATCGAGTCCTGAGAGAGAGATACCAGACCCTCTTCATTCTAAAACCAAGGTACGAGCTGATTAGACCCATAGAGAATTCTTGCATTAGATTCTTGGCAAAAGAATACTGAAACTACCCTACACCTCACTTACTTCTTCCCTCGTACTAGACCTAGGTTAGGTACATCGGTGTAGGCGTATTTTAGAAGCACCAGTTGAGTACTTTTAGTTCTTATTTATTAATGTATGTATTCTATGTATTTTATGGCGTAGAAACCATATCATGCTTTTACAGTATTATTTTATAATACTCTTCGTACTGTACGCATTGTACTTTGCAACCAGTATTACGATTGTAGCAGTTCATTTCCTCTGCATGAGAAAGAACACTGTTCAATAAATACCCTTTTATTGAAAACACCCGTCTCTCTATTTCTCTGCACCTCTTGTGAAACGAAGCATGCACGATTGACTGAGTGAAATAACTATCTATGGTTTCCGCGACTCTAGAGATACATTTCTTATTCTTGGGAAACAAAGTTGTCATGTTTATGCGTTGTCAGAGACTAATCCCTTCTTGTGAATTCAAGAAAGTTTCTAGAGACCTCTGAGCTAGCTGGTACTCACAACTAATTCTAGTATATTCAATAGAGACCTAGTAGACCTCAGTCCTACGTCAAATCTATAGGATATATTATTCCAATGCGCAGAGCCTATTGGGCATATAGGAACTACACTACATGGCGCCCAACGTTTGGTAAGGCGATAATTTAATGCTAGATACTAGAGTAACTCAGTCGTGCTTTTCACACAGAACCCTTTTTCCCGTAAAAATCTCCAAAAGACGTCTGGAGTAGGTTAAAGGATATAATATCCGCCATAACTGAGTAGGATGAAAATCCTATGTATTCGTTTTTGGTTTGTTTAACGTTGAAGGATACAGTGTTCCAACATATTGTGCACCTATTCTTTGTTTCCTTGAAACTTCCTCTGCACAGTTTCGGTCAACAAAATGTAAGGGTGGGCGGCCAGCTACGCTCCGTGCACGGAGTGCACGGAGTGCCGTCTCCTACGCATTTTGCATAGCGGGCGTAGCCAGGCGGCACTACGCGCGCTCCGCAGACGGTGCGTAGCCGGCCGCCACCCGCCTCCCTCCCGCCCTCCCTAAATACATAAATAAAAGTATAAAAAGCTTTTAAAAACACTTACCTTGTCTGCCGCGTCCCCGGGGCTCCCTCTCGCCGTCCCGCGATTCGCGCCGCCATTTCGGATCCTAATGCGCATGCTCGGGCGGCCGCACATGCGCATTTCTCATGAGGAATGCGCATGCGCGGCCGCCCGCGCATGCGCATTAGGATCCGAATCGGTGGCGGCGCGAATCGCGGGACGGCGAGAGGGAGCCCCGGGGACGCGGCAGACAAGGTAAGTGTTTTTAAAAGCTTTTTATACTTTTATATATGTATTTAGGGAGGGTGGGAGGGAGGCGGGCGGCGCGGAGTGGGGCTACGCGGAGTGCGCGGGTGGGCGTAGTTGTGTGCCCACTTCGCGTAGCTCCGCGGAGCCTCACTCCGCACACTACGCCCAGGGTTAACAAAATGATGGATAGTGACGACGAAAGGGAGAAAGCTGCAGCAGCAGCTCGGGTAGTTTTAGACGACACAAATCTCCAACAGAATGACCCGGATGCTATACTCATCCCGGTAAATATAAGGAAAACAATCACTATAAAACTAATAGAAAATGGAGTATCATCCAGAGGTGGTAAAGTAATCTTTGTAATGGAGGCACATGAATATCGGCAGACAGAGGTATTCTATTCATGGATTCTATTTCCTGCAGCAAATCCAGTAACACACGAGTTCCACTACTACAAAATAGAGGAACCTCCAGTGGAATACGTTTCTTTCAGGACCTTGAAATACCACTAACTTACCAAGAGCATCAGCTCTGGTTTAATGGCGCCCTACAACATCAAAATCACATTACCAGGCTCGGTCCACTAGGTAAACCAGGAGCAACATGGCCGGTACTAGCCGGCTATACACCACATCCTGACGTTGAAAGAATGACAGGTCCAAAACTATTAGCTCAGCTAAAACATCTAATAAAAATACTCAGACAATTGGTTCAATATGTCATGCAGACTTTAACAGTCCAACCTACTATAAGGATTCCACAACACACCCCTCACCAGGGGAACACAAACAAAATTACACCACCGACTATCCATTCAGTAATTGGTAAATTGCCCGCAAAACGGGAACAAATTCCATTCTGGTTAGCCCAAAAAATTACTCAAATAGAGGCAGTATTCCCTGATAGTACACCTCATGAGAAACACAGGATTCTGACAATCTGTTTACCAATGGGGATTGCACCACACATGGAGGACTATGACACTTGGGGTACAGTCTTTGCTTCAATCTACACAAAAACACATGGTGTTCCGTCTATGGCAGTAATACCAGATGTTCTAAGACAGATTAAAAATGAATACGGTCCAGAACCGACCTTAAATCTAGGTATGAAATTACTAAAAGATTTCAAACAGGTCTCGGCTATACTATTAGCCAACATTAAAGGTGAAGCAGCATCCGTGGCAATCCGCCAAAAACGAAAAGAAACAGATATTACTGAAGAACTGTATGAGCTTGCGAGAATTATTGAAAAATCCTATGAAGAGCTAGGTAGAGATAGTTTGGGTGGGAAACCAGTAAAACCCCAACTAACTGAAAATCCTGAAAAAGTTTTTATTAAAAATAATCTCACTACTCCTAAAAAGAAGTGGGAAAACACAAAGCAGACACTTCCTAGAGAGAAACGTTTCCAGTCCAGAGGAGCCCTCTGAAAAGAGATATAACCTCAGAAATAGGGATAATTTGAGAGAGCCTGATAGATATCAAGATATTGATACACGTTCCTCTCGTACCTTTCAGACTTCCTCGCAGAAATCCGAAACAAGAGGACGATCAGAACAAAAAGAACGCGTGAAGTCCAAAGACGAACAGCACGTTCCAAAAAATAAAAAAACTCAATTCACCAAGAAGAAGTCTAAAGATCTTGAGGACACAACTCAAGAACAGGGAGTAGGCCCAGACAATGCTAGACAGCGCAGCAGAGGTCAGCATAGCTTGCAAGATTCTGAAGGATCATCTGGAGACAGTGGACTTGAATGAATGCATTCAAGTTGAAACTGTCGAAACCAGGGTTAGTATACCCCATAAGTTATATGAAGTAAAACTCAGGATGGAGGGGGACATAACTAGGAAAATAAAAGCACTCTTTTGGGAGAAGCTTGCTAAGGGTTATGACATTCTTCTAGCTGAACAAGACTGGCCACCTGAATTTGTCAGGGAGTGCCCACATGGCGAAGAGATAATTATGCCAGCCTTCTCTAATCACATCTCAATTCATAAAAAATACACCTATGCCATAAAATGGGCTGTAGCCCAGGCTCCAGTATTATACAAAAATCAAGTAGGATGGGTTGAGGACTCTCCTCATCATAAAATCCAGCTAAAAAACCAAACTACTGCGCAAAGGCAGTATCCAGTTAAGCAAGAATCTAAAAAACAAGTCAGGGAGATCTTAGATCAACTTGAATACCAAGGGGTGATTGAAACATGCACCTCATCTATGAACAATCCTTTGTTTCCTGTCTCCAAACCAGACAATACATATCATCTAGTTTTGGACTACAGACACTTAGGGTGTCATTAGGATGACGGGCGGACTAAATCCGCCCACCATCCTATCGGTAATTTGGACCGCCCACCATAGGGGCGGGGGTCCCGCGGGGGGTATTAGGATGCACCCGCCACGGTGGCGGGCGAATCCTGCATTTTTAGCATTGTGGCGGGCGGTGCTCTCAGCACCTCCCGCCGCAATGCTAAAAATGCACGTAAGCATTTGCATAAACAAAGCGGCAGGCACCGCGCAGTGCCTGCCGCTTTGTTTATGCAAATGCAGTGGGGTACCACAGGTACCCCCGTGTGCTCCCCCACCTCTCCTTCACTCTGGGGGCCCGCAAGGGGCCCCCAAAGTGAAGACCGCATGCCATTCCGTGGCGGCATCTAAAAAAGCCCATGCTAATATGGCTGGCGGTGTCTACTAGACACCGCCACCATATTAGACCTTTTCCGCCCCAATCGCAGGGCGACCGGGGCGAAAAAGCGGCGGACGGTCTTTCCGTCCGCCACGGTCCCCCCCGCCATACTAATATGGCGGGGTCATTTAGGTGAGGATGGCGGGCGGATTGCCCCCGCCGCGCCAGCGGTGGCTACCGCCAGCCTTGCGGGGGCAATCCGCCCGCCATCCTAATGGGCCCCTTAAACTCTTGTTGCAAAACATTTGCAGTGCAAAATGCACACAGTGCAGCACTGATGAATTACATTGTGCGTAAAAAGTATAAAACAACATTAGATATTTTAAACGGTTTCTTCTTTCAAAACATTGCACCAGAAAGTAGGTACTTGATCACTTTCTCAATAATGGGGACACAGAGACAATTTTACCGTCTCCCCCAGTGATTCAAGAATAGTCCAGGGTTATTTTCAGCCAGAGTAACAGAGTTTCTACAAACGTATGATGATGAGGCATTATCTTATGTCGATGACATCTATCTTACAGACGAAGATTTGGACGTTCACTTGAAAAGAGTGAACACCATAATACTTGGGTTCGCTTCTGAAGGGTACAAATTCAATTTTAATAAATCACGAATTGCCCACCTCAACGTCCTATTCTTAGGATATGAGTTACCAAGTGAAGGCAAAAGCCTGGCAGCCAACTTTCTAGGGAAATGTACGCTGCTTCAACCTCCAAAAACGCTGAAGAACTTACAGTCAATTCTAGGTTTCCTGAATTTTGGAAGAACTTATGTTCTAAATTACGCAGAAAGGGTTAGACCTCTCTACGAACTAATAAAACATGATTTCAAATCAACTAATTGGACTCAAGAACACACAGAAATTTTGCGTTCAGTGCAAACAGACATGTTAGCAAAAACACAGTTACAGACACGCGACAACGTGCTCAATCTTGTAATCCGAATCATCCCAGGGATATGCAGATTCACATACCTAACATTTAATGAAGGTGAAAGGGTACCAATAGCGTACAAATCACACTTGTACACACAAGCTGAAATGAAATTCACTTCTACAGAAAAAATTCTGACAGCGGTTCAAACTGCAGTAGCAAAAGAGAGAGCTCTAGCGCAAGGTAAACGCATAATGATCGTTACACCTGTACCTGCCTTAGAGGCAATAACAAAAGCGAACATTCCAAATGCTAAGGCTTTAAATCTTTTGCTGCAACAGACGTTGAATACGTTTTTGACCCATACTTGAAGACACAAGAATTTTTCCAATAAGAACAAGAATGTCCTCTGCCGACTGAAATTCTGCCTCTAGAACATTACGGCTGTATAATCTATAAAGACGGATCAGCACAGCCGCAATTGGGGGTGCGTGATTGTTAAAGGTCGCTAAAACTCAATCACTCGGAGACTGTACAGCTCAGCGAGCTGAACTACAGGCTTTCAAGATGGCCCTTGAAAATACCGATCGCGAATTTCCCACACTAATAGTGTGCGATTCGTATTACTGCGTCCAGTCTTAAAATGAATATCTGCAGGACTAGGTACAAACCGGTTTCAAAGATGCAAAAGATAGCACAATTAAGCATAAAATGCTTTGGGAACAAGTAGTTCTTTTGCAAAAAGAACTAAAAAAGACTCACGTGATTCATACAGTGAGTCATCAGCGTGATGGCGTTCATGTTGCAGGGAATTCATTGGCTGATGAGGCCGCGAAGGCAGCTGTGGAAACGGCTTCTGTAGCTGCAATCACTCATTCAAAAACAAAAATAAACGGTGAAACAATGCTAGCAGTAAATGCCTCAATGGAAGGCAGCTATGCAGCGTTACCTCTAAATTATTTGCTCGGATACACATACATAATTGATGCAAACTCCATTCCTTTTGCTCGAATCCCTGGAGTGGGGGATAGAGTATTTCCAAACAGGAACCAGAGAGGTGCTTTGGTATACGAAGCACATATGGGTGAGGGTCTGACACATCAAGGGATCTTACAATCTCTAATAGAATTAGAAGAGATGTACTGGTGGCCGGGAATGAGCGTCGAAGTTTACAAATTCGGAATTAACTGTGATACCTGTTACAGAGATCATATCTTTGAAACCCACCAGGTACCTGACTACAGTGTAGCCAGCCCAGTACAGACACCACTGTTAGACAGCATTAGACTTTCTACACGCAGACGTCACCATGCACGGATGCGGTCCCACAACTATTAGGACAAGATTCATTCGGATGTGGCCTCAGCGCTCGGCTGATGCTCGAACTGTTATAAAAGATTTGCGAGTCTTTATCGGCACATACGCAATCGGCAAGCTACATTCTGACCAGGGTCCTGCGTTTAGCTCTCGAGATTACAAAGAGGGCATGGCTAGCTTGGGCGTTGCATTGCGGTACTCAAGTCCATTCCATCCTGAGGGAAATACGGTAGTGGAACGAAAAAAACGTGACATAAAGCAATCTATAACAGCAAGGGTATTAGGCTCGGGTGACAGGTGGGTCAAACATCTAATAAATGTCCAACGTAGTCTTAATAATCTGCCAAGAAATTCTCTGGGGGGAATCACTACATATGAATTACTATTTGGTACTAGAATGCTCATCCAGGATCTTGATTGTCAAACTTCAGTGGTGGAACAAAAACCCTTTGATATCAAAGACCGTTTGGCTGTTTTACAGGACTTAAATGAAACAGAGGAAGTCTGAGTAACACAACACAAAAGCCAACGACCACTGAAGAAAAACCACCTGTCCCACTAAGACCTGTCTGAATTCCATAGATTGGGGATCCAGTCAGGGAAAAGATGGCGGTGAAGAAGGAATTTGGGCCTTCTTACAGAAAAACAGTACCTGTCTTAGCACTCCTTGGAACAAGATCAGTGTTACTACCGCCCCTTGATGGAAAAAGGGAGAACAGAATTGTATCCATCGACCTGGTCAAACCACATCATGTGGCCGATAATAAGTAGTAGGCCCAGTGGACTCCCAAGATGTAGCAGATGACCAAATCTTGCTACAATCCAAGAGGTTCAAACTGAAAGACTTATCACCTTTGATAAACCTGCAGTAAGAAAGCAACAAAGCCATGGAACTTGTACCTCTTGAAACCCAAAGAACAGTTTATCAAGAAACACCTGTCTACAATGATATAACCTCTGACTATACTAATATGACAGAGGAAGAAACAGCCCCAGCGATTCCGAAAAATCCGGATGCAATACCAACTATTGACAGAATTGCCTCTGGCTATTTTATCAACTTCAATAACTTTTCTGAGGATCCCAGTGAACCTGGCGCCACGCCAGCTTATAGAACTTTCAAAGAACAAATTACAGAACTCTTTCATCAACTTGAAAATACATATCTAGTTTCCCCATGGGTTGAATTTTGGATTGTGTTAGGTGTACTTTTTCTCCTGCTCTGGCTCATTCTTGTTTTAAGTTTGGGACAGATGAAAGATGGAAAATACAGTATAATGGACACAGCAAGTAAGAACATCAACTTGCTCCTGAAGCCTCACAAATCATCTCATCGTGAGCGAAGAGATCTGCCATCAGTGAACATCACAGCCTTTCCTATACCTGGTGGTATAGCACGGGACACAACTGATTATGACATTTATGGCCCGGTGGAACTGTTGAAGATTCTACACCAGTTTAACATTTCTTTGAGTGATTTTGTCTCAACCAGCACATTTTCTGATGATTGGGACTTTGAAACTGTTTATAATATGATGACAGATTTAGAAATGTCAGCTAAATTCACAAAACATGAATACTTAGAAGGTTCATCAGATTATGAACAAATGTATTCTTTTAATCATTATGGTCACCATTACTTGCACAAATCTGCAAACCCTAGAAATGTTTTTACTTATAATCAATGGGAACATTGTCCAACGCCGCCAAAGGGCAGCTCAAAAACATTTTATGAAAAGTTTCCATACTTCTCAGGTTTTAATGTGACAAATCCAGAAACGTTTTATTTAAAAAATGTGAATAAGACAGGAATGAAAAACATGCTGACCAATACTAAACCAATTTATTCTGCGAACTTTTATGCTCAGTTGTCTACATTAGGTGTTAACTTTTGGAAAGACAACATTGAGACAAAAACTGTTTGGGGCACAAAAGACTGGCAGGTGCAAGGTTTAGAAGCTTTATTCAGAGCCTGCATTATCCCAGAACAAATAATGGGGCATATTACCAACAAGTAGCGATATTTATCGCTAAGTAGGCTTAGCAACGATTTTTTTATCGCTGCCTATCGCTCGATATGTTAGCGGAGAAAACATGCTATTAGCAACGTTTTTCTCCATTATGCTAAAATATCCAGCGATAGCGGCGAAATGAGTGAATATCGCTGAGAATGCAGCGATATTCACGCATTAGCGATGAAATGCTCTTAGCCATGTTATCCATCTCCCATTGCATAACATGGCTAAGAACTGGTCTGAGCAGGTGTTAGTTTTTGGCGATAACGGGAATATTTCCATCGCTACGCCTGCCTTGCTAATAGGCGATAGCGACTGCTTTCAGTCACTTACAGGTTGGGTACGCCCACTTTGCATGTCATTAGCGATAAATATCGCTGACATGCAAAGCGGGCCCCAAACCGCTCGCTATCGCCTAAAAGCTGTCGCTAACATCAGAAAACGGCCGCTAAACCGGCGATAATTGCATATCGCCACCCTTGGTAATATGCCCCAATGTTTTTAAATGACACTATACAACAAACATCTTGTGTTGGCGTAGCTAAGATAAAAGATTTGAACAAACCGTCCATACCTAAAGCCACACCTGACAGTAATGACACTGCAGATGAGGAATAAGGCGTAAAACAGATTTTACAACAGAACAGAACTAATCCTGAGTGGAAAAAATGGTTAATCTGGCCCACAGACACGAATAACTGTAAGATAGATTCCTGAACCAAACACAAGGGTTCAAAGTAAGTAGGCCAGACCCAAGATATTCCCAGAGACAACATCCAGGGATAGTTACAACATACAGTGTAGGAAAACTATGCCTTGAGTGGCTACAGAAATCCTCACTTCCAGAAATTAAACAACACTTAACTTTACTTAAAGAAGGCGTTGACTTACGAGACTTCCTACTTGGACCTTGTAAACCACGTCAAAAACGGATGTATGACGTTACAACGCATACTTTTACCACGCATACTTTTACAACGCATTTTTTACAACGCTAATACTATTACAACGCATTATTTTACAACGAATACTATTACAACGCAATACCATGTATTTAATAGGAAACTACCATTACAACGATATCTTTAAAAACGCATACCATTACAACGCAAAAATATATATATTTTTTAATTTGTCAAATAATTCCTGGGACGGGATCCAGGGAAAATAGGGGTTTTGGGTGGGGAAGTGTATTAAAATGTGGGGGAAAACTAAACGTTACATTAAGAAATACTATCATTTTCTAAAAATAAATACTCGAGTATTAAAATTAATACTCGAGTATCAGAATTAATACTCGAATATTAAAATTAATACTGGTATTAAAAATTAAATAATTTTACTAAGTCGACGATTAAAATAAAAAATATTTAACAAGTATAACAATAATTTTTACGATAAATATAAATTTATACAAACACATAGCTACCATTTGAAACGTTTTTTTTTTTTTTTTTTTTTTTTTTTTTTTTGAAAACCTTTATTGAACAATAGAAGCTCACAAATACTGGCCTACAACCCCACGGGCTGGCCAGAAACAGAATGGTCAAATAACCAGCATACAAAAAGAAGATCTGCACAGGATATAACATCAGGAGCACTGGTGAAGCAATAAAACAATCGAGCGTTCAGCAAGAGCAGGATAATAAAGGTTAAGTTTTCTAGCGCGGGGAGGGGACCAAAGGAATAACGGGCCGTATATAAGAATACAAGGGAGGGACCGCGGCAAGCCGCCATTTTATAAACACAACGTAAGAAAATGAAGCCATATAATCAAATCTAGCAAAGGACAAAAACAGAATCAGACCATCAAATAGCGAAAGTGGCAACAATCAATCGCGCTCACCCACCTCCGCCCCTACCCGAACAAAGAAGACGTGTTCAAAAAGCCCCAGCACAAAGACTATGCAATACGCACCCCAACAGAAAAAGGACACCTCCATAAAGGAGGAAGGGAAAGAGGGAGAAAAGGACAACAAAAGGAACACCCGCCAGACCATGCACCCCCAGGGGGAAAAACAGGACAATATAACCGGCATGCGATGTAACAGAAACACGATACCAGAATAGGCAGCGAACCACAATCAGCCACACACCGGAAGAAGGACAGAAAACCCCCGGGGGAGGTACGAGGTGACAGAGTCCCGAAAAAGTGAATACACAAGAGCCATAGAACAAAAAGGGAAAATAATGGGGGAAAAAGACCCCCCGACACAAACAGACCCCCCCCACCCACCCCTAAGCCCACCCTGCACCCCTGCAGAAGGCTACGGCCTACCCCCCCGCAGCGTGCCTGTCGCCCTAAGTAGAACCCGAAATTTAGTGGAGCAAGGAAAGTCGGAATTAAAAGACAAAAAAGGGGGGGGGGAAGGAAGGGAAGGAAAGAAGGGAGTAAAGACATACAAACATACACACGGGGGAGGGCCAAAGACAGGAGTAAACGCACCCATCCACCCGCCCGGGTTAAAGGTCCAAGTCCTCGGGAAGCCAAAGAGTATCAGGCCAAAGTCCAGGAGCACTAACCAGTTACACAGAACCATATCAGGACACAAAGATCATCCAAACCGTTCATGAGCTACCGCATATAAGAGCCAGGTTTCATCAGCCCTGACCCTTTTTATCCAAAGCAGTAAGGGTCCGATCCAACGAGGACCCTGCCAGAAAGAACAGAAGGCAGGCAGCAGGAGAGTCCAACGGCAGTCCAAAAAAGTCACAGGAAGAAAAGCACGGAAGATCCAGGAAAATCACAGAATGTAGCAAACGATGCAGGCACAATTCCAAGGATATATCCATAAAAACCGACCCATCCGGGCCGGCACAGGAGACGTCATCGGGCAGTGGTGATTGAGAGGGACCAGGAGAATCATGAAAGTCCGGCAAAACAAAATCCAGCTCCCGGGCCAAGGGCAGAGGAAGCAGCACAGGAGGAGAAGGCGCCATCAGGTTGCGCACCTCCGGGGCGGCAGCCAGGGCAGAGGCCGCCAGGAGAGTACCGGCCACACCCCGCGATATCAATGCCACATCCGGTCGCGGGGGCCCGGGAGGCCCGCAGTGAGGAACCGTCTCCAGAGCCAGGAGTGGCGCGGCCACCGAGAGCCGCCAGGATAGCAGGATGTTCAAGATCCCCTTAAGTGCAGGAAAACATTTACAGTATCCGACACCCGGGCCTTGCGGCGGGCCCCCAGTGCTCGTCCGGGCCCGGCCCAAACAAATGAGGTTGGTCGCCATCTTGAGAGCCCGCACAGGCCGCGCGGCCAACAACCTCCGCCGGGGCGGCAGTCAAGCAGAAGAAGTCCCACCGACAGGCAGAAGAACACCCCGGACAGGAGGGGGGGCCACCAGAAGAAGGGGATTCGCCGGCCCCCCAATGTCGCCAGTCCCGTTCTCCGAGTCCGGACGGCAAAGAACAAAATGGCCGGACCGGAGAACAAAGGGGGAGGAAGCTGAACACACGAGGAACCCCAATAATGAAGGGCAGCGTCACCATCCAAGGCTGCTGCCACACAGGAGTCTCTCAGCCAGGAACCTCCGGCTCACACGAACAGCGGCCCTCCAATCACCTCCAGCGCGCTCCGAAGGGCAAGCCCGCAGGCTGCATCCGGCCCAGGAGCCGGGACGAAGAACCAGGCCAGTCCGCTCTCGAGTCCCGGGAACGGTCGGGGGCACTGTACCGGACCCACAGCAGCCAGGACAACTGGAACAAGTGGTAAGTGCCTGCAGAGCGTCGGAACAGTACCACACAGCAAGGAGGGCTTCCCGGGGCAGGATAAATGCAGGATAAATGTGAAAAACACAGGCGGGCGAACGGAGCCGAGCTAAAGCGCGGCCATCTCGGTCGCGAGCTAGGCTCCTCTCCATTTGAAACGTTTTTAACTATTCTTTTTTTTTAGTCCTTCTACTCTTTCCATGAAATTAAACCACCAAACATTCAAAATGGATGCCAAAACAAATCTAATTTACTGAAATTTTTTAAACCAATAGTTTTTCACAAGAAAACTAAATACTACCGAATTCTAAAAATTCATACTCCATTATTAAAATTACTACTCGAGTATCAAAATAAATACTAATAATAGTGAAAATTTACATATTTTACCAAAACGACGATTAAATGAAAATATATTTTTCATGTAAAACAATACATTGAACAAGGAAACTAACATTATAGAAAAACACAGCTGCCATTAAAAACCATTTTAAACTAATCTGTAACTTTATTATTCCAATTTAACATAAACTGTAACTTTATAAGTCCTTCAACTCTTTTCATGAAATGAAACAACAACAATACATCCAAAATGGATGCCAAAACAAAGCTTTTTTCTTGAAATATCACTAAACTATACTTTTTCTGTGGGTAAATTAAATTATTAGTTTCCACATTATTATACAGATATTTTCATTACATTACTAACGAGATATTTCTCACTCCCATCCCACCCTGCTGACTCCTCCCACCTCCCTCGTCACTCGCCTATTTAGGCTCCGCCCCTTTTCACTCCTGTGCAGTCGAGCAGCCCTGTGGCAGAGGGCTTGCGCGCGCTGGGCGCTGTGACCTCGTTTTAAATACCTTTTTCTCTGCTGATTGAGAGCAGCTCCCTTGTCCCGCTGACCACTAGCGCTGGACGCCATTCACTCAATTTTTAACCACTCCCATCCCACCCTGCTGACTCCTCCCACCTCCCTCGTCACTCGCCTATTTAGGCTCCGCCCCTTTTCACTCCTGTGCAGTCGAGCAGCCCTGTGGCAGAGGGCTTGCGCGCGCTGGGCGCTGTGACCTCGTTTTAAATACCTTTTTCTCTGCTGATTGAGAGCAGCTCCCTTGTCCCGCTGACCACTAGCGCTGGACGCCATTCACTCAATTTTTAACCACTCCCATCCCACCCTGCTGACTCCTCCCACCTCCCTCGTCACTCGCCTATTTAGGCTCCGCCCCTTTTCACTCCTGTGCAGTCGAGCAGCCCTGTGGCAGAGGGCTTGCGCGCGCTGGGCGCTGTGACCTCGTTTTAAATACCTTTTTCTCTGCTGATTGAGAGCAGCTCCCTTGTCCCGCTGACCACTAGCGCTGGACGCCATTCACTCAATTTTTAACCACTCCCATCCCACCCTGCTGACTCCTCCCACCTCCCTCGTCACTCGCCTATTTAGGCTCCGCCCCTTTGCACTCCTGTGTAGTCGAGCAGCCCTGTGGCAGAGGGCTTGCGCGCGCTGGGCGCTGTGACCTTCTTTTAAATACCTTTTTCTCTGCTGATTGAGAGCAGCTCCCTTGTCCCGCTGACCACTAGCGCTGGACGCCATTCACTCAATTTTTAACCACTCCCATCCCACCCTGCTGACTCCTCCCACCTCCCTCGTCACTCGCCTATTTAGGCTCCGCCCCTTTTCACTCCTGTGCAGTCGAGCAGCCCTGTGGCAGAGGGCTTGCGCGCGCTGGGCGCTGTGACCTCGTTTTAAATACCTTTTTCTCTGCTGATTGAGAGCAGCTCCCTTGTCCCGCTGAACACTAGCGCTGGACGCCATTCACTCAGTTTTTAACCACTCCCATCCCACCCTGCTGACTCCTCCCACCTCCCTCGTCACTCGCCTATTTAAACGTTTCTCATGCGTCAGCGCAGCGGACGAGCGCAGCGGGCGCGCCGTAGACGCGCCGGAGTCGCGCCAGAGTTAAGCCCGTCTGCGCCCGTCCGCGGCTGAACGGGCCCAGGGGCCAGGGACGCTGCCTCTGCCATCTCTTATCCCCGCTCCACCCTAATGAGACTACAAACCTTTGCTGGCCCTCTACCTTATGAGACCTGGACTAGGATCTCCTCACTGGGGATCCCAGGTCACTCTTCCCCTTTGCTGGGGCCGTCATCATCCCCCACCCTTCCTGTCCCTGCCGAGTCGCAGCTCCGGGTATTATACCTCAACACTCGCTCCATGGTCAGGCACCAAGCCGATATCTTCTATCTTCTCATGACAGAGAAGCCAGATGTCCTTTTACTATCTGAGACCTGGCTTACTGACGACTCCCTCCCCGACATTCTTGCTGCACTACCTCCTGACTATTTCCTGCTGAACACCAACCGCCCTGGAGGTCGCCCCGGTGGAGGGGTGGCAGCGGTAATTCGGAGGAATCTCAAGATCATTGCCTCTGCCAATATGACCCTCCCCGATGTGGATAATCTGGTCCTCCGTCTTGGGACTGAGGTAGGCGCAGTCACCCTTATGGTACTCTACCGCCCCCCCTACCCCATGCCTTTCTTCCCTTCCTCTTTTACTGAACAGTTAACCAACCTTGCTACCTCTTCCCCCCGTACTATCATTATCGGGGATTTCAACTACTGGTTCCAGAATGAGGATGCCGGTCCCCATGCCATCGAACTGTTCGAGGCCCTTTCGAGCTTGGATTTCACACAACTAGTCAGGTCTGCCACTCATAGCGGTGGCCATATCCTTGACCACATTTGGGTTCATGGGGTCAAGTCCTCCTGCCCACTTATAACACCTTGTGTGTGGTCCGATCATTCCTTAATTGACACCACCTTTTCGGCCGTTGGCCAGATCAGGACCCCACTGCTGGAGGGCGGCACCGCACGTAAGTGGAGAGTCGCCGACTCCTCCAAACTCTTATCTCATCTTTCTCTTACCAGTCCCCTGTTCCCCACAGACTCAAGTACTGACGAGCTTCAAGGACAAGTTTTTGACTGGCTCACTACAGCCAGCGATACTTTCGCACCCTTAACCAAGTTTCCCCGATCCCGACACTGTCATTCCCATAAATGGTTCACTCCCCACCTTAAGACTTTGCAGCTAGAACTCCGCCGACTCAAGCGCAGGTGGAGGAGAGATTACGGCCCATCTAGCAGAAGTGCATATGTGGCTGCGAGGAACGAGTACAAAACAGCCCTCTCCGCCGCCAAAAAAGCTTATGCCTCAGATAAAATTTTATCTGCCCCCTGCAAGTCTAAGGAGATTTTTAAAATCCTTAATGAATTTACCTCCGATCCTAGGACACTTCCGACTCAGGCCTCCACACAAGAATCATGTAACGCGCTGAGCACTTTCTTTGTCCAAAAAATTGCTTCAATCAAAGATACCATTCCGACTATCCCCCCTGGCGCTGGCTCCGCCTCTCCCCCCCACAACGCTCTTTCTTTTACATTCTTCCCGTCCATAGATCCCGCCGCTTTGGCCACACTGGCCACCCGTGTTAAATCTGGATCCCCAGACGACTGTTGTCCCCCCACCATATTACGTAATATCTGCCATTCTTTACCTGACTGTATCCTTCCCCTGCTGAACTCTTCTCTGTCATCCGGTACGGTACCCCGCTCCTTCAAGGAGGCCGTGTTGGTGCCTCTACTGAAGAAGCCTGGGGCTGATCCCACCGTCCCGGCGAATTACCGCCCCATTTCTCTTTTGCCTTTTTTCTCCAAAATTCTGGAGGCCCATGTCACCACCTGCCTCTCACAGTTTATTGAGAACTCCACCTTTCTTGAGACTAACCAGGCCGGCTTTAGACCCGGCCACTCTACGGAGACTGTCATCTTGGCTGTGCTGGATGCTCTGAGAGACGGTGCCGACAAGGGTACCCCCCAGGCTCTGGTTTTATTAGATCTGTCAGCTGCCTTCGACACGGTGGACCACAACATCCTTCTCCACCGTGTCGAGCAAGCTGGCATCCAGGGCCTGGCGCTGGCATGGGTCAAATCCTTCCTGACCGGGAGGTCTCAGACCCTTAGCCTGGGCACTTTCAGAGCCCCTCGGGAGCACTTGCCCTGTGGGGTCCCTCAGGGCTCCTCTCTATCCCCCCTTCTTTTCAATCTATATCTTCGACCCCTCCTTTTTTCCTTGAGGCAGTGGGACGTCACCGTGTTCAATTACGCGGACGACCTGCAGCTCATTTTCCCTCTTGACTCCCCCTCTGCTATCCCCAACTTTCAGGCAGTTATGTTACACATTCTATCGTGGATGTGCCAAAATCAGCTTAAGCTGAATCCCGGAAAGACGGAGCTCCTCCTCCCGGGTAAGAGCTCCACCCACTGGGGTCCGCATTTTTGGCCGGTAGAACTTGGCCTTCCTCCCACCCCTGCGGCCTCGGTAAAAAGCCTCGGGATTACTATCGACTCCGGCCTCTCCCTCGGGCCTCAGGTGGGGACAGTTGTCTCCTCCTGTATGTTCCAGCTGCGCAGGATCAGGAAGGTGGCTTATCTCCTCACTCCTGAAGCTCTCCTGCAAGTAATCATGGCCCTTGTCCTCTCCCGCTTAGATTTCTCGAATGCTATTTATCATGGTCTGCCTAAAACATCTCTCTGCAGACTACAATTCGTCCAGAATCAAGCGGCGAGATTGGCCTTTGGGAGCCCAAAATGGCAATCCGCTAAACCCCTCCTTCAAAAACTGCACTGGCTCCCCGTCACCCTGAGGGCAGCCTTTAAGATCGGCTGCCTCACCTTTAAATCCCTATCTGGTTCCTGTCCTGTCTTTCTGAGATCTCTTATCAGGACCTACAGCCCCTCTCGGAATCTGAGATCCTCTCATCTGCATCTCTTACTCACTCCCCCTGTCAAACTTTGCAGATCCGGAGGCCGGAGATTTGCATTTCTGGCCCCCAAACTTTGGAATTCCTTCCCCATCTCTCTCAAAACTTCCAATTCCCTCACCCTCTTCCGCAAATCCCTAAAAACTTGGCTCTTCCCACAATCTGGCTAAACCCTCCAGTCCCCCAGCAGTCTGCCAGCGCCAGGAAACCCATGGTGTCAGCGCGCTTTATAAATGCCCCTTACAATACAATACAATACAATACTTGTAAAAAACTTATAAACACAAGCGAGACACCATTTTATAATCAGTTGGTTGACAACTCCCAGAGAAAGCAGTCGTCAAAAGCTGACCCTCTGACCCTTCTACTTTTTTAAAGCAGTAGCGTTTTTTCGATCATTTTTCTCGTCAATACAAGTACGTTTGATCAATGATTAACTGAAATAATAACTTAATAGTGGTTTAAACGTTAAATTTAAAATTTATCGTTTCTAACAATTAACCTATAAATATTAATACCAATGCCTAATGCATTTATATTCGAAAATTATTTATTAAATTAAACATACATTTTGAATTGAAATGTATACAATATTTAAAAATAAATTTCGATAACACTCTGTAATTATTTTTTTAAATAGCACAAATCGTAGAAACTCTGTTGATACAATAACATCACCAAAGAA
This sequence comes from Lissotriton helveticus, assembly GCF_964261635.1. NCBI lineage: Eukaryota > Metazoa > Chordata > Amphibia > Caudata > Salamandridae > Lissotriton > Lissotriton helveticus. Next base: position 966,594,379 of record NC_136072.1, read on the forward strand.
AGGATTAGGTTTTAATAACCACATTCCTCTTCAACATATAATTACCGTTAAATATATAATTTTTAGAAAAAAATATTATTCTTTTTTTAACCTTAAAAATATATTACAATATTTAAAATTTAAATCGTATCTATCAACAGAGCTGACAACAAAGAAAGCCATCAAAACGCCAGAGAATCGTACCGATTAAATAAAAAACAGAATACATCAACATTAAAAAGTTAAAGAAAGTAAGATTATTTTCCATTTTTTAATACGTTAATAATCTCTGTAATAAACTTTTGAAGTGATATATATAAATTTTCCAATTTTCATAATATATTTAAAAATAAAAACATACAAAATCCTATTTTTTTCTGTGCATAGATTACGAAGTAACTTTTCAGATACCATACGAAAATCAAATCCATGTCAATCTGACAACCAAACAAAAAGAACAAAACAACATAAGAAGGTAAATCAAATTATAAATACAATAACAGTGATCAATATTTTTATATTTACTCTTAAAAAGTGCAGCAGTACATGAAATGCAGGATAGTGATTAGGTATTAATTGTTATACTAAGTACAGATAAGTGCTGCATTAGGGAAAGTGCTGGATAGTGTAGGTGTATTTATTACTAATCTAACTCCAGGTAAGTGCTGCATTAGGGAAAGTGCTGGATATTGTAGGGTTATTTATTACTATTCTAACTCCAAGTAAGTGCTGCATTAGGGAAAGTGCTGGATAGTGTAGGGTTATTAATTACTATTCCAACTCCAGTTAAGTGCTGCATTAGTGAAAGTGCTGGATAGAGTAGGGGTATTAATTACTATTCTAACCCCAGTTAAGTGCTGCATTAGGGAAAGTGCTGGATAGTGTAGGGATATGAATGACTATTTTAACTCCAGTTAAGTGCTGCATTAGGGAAAGTGCTAGATAGTGTAAGGTTATTCATTACTAATCTAACTCCATGTAAGTGCTGCATTAGGGAAAGTGCTGGATAGTGTAGGGGTATTAATTCATATTCTAACTCCAGGGAAGTGCTGCATTAGGGAAAGTGCTGGATAGTGTAGGGGTAGAAATGACTATTTTAACTCCAGTTAAGTGCTGCATTAGGGAAAGTGCTGGATAGTGTAGGGGTATTAATTACCATTCTAATTCCATGTAAGTGTTGCATTAGGGAAAGTGCTGGATAGTGTAGGGGTAGAAATAACTATTTTAACTCCAGTTAAGTGCTGCATTAGGGAAAGTGCAGGATTTTAACAAACTCATAATGTTTGTAAACATTAAACAGATGAACGGCAATGCAGACATTTTCAAATCTTTATAAAACATTTAAATCCAAACAAATAAAATAACATTTTTTTTTCTATTCATAGAATACCAACCAACTTTTGAAAATCAAAGAGAAATCCAAATCCAAGCCAATCAGACAACCAAAGAAAAAAACACACCAATCTTTGAAGGTAAAACAAATAAAAAATGCAATGACAGTGATAAATATTTTTTTATCTCCAGGAAAGTGCTACAGTATGGAAAGTGCAGGATAGTGTAAAAGTATTAATTATTATTCTAACTCCAATTAAGTGGTGCATTATAGCGCCGGGACGCCCCTTTGCTGGGGCAGCTGTGCGCTCAAAAAATTTGATTAACATAACATAACATAACATAACATTAGGGAAAGTGCTGGATAGTGTAAGGGTATTAATAACTATTCTAACTCCAGGTAAGTGCTGCATTAGGGAAAGTGCTGGATAGTGTAGGGGTAGAAATGACTATTTTAACTCCAGTTAACTGCTGCATTAGAGAAAGTGCTGGATAGTGTAAGGGTATTAATTACTAATCTAACTCCAGGTAAGTGCTGCATTAGAGAAAGTGCTGGATAGTGTAGGGGTATTAAGTAATATTCTAACTCCAGGTAAGTGCTGCATTAGGGAAAGTGTTGGATAGTGTAGGGGTAGAAATGACTATTTTAACTCCAGGTAAGTGCTGCATTATGGAAAGTGCTGGATAGTGTAAGGGTATTAATTACTATTCTAACTCCATGTAAGTGCTGCATTAGGGAAAGTGCTGGATAGTGTAGGGTATTATTTACTAATCTAACTCCAGGTAAGTGCTGCATTAGGGAAAGTGCTGGATAGTGTAAGGGTATTAATTACTATTCTAACTCCAGGTAAGTGCTGCATTATGGAAAGTGCTGGATAGTGTAAGGGTATTAATTACTATTCTAACTCCAGGTAAGTGCTGCATTAGGGAAAGTGCTGGATAGTGTAGGGTATTATTTACTAATCTAACTCCAGGTAAGTGCTGCATTAGAGAAAGTGCTGGATAGTGTAGGGGTATTAAGTAATATTCTAACTCCAGGTAAGTGCTGCATTAGGGAAAGGGTTGGATAGTGTAGGGGTAGAAATGACTAAGGGTGGGCGTAGTTCGCGAAGTAGCGCTACGCGAAGCTACGCGAAGTGCGCTTCGCACTACGCGAACTTCTCGTAGCACTACGTGAGCTACGTAGTAGCATGTTCGCACTGTGCAAGATGCGTTTTCAATGATTGCACAGTGCGGACAAGCATCCGGCACTGTGCAAGCATTGAAAACGGCATTTTGCACAGTGCGAGCTGTAGTTTTCTGCTGCTCAAGCAGATTATTACTCGAGCGGCAGATTTCTCAACGCGAACAGGTGGTTTCTCATTGAGAGCGGTCGCGAGCATGCACAACTACTCACAATGAGAAACCTGACCTCCTCGCGTTGAGAATCTCGCCGGGATGTCATTTTGCTTGCTCGTAGTCGCGAACATGACGTTCAGGACCGCGAACAAGCAAAAAATGACCGCTGCACTACGCTACGCTGCACTACGCATGTTCACACTGTGCTACGTGCAGCTCGCGTAGTGCGAAGTTGCGAAAACTTCGCAAACTCCGCGAGCGTAGCGTAGTGCTTCTCCCAGGGTTATTAATGACTATTTTAACTCCAGGTAAGTGCTGCATTATGGAAAGTGCTGGATAGTGTAAGGGTATTAATTACTATTCTAACTCCATGTAAGTGCAGCATTAGGGAAAGTGCTGGATAGTGTAGGGTATTATTTACTAATCTAACTCCAGGTAAGTGCTGCATTAGGGAAAGTGCTGGATAGTGTAAGGGTATTAATTACTATTCTAACTCCAGGTAAGTGCTGCATTATGGAAAGTGCTGGATAGTGTAAGGGTATTAATTACTATTCTAACTCCAGGTAAGTGCTGCATTAGGGAAAGTGCTGGATAGTGTAGGGTATTATTTACTAATCTAACTCCAGGTAAGTGCTGCATTAGGAAAAGTGCTGGATAGTGTAAGGGTATTAATTACTATTCTAACTCCAGGTAAGTGCTGCATTAGGGAAAGTGCTGGATAGTGTAGGGGTAGAAATGACTATTTTAACTCCAGTTAAGTGCTGCATTAGGGAAAGTGCTGGATAGTGTAAGGGTATTAATTACTAAACTAACTCCAGGCAAGTGCTGCATTAGGGAAAGTGCTGGATAGTGTAGGGTATTAATTACTATTCCAACTCCAGGTAAGTGCTGCATTAGGGAAAGTGCTGTATAGTGTAGGGGTATTAATTACTATTCTAACTCCATGTAAGTGCTGCAATAGGGAAAGTGCTGGATAGTGTAGGGGTATTAATTAATATTCTAACTCCAGGTAAGTGCTACATAAGTGAAAGTGCTGGATAGTGTAGGGGTAGAAATGACTATTTTAACTCCATGTAAGTGCTGCATTAGGGAAAGTGCTGGATAGTGTAGGGGTAGAAATTACTATTTTAACTCCATGTAAGTGCTGCATTAGGGAAAGTGCTGGATAGTGTAAGGGTAATAATTACTATTCTAACTCCAGGTAAGTGCTGCATTAGGGAAAGTGCTGGATAGAGTGGGGGTATTAATAACTAATCTAAATCCAGTTAAGTGCTGCATTAGGGAAAGTGCAGGATTTTAACAAAATCATAATGTTTGTAAACATTAAACAGATGAACAGCAATGCAGACATTTTCAAATCTTTACAAAACATTTAAATCCAAAAACATACAAAAATATTTTTTTTCTATTCATAGAATACCAACCAACTTTTGAAATTCAAAAAGAAATCCAAATCCAAGCCAATCAGACAACCAAAGAAGAAAAACACACCAATCTTTGAAGGTAAAACAAATAAAAAATACAATGACAGTGATCAAATATTTTTTTATCTCCAGGAAAGTGCTACAGTATTGAAAGTGCAGGATAGTGTAAAAGTATTAATTACTATTCTAACTCCAGGTAAGAGCTGCATTAGGGAAAGTGCTGGATAGTGTAAGGGTATTAATGACTAATGTAAATCCAGTTAAGTGCTGCATTAGGGAAAGTGCAGGATTTTAACAAAATCATAATGTTTGTAAACATTAAACAGATGAACAGCAATGCAGACATTTTCAAATCTTTACAAAACATTTAAATCCAAAAACATACAAACATATATTTTTTTCTATTCATAGAATACCAACCAAATTTTGAAATTCAAAAAGAAATCCAAATCCAAGCCAATCAGACAACCAAAGAAGAAAAACACACCAATCTTTGAAGGTAAAACAAATAAAAAATACAATGACAGTGATCCAATATATGTTTTATCTCCAGGAAAGTGCTACAGTATGGAAAGTGCAGGATAGTGTAAAAGTATTAATTATTATTCTAACTCCAATTAAGTGGTGCATTAGGGAAAGTGCTGGATAGTGTAAGGGTATTAATAACTATTCTAACTCCAGGTAAGTGCTGCATTAGGGAAAGTGCTGGATAGTGTAGGGGTAGAAATGACTATTTTAACTCCAGTTAACTGCTGCATTAGAGAAAGTGCTGGATAGTGTAGGGGTATTAATTACTAATCTAACTCCAGGTAAGTGCTGCATTAGAGAAAGTGCTGGATAGTGTAGGGGTATTAAGTAATATTCTAACTCCAGGTAAGTGCTGCATTAGGGAAAGTGTTGGATAGTGTAGGGGTAGAAATGACTATTTTAACTCCAGGTAAGTGCTGCATTATGGAAAGTGCTGGATAGTGTAAGGGTATTAATTACTATTCTAACTCCATGTAAGTGCTGCATTAGGGAAAGTGCTGGATAGTGTAGGGTATTATTTACTAATCTAACTCCAGGTAAGTGCTGCATTAGGGAAAGTGCTGGATAGTGTAAGGGTATTAATTACTATTCCAACTCCAGGTAAGTGCTGCATTATGGAAAGTGCTGGATAGTGTAAGGGTATTAATTACTATTCTAACTCCAGGTAAGTGCTGCATTAGGGAAAGTGCTGGATAGTGTAGGGTATTATTTACTAATCTAACTCCAGGTAAGTGCTGCATTAGGGAAAGTGCTGGATAGTGTAAGGGTATTAATTACTATTCTAACTCCAGGTAAGTGCTGCATTAGGGAAAGTGCTGGATAGTGTAGGGTATTAATTACTATTCCAACTCCAGGTAAGTGCTGCATTAGGGAAAGTGCTGTATAGTGTAGGGGTATTAATTACTATTCTAACTCCATGTAAGTGCTGCAATAGGGAAAGTGCTAGATAGTGTAGGGGTATTAATTAATATTCTAACTCCAGGTAAGTGCTACATTAGTGAAAGTGCTGGATAGTGTAGGGGTAGAAATGACTATTTTAACTCCATGTAAGTGCTGCATTAGGGAAAGTGCTGGATAGTGTAGGGGTAGAAATGACTATTTTAACTCCATGTAAGTGCTGCATTAGGGAAAGTGCTGGATAGTGTAAGGGTATTAATTACTATTTTAACTCCAGGTAAGTGCTGCATTAGGGAAAGTGCTGGATAGTGTAGGGGTAGAAATGACTATTTTAACTCCAGTTAAGTGCTGCATTAGGGAAAGTGCTGGATAGTGTAAGGGATTAATTACTAAACTAACTCCAGGTAAGTGCTGCATTAGGGAAAGTGCTGGATAGTGTAAGGGTATTATTTACTAATCTAACTCCAGGTAAGTGCTGCATTAGGGAAAGTGCTGGATATTGTAGGGGTATTAATTAATATTCTAACTCCAGGTAAGTGCTGCATTAGGGAAAGTGCTGGATTGTGTATAGGTTTCTAATACTGTTTTAACTCCACTTAAGTGTTGCAATAGTATCAATTAATATTCAAAGTCAAGTTAAGTGCTGCAGAAATTAAAGAACAGGATAGTGTGTATGAATTATGTGAACATTTAAAAATAAAATATCTCAATCCTAATATGTTTTTTCTTTCTTTCCAGAAAATGAGTGCTCAACCAACAGCAAAGTACATCAAATCAAGAAAAGGAAACAATCTTTTAAGTCATTTGGGTTATATATATTGTAAGGAAAGGATACGTTTCCCAAGAAATCATTGGAGATGTGTGCAATACTTCTCAACCCGTTGCAGCGGCAGAGCGGTTACGGTTGATGATATTATTGTAAAAACAACTGACCATAACCACTCTGCCTCTGCAATGGATGTTGATATTAGAGAAACTTTAAATGAAATGAAGGAACTTGCATGCATCTCCAATGATTCCACAGGAAATATTTTACGAGAGGTTGCTCAGCATGTCCCAGATCATATAGCTAGTAATATGCCTACCATACATAATTTGCGAAGAATTATTCAACGTCAAAAGCAGGCAAGTAACACACAAATAAATACACCCCATACTTTTTCTGATATAATTATTCCTCATGAACTTACTATTTCTTTTTCTGATGAACCTTTCCTTCTGCATGATAATGAAAACCCTCAGAAACGTATATTAATTTTTAGTACACCTAGAAATCTAGTAAAACTTGAAAATAGTGAAATTTGGATGATGGATGGGACGTTTAAAAGTACACCCCATCCATTCGCCCAAATTTACACTATACACGGCAAAATTAATAACAATGTTATTCCCCTAGTATATAGTTTGCTGCCTGATAAGACTTCTGCAACCTACACTGAACTATTATCAGTTATAAAATCAACCACAAACCAAGGTCCTAGGAAAATTATCATTGATTTTGAATTGAGCATGATTAATGTAATCACAAAAACGTACACGGATACTCAAATTCAGGGGTGTTTTTTCCATTTTTCCCAGGCATTCTGGCGTAAATTACAAAAAACACCCCTGGTTACAGAATACTCCTCAGACAGCAAATTACAGGTTGAATTAAAAAAACTAACTGCTCTTTGTTTTGTCCCTCCCGAAAGTGTAGATGAGTACTACACTGCCATTACAGAATCTGATTATTACATTGCAAATGAAGAAAAATTGGCACCTATTCTAAATTATATGGAAGATACATGGATTGGACACCTAAGCAGATCGGGTCGCAGGAGGAAGCCACGTTTCCAAGTGGAGTGGTGGAACTGTTATTCGACTTGCTTACAGGGAGAGGCTAAAACAAATAATGCTATTGAGGGATGGCATAACTCCTTCAATCATACAATTGGAAAACCCCACCCTAATTTCTACTCTTTTCTAGAAACTTTGAAGAAGGAGCAAAGTTTTCAGGAAATGAGAATTTCACAAACTCTTACAGGAAGTCCAAACCCACGAATAACCCATAAAACAAAGGAAATGTCCGAGAGACTATTGGCACTTTTACAAGAGTTTTCGTTGTGTGTGGCTTTAGATTACCTGGAAAATATTGCTAACATCTTAACTTTTTAAACATCATCTTCACATTACTTTCCTGCTTTGCTCTAAAAAAAATGTTGGGGGGGAATTTAATTGGCAAAAACTTTTCTCCAAAAATAATTTTATTGGCAAAAACATTTTTCCAAATTTATTTTTAAAATTTTTAAAAGTCGGGTAGTTGTTAGTAAAAATATTTTTTTTGTGATTGTTTATAATTTCCTTATTTTCTAAACAATCCAAAATATTACAAGTATCTAATTGAAAAACGCACCATTTATTAGATTTTTCTTGAAACTTTTTCTCTTGCAAATAATAGTTATATAAACAAAAAAGAAATGCAATTTTGAAAAATTACTATGTATTTTTCACTGCTCATTTCTTAAAATTGTGAACCAAAAGCTTCTTGAAAACTTCCATGTAATTTCTTATAGAGATCGTAAATCAATCACAAAAGGACATACAAATCTTCATTAAATAATATATTTTTTCGTATTTTGAAAAGAATTTTTTTATAATCAAAGAATCAATATTTTTACATTTTTGCTCATCCATATCTCGCCACTCATCAGATTTTATTCTGCCGAATAACCACTCTTTTGAATAAAATACCACAATGAGATCTTAATTCAATGACACAATGCTGTACATTTCTTCATTAAATCATCAACTTGTACGTATTTTCAAATGGTTATTTATTTTAAATGAAAGAAAACATTTTTTTCTACAATTTTGCTCTAACATATATCGCAAATCAACTAAATCTATTACGCCGAAAAACCACTCTTTAGAATTAAATACCATAATGTGACCAAATCGAAATAATTTCAAACAACGTATCGATTGTCAATCCAAAACACCATAATTTCACTTACATAATTGAATTTCCCTATAGTACAAACTTTAAAATACATCTATTTGTTTTCGACGAAGCTTTTTCCAGCAATAAAATAACCACTTCAACGACTATCCTAAGTTTTCCAAATAACAAAATATATTTTCAAAATTGCATTTGTTTTACAATGTTACTGTATAAATATCCAAATTTCAAAACATACAATATTACAAAATAATATAAAACATTCTATTTTTTCTCCCCTCCCACACCCGACTTAGGCATATTCTAGCTATTCGATCGGCGACATGTTTTTTAAAAGTATCTAACTACAGTTACGTATTCAGCAACCTCTCCTTATCCTTTCCTTACAATATATTACTATTTTTTTGTAAATACAAACATATAATAAAGTTTTGTAAGTTTCCTACCTGGACGCAGATCAGCTTCCAGCTGCTTCCTCCTTGGATCTGGTCCAAAATGGCTGCTGACGCTTTACGTTAACGTCAATACGTGTTACAAAGCTGCAACAATAAAAAAAGGACTAATTATTTTCTAATATTTAATTAAAATGATTATAATTGTCCTATATGTTTACAATTTGTTAATAATTTGTCAAAAATATGCGAAAAATATATGTAAAAATAAACTATTTTTTGATGTGTTTATTTTCAAAAATAAATTTATTTAAAACAAGTTATCGTTATTTTCTTATTTACTTTATTACTTGCAATACTTCTAAAATGTATTTCTTATATGTATAAATAATCTTTTTATCTTCTTACCTGTATTCTTTATCCTTTTCTCCATTTTCTTTCTTCTTTCATCCTCTTTTCCTCATCTTTTCCATGTACCGCGGGACACATAGGATATGTCATGAAAATAGAAAAAGGACAAAGGTTACCATTGGATTCAATGTGAAACCGTGGGAACCCAAACTGAATTGTATTTTTCATATGTTAATCTTACCCTATAAACTTGTTATTTAAAATAATAATAATATATTTATTATTTTTAAATAATTAATAAATATTATAAATAAATACTCATTTGTATAAATTTTAGATTATGTTAATTTTAGAAAAAAGATATAATATATAAATTAATCATTCAATTCTATTTATAAAAAATATATAAAATATAAAAGAATAAATCAATACTATAAAATTATAAATCAATATTTAATTTTTTTTTTTTAAAGTTATCGTTTTTTTCTTATTTTCTTTATTACTTGCACTACTTCTAAAATGTATTTCTTATATGTATAAATAATCTTTTTATCTTCTTACCTGTATTCTTTTTCCTTTTATCCATTTTCTTTCTTCTTTTATCCTCTTTTCCTCATCTTTTCCATGTACCGCGGGACACATAGTATATGTCATGAAAATAGATAAAGGACAAACGTTACCATTGGATTCAATGTGAAACCGTGGGAACCCAATCTTAATAGTATTTGTCATATGTTAATCTTACATTATAAATGTTATTTAAAATATTAATAATTTATGTAGCTTTTTAAATAATTACAAAATATTATAAATAAATACTCATTTTTATAAATTTTAAATTATGGTATTTTTAGAAAAAATATATAATATATAAATTAATAAATCAATACTATTTTGTAAAAATATATAAAATTTAAAATAATAAATCAATACTATAAAATAATAAATCAATATTTTTTAATGTAAATAAAAATATATTTCTAATTAATACTCGAGTATTAAAATTAATACTCGTGTATTAATAATAATACTAATATTTAAAAAAAACATTATTTTACAAAGTCGACAATTAAATAAATTATATAACAAGCATAACAATAATTTTAACGCTAAAAATAAAAGAAATAAAATAAAATAATTATCATTTATCAATAAACATACATTTAATAAAAATGCATTGTAAAAGTATATGTGTTGTAAAGGTATTTGCGTGGTTTAAGTATGCGTGGTAAAAGTATGCGTGGTGAAAGTTTTTGCGTGGTAAAAAATGCGTGCTAATAGTATTGCGTGGTAAAAAATGCGTGGTAAAGGTTGTATGCCGTCAAAAACGTTTCATATATGTCGGTATATATTCTGCTTACAATGAAGCATGGAAAATCACGCAAATGGAAACTGCAGAAAAAATACGAGAAATTGATCGTATTAATTTAGAGAAAGCTCTCTCTGTAGTGGACAATGGGTTAACAACTCTGCCCTCCAGAATGTCTTCTTTGGACAGCATTGTATCATCTGCCATTGACATAATAGAACAGGACTTGCTAATGTTACAACATTTCCAGTCTCAATTATTTCTATAATGCTGCTAGGCTAGACGTTACAAAATCTGCGTTCAGGCTACGTGCCATGGCGTCTAATCAATACCACATCATTGTTTACTATCTTTAACCTTGTCTCTTTGGCACAAAGAGTAGCTGACTATATGGTGCTGAGCATTGAAAAACTGGAAAGATTACCATTAACCGTTTCTGAGAAACCTATATTAGAATGGATAATACACGGCACCATCATGATACCAGTGATGATTTTCCAATGTCAGTATTGCTTACAACATATACCAGCAGACCTGTATGAAAGGTTGGGTAAAGGATACATTAAGTCAACCTGGATTTTACCATACACACACAAATGTTGGAGTGGGGGAAAGAAGTGTTTCTTAGTAGTAAAAATTGTAAAACCTCACTAAGTGGTACACTTTTATGCAAAGGTATTAATTTACACGGAACCTGCAAAGGTTCTTCAAATAACCTTTCTTGCCACATGCACGGTTCACCAGCAGCGGTGATAGAACCAATTTTCAGGCAGCTTTCCAATGGCAGCTACGTTATGCTCAATGATCACAGCTGTTGTGGCATGTTGCCAGGAAAAGCGTATCTAGTCAGTGTGTCAGCTAGGGTCACTTGTTGTATGCAAGAAATGTATCCAAAATCTAAGCAAGACAGACAGGGAGTCGGTGTTATGGCCTTTCAATGAATATCTCTTCTATACGAATTGATACTTTAAGCAGAATGAAAGCCATTTTTTTGCAAAAAACTGTGCCACTGACCTAGTCTAGAAAAACGTATGATCTGTAAGTTGCAAGGACTTCTGCAGAGATACATGCATTATTATCAACAAACTGCCCTGTACATTTCGCAGAAATGTTAGGTCAAATCTTAATCATGTCTGATACCAGCGTTATGGCACATGTATTTAAGACGATTTTTTGGGGATTATTAGCACCCTTTGAAGCAGTCCTGGGCATTTTCCCTAACTTCGTCCACTCTATGTTCGGCGACCTGCCTCTTATTTTTAGACTCGTAGCAGGGATCTTATTTTTATTCCTACTGCTCCGTTATGGCAAACCCGTCCACCAACGATACCCAAGTCGACATGGAACATGCGCTACAGGCGATGAGGTACCCTGACAGAATAACACAGTTCCTTGGCTTGGCTCGTTTAAGAGATCTGAATACCACTTGGTTTCTTTCATTCAGACCAATCTAGCAAGATTGCATATTACATTTTCTATGATGCCTGCTTTGTGGAGAGGAATGCTTGTTAGATGTTTGTCTAACCCTACCATCGGTTGCGCCAATGGATGCAGACGCATTACTGGATCCGGTAACAGCTTACGTGTTGTCTTGCCCCCAACGGCTACCAATCCTGATGATGGCATTCATTGAGATCTCACCAGCAAATCAAACTGGAGGTGAGGTACGAGGAACAACAGGCACACAGGTACCATCTGCTATGAACATTGCTAACGCGACAACTGACGCTGACGGCGATGCTTCTCATCTGTGCACAATTGATCTACTTAATGTACTTAATGAAGTAGTTCCACTTTCACCTGGTGTGGTAGACGATTTCTTTGCCAGCCTAGACGATTTGATGTTTTCTCCTGACACCGAGAACAACTTTTGATATCTGCACACAGCGTTCCATTAACTCTGAATTTGGCCTTCACTTTTGATAAACAACCCATCCAAAAGTCTTTGGAACTCTATTTTTCTACGGCTAATTTCGACTTTTTCCCAAAGAACTTGAAAGAATTTATTTATTTTTTTGGCACAAAGTAATCTGCTTAAAGTAGAACTATTCTTAGAGAACAAGAAATTATTTAAAAACTTCCTAAAGAGACGATATTTGACCTGTCCTCAAAATGAAAATAGTATCTTATTTCTGCTATGGAATGGTCTCAACCTTTTATTCTGTAAATTAGAGCCATTTCATAAATGTCATTACATGATTCATTCAGTTAGCTTTGACAACCTCATACTTCATGTTTTGAATTACGCCTATTGCTTTTAGATGTGTACTATACAAATGCTCATTTTTTCGTGTGCAAAACTTTTCAAATGCATTTTTTGTATTTTGGGTGGGATGGTAAACACATGCTTTAGATATGCTCTAGTGCTTATAATTTAGTAATGTTTAACATAATAAAGTGGAGTGGGTGTTGTATATGAATTTAGGATCCTAGTGTAATTTTCCCGATTCATGCCCATATATAGGTATAAATCACCCTATCCTTATATATGCATAGAAATCATAACCACATTTAGACTTAGACTATGCAGTCCAAATACCGCAGGGCTACTTCCACTCGTTCCGAAAATCCACAAAGATTTCTTGGAAAAACCAGCCTTATGTTTATGTTTTTGAGCTTGTAAAGCGCACTGCTACCCGTCCATAGGTCTCCTGGCGCTGTATAACTCTGGGGAACCCGTCCTGGCTTTCCCTGTGGGATGTTCCCTTGCTGGGAGTCCCCAAGGTGGAGCCAGGCATCCCTGGAATTGGTGGGGCCGTTGTGGAGATTAGGCAAGCTAATGCCCAGAGTTGCCGAGTGGAACCCCTGATTAGAGTAAGCACCGAAGCGAGAATTATCGAGTCCGCTGACCAAGGTCCACGACCCTGCCGCGTCGGGAATTGAACCCTGGTCCCGGGCCGACATCTGCTCTCGGGCCTGCCGCCTCTAACCAGTGAGCCACACTACTCCACACTACCTCCGCCTTCAGCAGTAAGGGACTTCCTCTTGCTTGAATATTGATTTATCGAAGAACTCATGAAGTTTTCAAAGAACTGAGTCTATGATGACGTTATTATGTCCAACCTTACGTCAAACTAGGCACCTTAAAGGTATAAATATACCCACACTTGCCCAGGCAAGCACACGATGGTTTGGAGCAGTTCGACTATCAACTTGCCCGACGCCCTGCTACAGCAAGTGCCGAAGGAAGCCGACCCTCCAGCAGATGCACTGAGAGAGACGCTGTCTTTTCTCTTGCCGGGAAATCCAGCTCCAGTGTTTCAAACCTACCCTTGCGGGTTGTTGGGAAATCAAGTCCTGAGAGAGAGATACCAGACCTCCTTCATTCTAAAATCAAGGTACGGAGCAGATTAGACCCTTAGAGAATTCTTGGATTAGATTCTTGGCAAAAGAATACTGAAACTACGCTACACCTCACTTACTTCTTCCCTCGTACTAGACCTAGGTTAGGTACACCGGGGTAGGCGTATTTTTGAAGCACCAGTTGAGTACTTTTAGTTCTTATTTATTAATGTATGTATTCTATGTATTTTATGGCGTAGAAACCATATCATGCTTTTACAGTATTATTTTATAATACTCTTCGTACTGTACGCATTGTACTTTGCAACCAGTATTACGATTGTAGCAGTTCATTTCCTCTGCATGAGAAAGAATACTGTTCAATAAATACCCTTTTATTTAAAACCCCCGGCTCTCTATTTCTCTGTACCTCTAGTGAAACGAAGCATGCACGATTGACTGAGTGAAATAACTATCTATTGTTTCCGCGACTCTAGAGATACATTTCATATTCTTGGGAAACAAAGTTTTCATGTTTATGCGGTTGTCAAAGAAAGTTTCTAGTGACCTCTGAGCTAGCTGGCACTCACAATTAAGTCTAGTATATTCGATAGAGATCTAGTAGACCTCAGTCCTACATCAAATCTATAGGATATATTATTCCAATGTGCAGAGCCTATTGGGAATATAGGAACTACACACCAGGGCAACAATATGATAGCTTATCTTAAACCATAGCTTCGGACAGAGGTTGCCCTGGAGGGCCTGTCTGCCTTCTTTACATCCAAGCATGCGTCCACTGGCACAAAGTCGCCCCTCCTGCCTAGTGGTGGCACAACTCCTTCACTTTAAGGACAGGGATATGATACTCCACAAGGCACGCTCCAAGGGCCCATTTACCAGAGATAATAGTAAGGTTACCATATTCCCTTCCTTAACAGCTGAGGTGCAGCAGAGGCGGGCCTCCTTCCTGGAAGTCAAGAGATTTCTTCGCGTGGAGGGACAGCAATGCTCCTTGATATTCCCCGCCAGACCTTGGATAATCCTGGAGGGAGCCAAGTATTTCTGTGATGATCCCAAAGATGCCTCGGTGTGGTTGGAGGTGTACAGATCTGGATTGAATTCTCTGAGGACAAAACCTGCACCCAGGGCACCCAGACAAGGGTTAATGCAGAGATTTTGAAGGGGACCTCGTGGTGGACTGTAAAAGAAACAGAAACCTTCTTAAACTGAACAAAAAAGAGCCTCCACCCTCCATGCTGTGGATGAGAATGAAAGAACTCAGAAGAATACCTCGGAGGTTAGTACTCTTTCCATAAAAGGGTTTGGTCTGTCTGATTTGGACTCCTCACAACGATTCTGCCGGCAAGAAAGGAGCGGAGCCAGTCGAGGGTGGTTCCCTGTATGCCGGCGTCATGTAGTCTGGCAGCAAGAGTGCGGTGTGAGACTGTGTCGAAGGTTGTGGAAAGGTCCAGCAGGATGAGGGCCGCAGTGTTGCCTTGGTCGAGGAGCATGCAGATATCATCTGTAGCGGCAAGGAGGGTAGTCTCGGTGCTGTGGTTACTGCAGTATCCAGACTGGGACGAGTTGAGGATGGCATTCTATTTGATGAAGTTAGTCAGCTGGGTGTTGAAGACCTTCTCGGTAACCTTAGCTGCAAAGGGGAGGAGAGAGATGGGTAGGTAGTTTTTCAGGTCCAGAGGGTTGCTTGAGGAGGGGCTTGACCTGTGCACATTTCCAGTCGCTGGGGAAGGTGCTGGATTCGAAGGTGACGTTGATGGTGCATCGTAGCTTGGGAGCTATTTCAGCGGCGGCTCTGTGGAAGATGTGCGGAGGGCAGGGGTCCATGGGGGCTCCTGAGTGATTGCTCTTCATGGTTGTGGTGGTATCTTCGGTGGTGACCAGGGTCCAGGCATTGATGGTGGGCTGGCTGTCATCTCTGGAGGGAAGGGGGGTTTCTAGAGTCTGTTCGCTGAAGTTGTCGTTGAGGGCCTTGATCTTCAGGTGGAAGTAGGAGCTGAGATTATTGCAGAGGTCCTGGGGAGCTGTGATGTCAGTGGCTTTGCTGGGGGGTTTGGTGAATTGCTGGATGATGCTGAAAAGTTCCTTCAAGTTGCTGGAGTTGGTGAGGATTTTGTTCCAGATGAAGTCCTCTTGGTGGATCTTATGAGTTGGTGGTATTCTGTCATGGCATTATTGTAGGTGGTCTGGTCTTCAGTGGTTTTGCTGTTTCTCCATCATTTTTTGAAACGTATGCAGGAGCGTCTGGCTTCTTGTAGGTCAGTGGTGAACCAGGTAGCCTTCAAGGGGCATTTTCTGTCGGGGTGTGAGCTTGTCTGTGCAGTTGGTGATCCAGCGGTGTAGTTCCTTGACTGCAGAGTTGGAGTCGGTCAATGTGGGGGGGGGTCGTGGATGAGGGTATAGTTGAGGTGCTCCTCTGTGACCTTGCTCCTTTTCCTTTGTGGTGGGCATGGAGAGGGTTTGTGAGCACTGGCGGTGTTGAAAGAGAAGTGTACACAGTGGTGATCCATCCAGATGGGCTGTGAGGTGTGGATGGAGTGGATGTTGGTCCCTCCTGCAAAGATGGTGTCCTGCTTTTTGGGTGGGGGTGGTGATGGAGCTGTTTTAGTCTGATGTTGGCGAGGTTGTCCAGGAGGGCGGAGGAGTCGTAGTTGCTGAGGTTGTTGAGGTGGAAGTTCAAAACCCCGATGAGTATGTAGTCCATGGAACCGATGGCATGGACTGCGATGAGGTCAGCAATGGTTGTGGTGAATGAAGTGTGAGGCCTGGATAGTCTGTAGGCGAGGGTGCCACGAAGCGAAGTTCTAGGGCTGGTCTGGATCTGGAAGAGGAGGTGTTCGGTGTTTCGGGGGAATCGCTCTTGCTGGAGGTGGAGAGTCAGAGGGAGCTCTTGTGTGCGATGGTGAGTTCTCCTCCTGGGCAGCTGGGGTGGTCCTTCCTCTGGATCTTGTATCCATCAGGAATGGCAGTGTCAATGTTGGGGGCAGAGGCGGCATTGGTCCAGGTTTCCGTGAAGAAGGTGACATCTTGCGATAGGGTGTCGAGGAGGTCACAAATCTCTACAGCATGTCTGTGCAGGGAGCGCACGTTAAGGAGGATGCACTTCAGGGCTTCGATTGTGCTGGCGTCGGGCATGGGAGCGGTGGTCGTGTGGTGCTGAGGATGGTGAAGGATCGTGAGCAGTGTCGGCAGGTGTACTGGCCGTGAGTGGTGTTCGGCATAGACAGCTGGCAGTTGTTGTTGCATACAGGGTGAAGTGCTAGGAGGGCAGCAGAGTCGTAGTGGTGGGAGGTCAGGGGACCAGGGTCCCTGGCGCTGGCCGCTTTCGGGTCGCGGATGGGTGCAGACAGGCTTGCCTTTGGCATGCCAGCGGTGCAGCTGTGCAGCGGCTGCCATCAAATAGGGAAGTGGGAAAGCGCGGTTGTATGATTAAATTACTACCTCTGAAATCACGAGTGCCTAAACCACGAAGGCTAAACAACGACCCAATGCTAATCACGAAGTTATTAAACCACGACTTAACTGAACCTCGAAAATAATTATTTTGGAGTGCAAACCGAATCTACCCATATTTTTTAACTTGTGTAAATGAAAACCTGCTATCTTTTAAAATGCCATTCTTACAGTGTTTTTCTTTTTTTACGATTCGAATATTTACACTTAGACGCTTTCTGATTTTAATGTAATTTTCTTCATTGGTACTAACTGTTATTCTTCATCCTTGTATTAAATAAACATTTTGTTGGTATTGATTTTTTTTTTTTAAAGGGAAATCTATTTTTACTTTGCGAACTGGGCCTCCTGTTTTAGGATGTTGTCATCAAACAGGAAAATACTCTTTGCGGAGCCTTTCCCAGAGCTACATTATTAATGGCAGAAAATAGATAAGTTTTGTTGAAAATACATTTTTTAAACCTCGCGAAAAGGGCGATCGTAGTGATTGAAAAAAACCTACTACAATCGGATAAATTATGCGGAAGTGCCTGGTGGTCTGTTCTTCAAATGATTATACATATTCCAGTAGCGCCTTGATGCATGAGTCCACACAACCTACTTTTTTTTTAAGAACTGAGTTATTGAGTCTGATTTTGAAATTGCAAAATGCCTATATTACACACAATGACACCGTGAAGCTGTGTTGTGAAAGTGGTCCCAACTAGAATGCTATCTTAATTTGCGCCATATTAAACGTAAAATTAAAACTGAATCCACTATTTAAAGCGAATTTATAACAAACACATCAGCATAAAAACCATCTGAAAACAATCCTATAGCGCCATCTATTGGCGTCACAAGGTAAATGAAAACATTACATTTTTGTTCGTGTTTATATATCCGTTGTTAAGGCTACTCGTTGTTTAATGTAGTAGTTGTTGAGGTGGTCGTGGTTCAGTTGCAGGTCGTTGTTACTGAGTCGTTGTTAAGGCCACTCGTTGTTAAAACATCGATGTTCAGGCTGTTTCCCGCGCAGCGCAACTAGGAGGAGGTAGCTGGAAACGTTAGGCGGGAGGAGCCGCCAAGGCAGCAGCTGCGGGAGGGGAACGGGCAGAAAATCACGCAACAATAACAACTAAGAACTAAGAACAACTAAGAACAACTAAGAAATACAGAGGCACAAGCAACACCGGCAAACAAAAAGACAGAAAAACTGGCACAATAACAGATACACAGAAAATAGACACAGCACAATACAGGCAACAGCGGGACCAGCAGAAGAGCAAGGCTCTCCCACTGGACCACCAGGGTCTCGATCACCTACCAGATAAGGTGAACGGGGTTCAGCGGCAGCGGCACTATAGCGGAGCTGCTCGGGGGAGAGAGCAGGTCTGTGATGGATGGAATGAAGTAAGAAAATAAGATGGAACGGAGTGAGAAAATAAGCAATAGATGGAGAGAAGAAAAGAAAAGAAAGAAAAAGAACAGATGCAAAAGAAGGGAGGGAAGATTAAACTTAACTTCAAAGCATAGTAGAGAAGGCAGGGAAATGGATTATTCAAACAAGCCAAAGTATAGTAATGCTGGGGGAGTGTGGTGACAATAATGAGACACAATCAAGAGTCATGGCCAATTGGGGAGCATCCTGCAGAAATGGAGACCACGTGGTAAAACAGTATCTCCATTGTCTGTTAAGTTGTAAAGGACCTTTTCATAGGATACGGTCTTGTTCATTTCCATGAGCCATTCCTCATGCAGTGACAATTGTAGAGAACACCAATGTCGTAGAATACAAACCTTGGCAGCTGCAAGTGCAGTGATGAGCAGATGACAGACATGGTAGGTCAGCTCGTAAAGGTCTGATAAGTTATGGAGGAGAATTAGGGGGTCCGGAAGTGGCGAGAGCAAATGCATAGATTCCTGGAGTGTAGACCCCACTGCTGTCCAGAAGGGATGAATGGCAAGACAATCTAGTGATATATGAACTACATCACAGGGCGGTCATTGCATCACCAGCAGGAGGTGTGAGAGAGCAATCCTGCAACCTGAAGCCATGCTGGGGGCCATTGCCAGTCCTGAAGAATCTTAAATAGACTGAGCTTCGTCCATGCTTCCCGGACTCCTTGTTCCAGGGCTTGCAAGAGTTCTACTGTGTCCTCATTATCATATTTCACCTACAGGCAAGTCTGCAGGTCATCCTAACACTAGCCAATTGCATCTGGTAGTAGAGGTGGAGAATTAGAAGATTGTAGAATCTCTACATCACACCTTTAAAATGACCCCAAGTGTTAAGGTAAGAGAACATATTGGAACAGGGGATGGTCCAAAGTTGAGGACCCAGTTTGCGCAGCAGTCAAGGACATAATTGTGTGTAGCACCATTGATGAGTATGCAGCAGGTCAAATTTGTCCGGTAGCATCTAAAAAGGAGTAGAGTTTGCCACCCGAATTTGGGTGCATTAGGGTTAGATTCCCAGCCCTACACCAGGGGCCCCAGTCAAGCAAAGCCCTCTTATGCGAATACCTGTATTGTTCCAGAGGAGAGTGTCTCATGGAGATGCGGATCAACAGAAAATAGCTTTTGTTAGAATGTATCCGGGTGTCATACTTGACATTCAGAATAAAGTTGGGGGATCCGGTGGCTGGGCAGGATGATAGAGGATCTGTAGTCCCAAGGAGGCCTCTTGGAGTCTGTATTAGATCACAACCTATAACAAAGGGTCCTGGCTCCAAGGGTTCATGTACGCCATATGTGCCAAGTGTAAGATGTGGGGCAATAGCTGCTGCCAAGAAGAGGGTCTTTTACTGGTTTGGGAAGGGACAAAATCAGTATCCTGTTGGAAGATATACCCAAGAAGGCCATGTGATCAGGTTCAGTGAAGGCCTCATGTAGAAGATTCACCACCTCAGATCTAATCCATCAGTATAACTCTGCCAGGAATCCATCTTCCCCCGGGGCTTTATGATAGAGTAGATCAGAGATGCCCTTCTCAATCTCCTCTTTAGTGATAATTCCTTGAAGCAGTTCCCTGAAGCAGTTGCCTACCTTCCTCTGAGAGCCACAATAAGTGAATATCATCCAAAAAGGCATTCAACCACCCTGGTCCCTGAATAATTTCTGGGGATTAGAGGACCCTGTAGTAGGATGTGAACGTGTCTGCATTTTCCTGTGGCTTGGTGACTAAAGCCCTTGAGTCAGTGATGATAAGAGGAATTGCAGTGCCCACCTCCCTCTGCATGAGCTGCTCTGACAGTGGCTTTTCCGCCTTATCTCCCTGTTCATAGTGCCAGTATTTTAACCTCTGTAGCGTGTACTAGCCTTTGGACGTAAAAATAGTATTGAAGCCCCTGAGTCTTGTAACAGCTGCCAAAGCATATTGTTCAGGTTGTCACCAACCAATCAGGATTGATTAGTCTCCTTAAATTGGCCATTCAGAGCATATCTGAATACCAGCTGTCCAGATATACAATTTTTATTTCCTTTAACATCTTAAAATCTACTGGATGGATTTACACCAAATAAAAAAAAGAGCTCTTCCAGGACCAATAGCTACCTTTATACCTAATGTGGGGGTAATTTTGTCGAGCTGTTCCTATTGTAGTCGTGGTTAAAATTCCTATGGGAATTAACATGGGAAACACCGTTTTTCTCAGCCCCTGCTCGGTCTGAAATATAACTATCTACTTGTGATTGGCAGTAGGATTTTTATATATATATATATATATGTATATATATATATATATATATATCACCTCGGATCCCCTGGGCTCACGTAGTTACCGCAGAAGTCACAGCACCACAGCAGCTAGATTTCAGTTTCAAATTATTTTTATTTCACAAACACCACGTGCATTAAGCAACAGGACGGCCTACGCGTTTCGACTATACTTAGTCTTCAACTGGACCGTAGAGTCCCTTGTGTCTAGACAATTTATGTTGTGCTCTGTGTTAAGTACCCTTGTTAGTTTCCATACCCTTTAAAAACAACTAGACTACCAGTTCTGTGTGAGAAATCACGGCATATTGCGGTCGCCATTTTTTACACCTTAGACCTTTTTACCTCATTTTGTTCAGTAAAGTACTGAAATAATAGTAAATGTACGAAAATGTGATATATACAATGTAAAGTACTCAACTAAAATTTTGTTTCTCATTCACATTGACATTTTGCATAGATCAAGGTGTAATCCCAATATAAATTCCAAAGTACATTTTAAGAGTTATTCTTTCAAAAGTTCCTTTTTAGAGTTCATTTAGAGGAGTTCATGTCGAGCAGATAAGTAATTATTGCAAAAGTTGCTAGGGGACTTGTAAGAGTTCATTCTAGGTTGTACCTATTAAAATTATAATAGTTCATCAAACCAATATGTGCAAAAGAACAAAAAAAAGGGAAGGCTTTCTATTGATATTTAGTTGTCTTCTATCTTTCTCATTTTTTTGTTTATTATATTGTCTTTTTTCATTCAAAGTTTATGTTCTAAAGTAGATTTGTCCTCTCTTTACAATGTTTGTCCTTTTTAGTGTAGGGGAGTCTATTCCTGCACGACGGATGATTGGTTCCATAGAGTACGTTTTATCTGATGTTTCCTTTATCTTACCAGTCCTGTATTCTGACTGAGTGAGTCAGGTCGTTCCCTCAAATTCAGTTGATTCCTCCTTTGGATATCTGTGTTTGCTAGGGCTTACAGTTTTGTTACAATTTATGAGTCCATATCCAGACAATGCTCATTGAGAGATTGGTTTATGGGAATTTGTCCTAGATCACATTATTTGATTACTTTTCCAGATGGACATAAAGTTCAGCGTCCAAATTATGTCCGTGTGGGTATTCCGTACCCATGCCGAGAATCATTCTGCTTTCCATCTTTCTTAGCTTTAAGGTGCGATCTCCTCCTCTTTCAGACATTTTGGCGATTTTTAGACCTGAGTATGTTAGTTTGCTACAGTCTGCTTTATGTTGTTCATTGAAATGTTTCAACAGGGAAAATGGAGGGGGAAAAGAGTGATCGACAAATGTTGAAGCACTCAGTGTTTTGTAAAATACCCCTCACACACCAAAAGGCCCCTTGGTGTCATGCTTCATCATCGGGGTCTTCGCACCCCTCTATCGGGATGCGGCGTGCTACGACCTACGACTATGCGGGAGCGCTAATAGTAATGACTATGTGTGGTGTGAGGTGTGTGGGGTGTATTTGTTATAAGTGAGTGGTGGGATGTGGTGAAAAAGTTAAAAAGTACCTGGCACATGAGTATAAAAGAAAAAAATTTATTCTGAACTCTGGCTGGTACTGTTAAAAGAAGTGCGGTGTGAGGTCGAATCTGTTATATTAAAGAACAGGACCTCTGGTGTGCGTTGTCGACATGTTTCGGAGTCAAGCTCCTTCTTCAGGACGGGGGCACGACCTCCCCACCTTACTCACGTATTTTTAATAAAAAATTTGTATTTACAGAAAAGTGAAATAAATAGGCTAAGTGTGCCTACAGCGGTCTGTTACAAGTACAATGACTTGTGAAGCTTGCTTGTTGGCTTCGCGTGTGGGGTAAGACGGTGATCAGAGCGTCCTGTTAGTATTGCAATTCAAGCAACACCCCAGACGTCCCATTTTGCTCATGAAGCCAACAAGCAAGCTTCACAAGTCATTGTACTTGTAACAGACCGCTGTAGGCACACTTAGCCTATTAATTTCACTTTTCTGTAAATACACATTTTTTATTAAAAATACGTGAGTAAGGTGGGGAGGTCGTGCCCCCGTCCTGAAGAAGGAGCTCTTTTCCCCCTCCATTTTCCCTGTTGGATTCTCTGTGTTTACTTAAGTATCCTTGTGGAGCAAGAATCCAACCATTCGCTCTACCTCCCTCTTGTGTTTTTGACATTGAAATGTTTCGCCATAGGATAATTCGGGTCATTGTTTTTGATCGCACGCAAGTGCTGTAAGATTCGATGTTTCGGTTTGTTGATTGTACTCCCGATATAGTCTCTTCCACATGGGCATTTATTTATTTATTTATTTATTTATTTATTAATGAAATTTCTAGAGCGCGAACAATGGCCATTGGGCGTCTCGGCGCTGTAATATCTGCAGAAATTCAACCAAGGAGGGGAAGAGAGGGTCTACTGATTAAAAAGCCAAGTCTTGAGTTGTTTACGAAATGACCAGAGTGAGTGACTTGATTTAATCGAGGGAGGCAGAGTATTCCTAAGTCTGGGGGCTGAGACAAGAAATCTCCTGTCTCCCCAGGAGACAGATTTGCTGCGTGGAACCACCAGATCATTCAGACTGGAAGAGCGTAAGGTTCTGGGCGGGCAATAGGGGGTCAAATTTTGAGTGAAAAATGCAGGTCCCATGTTATGCATAAAACTTTGAATTTTATTCTATTCCTTATGGGTAACCAATGCAGTTCTTTGATGGTACCAGAAACTGAATGAAATTTGGGGATTCTGCCCAGGAGCCTAGCTGCTGAATTCTGGATTAATTGCATTTTGTTCAAGACTCCTTCTTGAGCGTTCAAGAACAGGGCATTGCAATAATCCAGAGTCGACAATACCAAAGAGGTAACCAATGTTTTGCCGGCAGAGTCTGGGAGAAAAGGAAGGATTTTCTTAATTAGTCTCAGTTTGTAGAAGGCAGCAGAAGTGATCTGATTAGCATGAGGGAGAAAAGTAAGGCGGTCGTCAAAAATTACTCCGAGGTTCCTCACCTTGCTAACGGGCTTAGGGGGAAGGCCCAATGACGCGGGCCACCAACAAGAGGACCATTCCGGTATCAAATGACCGAAAATTATTACCTCCGTTTTGTTGGAATTTAATTTTAGGCTATTGGAAGCCATCCAGCTTCCAATTGCCACCATGCCTTGATTGAGGTCAGCTGCTTTTTTGTGTCCATCGTTCTTAATGGCAAGAACCAACTGTGTGTCATCAGCATAGGAGGTCAGGCTCATCCCGTGGGCACGAATGGTATTGGCCAGGTCCGACACATAAATGTTAAAGAGTGTCGGACTAAGGGATGAGCCTTGTGGAACTCCACATGGTAGCGACAAAGTGGGGGAAAGGAATGATCCCAGTGTAACCCTCTGTGTTCTATTGGCCAGAAAGGACGCCAACAGTTTCTTGGCGTTATGTTGGACACCAATGTTTTCGACACGGCCGATCAAGGTGACATGATCGACCGTGTCGAAAGCAGCCGACAAGTCAAGCAGTATCAGGACTGCGGTCCCCCCAGCATCCCGGATAGATCTTATATCATCCGCAGCTTTGATCAAAGCCGTCTCTGTCCCATGATATTGGCGAAAACCAAACTGGGAATCGTCGAGGAGGTGGTGTTCCTCTATAAAGGCCGACAGTTGTAGGTTCATGGCCTTTTCGGCTATTTTTGCCAGGATTGGAAGATTGGCAATTGGTCGGTAGCTCTTTAAGTCGTCCATGTCGAGATGGGGTTTTTTTAACAGAGGTTTAATGAGGGTTTGTTTTAGAGAGGTTGGGTAAATACCTGAGGTAAACATAGAATTACAAATGGAAGTGATAAAAGGCAACACCACTTCAATTCCAGGAAGTAAGACTTTGAGCGGACATGGATCCAGAGCTGAACCTGATTTTATGGTGGATATAAGATCCTGTACCTGAGAGCTGGAAATGTCTTTGAACTGAGAAAGAATAGGTCCAGTCCGAGGGGTAATCAATGAATTAGAAGGGGAATTGATGTTGTTTGCAAAGGCAACGTAGATATTGTTGACTTTGCTATAGAAGAATTTGGCTAAGGAGTCGCATAGCGACTGAGAGGGTAGAGGGGTTAGATTTGGAGAACAGCCGGCTAACTGTTTAGTAGTTTCATACAGTGCCTTACTGGAATTTCTTGCGAGTTCAATTTTGTCGCTAAAATATTTTTTCTTAGCCTCGAGAATCATAGATTTGTATCTGACCAAAGTTTCTTTATACTTAGTTTTAGCCTCGGCGGTGTAGTCTTTCCGCCAGTGCCTTTCTTTGTTCCTGCACTGCTGTTTTTGAATTCTTAGCTCCTCTGAGAACCAGGGGGCCGATGGAACAGACCTGTTCCGGGATCGTTGTTTTAGAGGGGCTAGAGAAATAGCTGCGGAGCCTACCCACTCATTGAATTGTATGGTGGCTGTGTTGGGATCATCTGAGAGAGAGGGAGAGGAGGTGGACAAAAGGGTTTTTAGTCTGGTGGCATCAATATCACTCCAAACCGAGAAAGACTGCTGTAGAGAATGGGAGTGTGATTTAGGGGAGGTGGAGTCATGAATCGCCAGCGATGCCAAGATGACATAATGTTCTGACCATGTTATGCGAAGAATTTGGTCAACATGTAGCTCCGGTAAATTGGTAAAGATGCCGTCCAAAATATGGCCCCCCCCTCATGTGTAGGGGCTCTGACCATCAGGGAGAGACCAAAAGTGGTCATGTCAGCCAGGATGGTAGCTGTGTCCTTGTCCTTGGTGTTATCAAAATGAAAATTGAAATCGCCGAGGACAGTTAAGGAGTTGTCCAAGGCGGAAGTTTCAAGGGTTGCCCTAAGATCCGACATGAATCCGGTCCTTGATCCCGGGGGTCGGTATAGTAAAATCCCTTTAAAGTTGTAGGTGGGAGACAACTTAATGGAAAATTGCAATGCCTCACATGATACAGAAGATATTGGGTTACTTCTCACAGAGTGAAGTAGTGTGGCTCACTGGTTAGAGGCGGCAGACCCGAGAGCAGAGGACGGCCCGGGACCAGGGTTCGATTCCCGGCGCGGCAGGTTTCTGGACCAGGGTCAGCGGACTCGATAATTCTCTCGCCTCGGTGCCCACTCTGATCAGCGTTCACACTCGGCAACTCTGGGCATTAGCTTGCCTCATCTTCACTAACGGCCCCACCAGACCGCCGGGGATGCCTGGTCTCACCCTGGAGATACCCATTAAGGGACCATCTCTCAGGGAAGCCAGGAAGGGTTTCGCAGCGGTCGAAGCGCCTTGGGACCCTACGGGTAAGTAGTGCGCTATATAAATGCCTATACATTTACATTTACATTTACATTTGAGTCTATAAACTACAAACTTTGAATCGCATGTGATGTGATCTGTGATTTTTTCAATTTTACCACTTTGGAGTGTGTATTCTTTGATGTTCTGTCCATGCTCACAGGCTTTGCATTTTACACACTTCCAAAACCCTGGTGTGTTCAGCCAAGATGTTTTCTCCTTCGGCTTGATCTCAAAGTGACTTTTTGTCAGAATATCTCCTAGGGACGCTGTCTTCCTATAGGTGATGCTCGGATAGGGTGTTAGGTGTCCCCTCAGAGTTTCATCCAACAGGAGAATTTCCCAGTTTTTCTTTATCACCCTTTTGAGGTTCTGACTCTGATTGTTAAAGTCCATAATGAGACGTGTTTTATTCCCTGACTCCTCCAATTTTCTGTTCTCCAATTTATCCTGACCTACAGTTGTTTGTGCTTGTTCTTTCCGAGAGATCAGGAGATCTGCTCTATCCTTTAGATGCATGCGAGATTTTGCTGTCATCAGGACTTCCAATGGGTATCCTCTAGAAAGGAAACGACCACACATTTTTTCTATTTCTATATTCAAATCTTTTTCTTCAGAGCAATTCCTTTTGGCCCTTAGCATTTCTCCATAGGGTATACTCCATTTTAGATTTGAAGGATGACTGCTGTTGGCATGGAGAATGCTGTTGCAGGATGTAGGTTTGCGGTACATTTTGGTGCATAGTTTGTTGTTTCGTATCTCTACTTCCACATCCAGGTAAATCACACTGATGTTGCTGATGGTTGAGGTGAAGTGTAGATTGTACCGATTGTTTTCTAAGGAGTCTATGAAGATCTGTAGCTCTGTCTGATTTCCGTCCCATACTAGAAAGAGGTTGTCGATATATCGATACCAACTTTTTATTTTCTGATGTTTTTTGTTCTCTTCTAGTAGAACCTCTTTTTCCCAGACGGCCATCAGTAGATTTGCATATGTAGGGGCAAAAGATGTTCCCATTACCATCCCCTGTTGTTGTAGATAGAGATTGCCTTGGAAGAGAAAAATATTGTGTGTCAGGCAGAAGGTCAACATCTCGATCAGCATGGCAGAATGTTCCAGGAAGTTTATTGATCTCTCTTTCAAAAAAGAATTTACAGCATCTATACCATCCTGATGTCGTATGGATGTGTAGAGTGAAGAAACGTCGATGGTTGCCATGAGAAAGCCCGTCTCCCATTTCATGCTTTTCAGTTTATTTACAAAGTCCATAGTATCACGTAGATAGGAGGGCAATTTCATTACGTAGTTCATCAGAAAGATGTCTATGAATCTTGAGGTTGATTCTAGGAGAGATCCAATTGAACTAACAATGGGTCTTCCAGGTGGTCTATTTATCGACTTGTGAACTTTCGGCAGAAAGTAAATTGTTGCCATAATGGGATTCTCCGTTTTAAGGTACATAAGTTCCTCAAAGTCGATCAGTTCTCTGTCTCTCCATGCTAGCAGGAGGTTGTGATATTCTCCCATCCATTTGTCAATGGGATTCTCTTCCATCAGATGGTAATGTTCTCTGACTCCTAACTGACGGTTTGCTTCCTCCACATAATCCACGGTGTTTTGGATTACAACGTTACCTCCTTTGTCAGAGGCTTTGATGATTATGGTCGAATCATTTTTTAATTCTGACATGGCTTTATATTCATTTGGAGTTAGGTTCCAATTCTTTTTTTTGGTGTGGGTTGTGTTCTTGGGTTGAGTTGAATTGTTGGCTGATTTTGATGCCATTCTCGTGATTTCCTCCACCATGATCTCTTGGAACAGGTCTACTTTGTTGCCAGCTGGTAGTTGTGGGCAGTATCCGGACTGTTTTTTCAGTCCACTCTCTCCTCCTCTATTGGTTGATACCCCAATTGTTTTACAGAATTCCATGTCCGATATTGTGGAGTCTTGTGTGTCTTCTATGTTGGGGGATTCATCTGTGTCTAGGGAGGTTAAAGTTTTTAATGCTGGAAGGTCTTTTTGCGAGATTGGTGATAAGTCAGTTTTTTCCTTTTGCCGGTTCCCCGGTGAGGGTTTCTTCTCCAGGAAATATTTCTTAAGTTTGACTTTTCTGCAAAATTTGTAGAGGTCAATTCGTGCATTCCCATAGTCCAATTCTTTGTTGGGGCAATAGGACAGTCCCCTATTGAGCAGCTTAATTTGAGAGTCTGTTAAAATTGTATTCAAAATGTTGATAACCAGATTGTCATTTGGGTTTGCTTTCATATTCAGGAGAGTTATTTTTGTTTTCCTTTTCCTCTCTTTGGTTTTGCTTCTTCTCCTGCTCCTTCTGGTGTTTTTTGTTGTCCTCTCCCCCATGTATTGAATCTGCCTCTTCCTCTTTGCCGCGTTATCATTTGGGCTAGTTGCATCTCCCCCCGAAAATCCAGTGGTGTTGTGACTGAATCTTCCTCCGCAGAACTTATTTCTGAGCTCTATATATATATCTATATATATATATGTGTGTGTGTGTGTGTGTGTGAGACAATAGATTTTGCCCCCGTTGCGGTCCCTTGGGTTTGTAGGAAGAGAGATCCATTTAATGTGAAGTTGTTTCGTAAGCAGAATATATCTAGAATCATCTGGTTCTGATCAGCAAATATTTAAAATGGACCCAAATACACATTCATATTTCCTGGCTGTTTCGCTAGAGGTCAGGTTTTATATTCACTTTGATCTTGATTAGTCAATGCCTAACTGATCTTCACAGATCAACACTCTTCATTTGGTCAATGGACCATTAGTCGAGTAGTTGATGGTGATATTAACAAATGAATTAATTAACTTATAATTCTTAATGAAATAATCACAGACTCTGGATAAAATTGAATTAAGTTTATCTAATATTTCAGTCAAAATGAACGTTCATTTGTACCGATTCACGGTGCAAAATCCATCAACTTTCAGGGGAGATAAAAATTTATTTATCAAATTCATTCAATTCACAGACTCAATGGTGAACAGGAAACCCAACCTTCTGGCCAAAGGACTGGTGGAGGTCTCCTGATTAAGAAGTCAGGAGACAAAGACTTTAGGATAGGATCATTACAGAATAATACTTACTAAACTTCTCTAGAACCCCGACGCACCGGAACGCATCACTCTCTCTCTCTCTCCCTCCTTGATATTCTTCCGCAATCTTCAATCTAATCAGGCTATCTTTCAGGAATAAATCTTCCCAGTCTGTTCTCTTCTTTCCAGCAGCAGCTCTTGCCCACACCTCTCTCAGCAAAAGAAAACCCCAGCAATCTCCAGCAGCACTAACTCTTAATCTTTCGGACACCTTAATTATAGTCTTCATCTCTGCATGTCTCACCCTTAAAAGTTGCAAATATCAGTGGATCATGGACTATGATTGGAGAAGGGCAGGGGAGTTTTCATCACCTCATGCATTTATACTCAATTTCTTAACTAATTTCTTTGTTTAGCAAAATCATTCCCCTTTAGCTCATTTATTATTCTGCCTTATTATTTTCCCATGCATTGGTTGTGTCAATTTAAATAATTTTTCAATATGATTCTAAAGTCGACAATAGCATTCACACAGTAGCTTGTCCTTGGCTCTTGGCGGCCTGTCAATGATCCGGTCAGCGGGTCACATCATAATTCTAGTGCGCAGACTCGGGTTGTTTACGTTTTCCACCGCCATCTTTTCCCTTGGCTTATCACATCAGGCCCAAATGTACACTATTAATAAAGGAATCACAAACAGATGTTAATTTCTCAAATATGTGATTATCACTGTTCACCACCCACTTCTACTCTATCCTATGTTATATTTTCTTTCTTTAAGCAAAACCATTAGCAGCAACATCTTCCTTTAAAGTTCAGGCAGGCATATGCCAGGCACGCTGTGCCTCAAGTACTACAGTTAGTAACTCATGCGCATGCGTGAGAGTTTTCCCTCTCAAACGGGTTAGTCATATGGTTATTTACGTAGTTCTGGTTTGCACATGCGCAAAAGCGTTTTTCGGTTTAATTTGGGATTCGGTCGCGTTGCAAATTATTCTTTGTTATTTAAGCGTGCTTAACGCTCTTTTCCCCATATGTGAATGTCTTGCGCACGTTATTTTTTAGTTCTTTCTATTTTAGTGGTTTGCACTAGTTAATGAGAAATTGATCTGATCAAGTTTCATTTTCTTGAATCCTTGCTCCATCAATCCACCTCTGATGGCATTTTAGAGCAATCATAAAATACTCATCATTACCAAGTGCCAACTTTATCATTTAGTCTTGGTATCAACGTTGTTCTGTACGCATCCTTTATTTCTCTCTTTTGTGTTCATTTCTATCATCTACAAATTGTCTCTCATTTCCTGTAGCATGATTTCCTCCCTTTTTCTCTTTCTATTCTTGATTTCAATCAATGATCCAGTTCTCATTTTATCCTTGCAACATTTTTAGGTTATTATTATCATTAATATCACCAATGCTATTGAAAATACGGGGATTAATATTTTTCCTAATAAACTACTTGCAAAAGTGGAAAACCAGTTACCTCTAGTGGAAAGACTTTTACTGAGTTTTTCCAAACACCTCCAACCTCCAGTTGGGTCAAATCTTTATGAGTCTTTGTAATATTATTTATATATCCCTCAATAACTTTACTTTTGTCTGGAATATATGTACAGCAGTGTTGAACTTTCAGCATGCCACAGACTCCACCGTCTTTTGCCAATAGAATATCAAGGGCAAGTCTATTTTGCAAAACCATAGATCTGATCACAACCATTTCAGTATTGATCATTAGGATCCCTCCAGCAATATCTGTTGATAAACGATCAACTACTGTGGACAATTGACTTATCTTATGTGAATTCAATACAACTCCAACTGACGGTATCAGTGCACCAAATATATCACCTACTATTTCTGAAAAACGTGCTCTTTTTTTCTTGTTAGTCCTTTAACTTATTTCATTCATTTCATTGTTCTTAGTAATATGGTATACCTTCGGAAATACAATGGCAATATAACAACTGTCATACCATTGTGCCGGTAACCTATAATAGGTATTTTTACCGCACACATAATAAATTCCTGGGAATACAGGATCAGTTCCCCCTTTTAGTCCCCATCCTCCCATAATTAGGAAGGTATGTTCACATTCGCTAGTTCCAATAAAGACACTATTATATTCAGTTTTTAATCTATGTAGACAGAATTTCCCCAATTTTGACAAGTCTAGGGACATTGCAGCATGAGTGTCGCCTTCCTTATAGCCCATTCTAAAGCAGCCCATGGAGGTACATGTGACTTTTGCTCAACAGGTTTCTTTTGGAAATCCTGCCGTCTTTCTTCTACTAAGTTCGAACTTTTTCTTCATCATGCAAAAGACATGTAAGGTTATTTTTATGAACATGTGTTATATCAATGGGATGTGTTGCAAGGAAAAATTCACCTATAAATTCTGCATTCTTACTACTAAGTACGAGATTTAAATTTCTACGAATAGGGATTTCTGAAAAGACTAAATCCATGTTACTATAATAGTATTGCAACTTACCAGAAACATAGAACAAACTAGACAAGTCACACCATAAGCTAATGGAAGATGGTGATAGGTTACACCGTCCGAGACAGAAGTAGGTAACTTCATGCAGACACAACAATCACTCACATCCATTGTATCTATGTAATGATAAAGTAGTTTAATGAATTTATTTAATGACGAATCACTACTTGATTTGTCATGAAAATACATGCTTTTATCCATTTGTTCTAAATCTGTAGTAGTAGTTCTCTTAGTAACCGCACTTACTCTTTCACTAGTATTTGTGTTATTCTGATCATTAGTTACCATTAGGACAGGTATCACACCTGTTAACAATAACCATATCAATATTAGTATTGTAATACTACATAAGCAACATTTAACACACCTCTGTTTTCAGTTCGATTTCGGATGTTCAGTCACTTTTAATTCCTTCATTTTAATATCTAAATTGTATTTCTAAATTTTATTAATTATGTTTTTTATTGGTAAAATTGTAAAAAGGTAAAATCATTGTGTGATCCCACACTTCAAAAGCTTTCAGCTTTTAATCAGTTCCTTTTCCTTTTCGATCTTTTCTTCTTTTTGCTTGAAAATTTTGCAATAAATCTACCCTTTGTACAAAAGTCTTTTCTTTAAGGTGGTCTCAATTCCCTTTCATCAAATCCTTCAATATCCTTTTCTGATTATACATTTAGATCAAGATTTTCAAAGACTTCGAGTATGATATAGGTCTACTCTGGAGCCTTACATTTTCTACTTGGTACTCTTCCTCTGTTTGACAACCTCAATGATCTTCTTCTTGATTGTTTTTGTTCCACTTGACTTGACACCTCATTTACCTGTTCTAATTCTTTTCCTGGTTTTCTTTTCAGAATGTATCTCAGTCTTTTCACTCCACTAGTGATCACCCTTTCTGACCCTCTTTGACTGTACTGCCTTTTCACCTTATTCACCTATTTCAAGTGTCCTTTTATTTTCTCTTTCTTTTGGTTGGTATGCTTCTGAATTCCCTACTTTTTCTTCTTTTATTGTTTGTTTGTTTTCTGGACTTTCTACTCTTCTCTTTTTTTCTTCTGACTGTTTTTTGATCTAAAAGTTCGGCAATTGATTCTTTCCCTTTTCCTAAATGAGCTGGATCTGACTTTTCTTCAATGAATTCCTTTCCTTCTCTTCTTGTAACTGCTTTTGATCTAACTTTTCTACAATTAGATCTTCTTCTATTTCTGACTGAGCTGAATATGGGTTTTCTGCAATGAGTTATTTTTCTTTTTGCTTGCTTCGTTCTTATCCTTCAAGTTCAAGCTCTCCCTTGGTCTTTACAGCAGCCTTTTCAGTCCCAGTAGCTGGTGCCCACACTACTTGACTTGTACTTGGTTGTTCATCGTCAATGCGCACTTCAGAGTCTGTTTCTTTGGTTTCTTCGACTTCACAACTTTCAGCTTCTGGCTTTTTTCTTTGTTCTACCAATTGCTGCTTTTGTCGTATAAGTGGACTTGGTACTCTTTGGTTATGACTGGCATGGATCCAGATAGAAAAACCAGCACACTTCAATGCTGTTGTCGTGACCAATATGATTTGATGTGGTCCCTTCCACCTGGGCTCCAAACACGATTTCCTCTGGGGCTTCTTCACCACAACCTAATCTCCAGGACACAAATTATGAGCTTGGTTTGGCTGTGCTCCAAACTGGTGAGACATAGAACGTACCAGATCAGCTAGTCCCTTACGATAGTCCAACACTAAATCATCAGTTATGTTTGTCAATTTGTTTCCAGGTACAAATGCTTGTCTCATTGCTCTTCCCTGAAGGATTTCGTGTGGACTCAATCCTGTTTTTCGGTCAGGAATGCTTCTAAGGCTCATCAATACAAGGGGCAAAGCATCAAGCCATTTCAGTGAAGTGGATGCACACACTTTCCCTAACCTGGATTTTATTGTGCCATTTAGCTGCTCAACCACTCCAGAAGCTACTGGTCGATAGGCACAATGTAATTTCTGCTCAATTTTGAAAGCTTCACAAATCAATGTTATTATCTCATTATTAAAATGATGTCCTCTGTCTGATTCCAAAGTGACTGGAAATCTGAATCGAGGAATGAGCTCTCTTAACAGTAGTTTGGCAACTGTAAGACTATTATTCTTTATCGTAGGATATTCTTCTAACCATCGAGAAAAGAGACACACAATGGCAAGGACATACTTCAAACCTTTGCAGGGTGGAAACTCAATGAAGTCTAATTGCAATCTTGTGAATGGTCCTTCTGCTTTTCCAATTTTTACCCAACTGACCACTGTCATTCTCCCTGGGTTTTGTAGTTGCCAGGTCAAATATTTTGGCAAAGCCTCTCAGCAACTACCCTAAACTTGGGATTAAACCAGGTCTGTCTGAAATGTCTAATCATGGCATCCCTCCCAATGTGTGTGGTTCCATGATATACCCTAGCCAATTTTGACAACAAGCTATCTGGCAATATTGGTCTACCATCTAGAAACACCCATACTTCATCGTCAGCTCTTCTTGTGCAACCTATTTTGATCCAGTGTTCCTTCTCTTTTGTGTTTCCCTCATCCTGTAACTGTCTAACTTCATACCATGTTTCAAAAGCAGAGAAAAACATCAATTGGCAATTGGTAACTTCTTTTTCCATCCCTCTGTTCAAAGACATTATATTTCTTGCACAAAATGGTGCCACTTGGTCTGCGTACCGATTACCCAGTGTCACATAATCATTTCCTTACTTATTTGCGGCACATTTTACCACTGCAATTTCTTTTGGCAACTGCAATGCTTCCAATAGTTCTTTAACTTCTTTGCCATTTCTGACAGGCGATCCTGAAGAGGGCAGAAATCCCCTTTGTAGCCACGATCGGCCAAAGTTATTCACAACCCCAAAACCATATTGACTGTCTGTAAATATGGTTACTCTCAATTTCATCCCAACGTTACAGGCTTTCGTTAAAGCAAACAATCCAGCTATTTGTGCAGACTTGACTCCTCTTAGACAGGAAGCATCTATGATACCTGATACAGTACATAGGGTATAACCAGACATCAATTCTCCATTCTCCCTTCTCAAACATGACCCATCAACAAACAGTACAAAGTCTGACTCTTCCAGAGGAACCTCAAGGAGGTCAGGTCTGGGCTTTGTACACATTTCTATCACATCCAAACAATCATGATCAACTTCCTCTTTCACTTCTTCACAATAGGAATCGGACAACAAGGTTGCTGGATTCATCATGGTGCATCACACATACTTTTCCTGCACCCAAAATCACTCTTTCATATTTAGTCAGCCGACTAGGGGTCAAATCTTGAGTATGAATCCTTGTTAAAAGGAACTCAACTGAATGTGGTGCATATACTTGTATAGTATTGTTTTCGGTATTTTGATCATACACATAACTTTGCACAGAGTCCCAGGACCTCAGAGAATTGTGGTGTACCAAAAAACTCACCTCAGTACCCAGAACCCCTAACCGACTAGCATCAGTGTCTCATTAGCTCTCCGTCCTATAGGAAAGTTACCAATGATTAGACATTAGACAACCCAGAACATGCGACTTAGGATACTCTCAGGAATGGTGGGAATCAAGAACACTCTTTCGGTTTATTCTCATACCAGTCCACAACGAGAGTAATTAGAGACACAGAAAAGTGTAAAATGTTTATTTTAATGACGTGCTCTAAGATGCAGTATTTTTGCTAACATAAGCATGCACATGATTAAAAATAATATGATCAGCATTATTACAATTCCATGAAACACAAAGGGAAAAATCATATTATAATGATAGTGGAAACAGGTGCTATAGTGATTTGTGAACCACCCTCCCTTGCTAGGAACTAGGTATTATAATAATAATAGAAGGTCTATTAGGTTTGAATGGGGAAACCCATACCTCCAAGATCAGCAGACTTTAATCACATAAGGATCAGCAAAGCTCTCTCTCTCTCTCTAGAAAAGGATGTTCTCCAAGTGCCCAAATCATGCATGCAGTGCAATATTAAAGGCGCTAGAATTTCAGTTAGCTGCAGCTGTGCTCGTGTTATGTCTAGAGCGGGGGCCAATCAACCTGAATAACAGAATACATTGTTATGGTGACCTTGGAGGCTTCTGCTCACAGTGTACAGACTGAGGTTGTGATGTAAGTCTAGGAATGTTACAAACCAGCCGTTCTCATGCGCTGAAAAATCCAACAGTCTAACTTACAACAACAGTTACATATAGTGTTGTGTGCAAAAGCTGTAAAGTGGCAAAATGGCGTTTAACTTCTAATAAGCTTATGCTAACATAGCAATGTGTGCAGGCAAGGCCCTGGCCATACTACAGGATGTCCCATCACAATTGATTGACTCTGCTCCAGACTCACACAAATAAGCAGCTACTGCTTTTAAGCAGCCAGGTAATGCCGCAGGCACTGGATCCAGAGTAGCCGAAAAGTATGCTACTGGACGTCGAGAGAATCCATGTCTCTGGGTTAACACTGAAAGTGCACAACCTTCCCTTCCACAACAGAACAAAGCAAACTATTTTGTATATAGTCTGGCATTCCTAATGTGGGTGCTTGACACAAACAACTTCTCATTTTTATGAATGCTTCCTCACTTTCATCATCCCACTCCATCGGATCTGTCCTCTCTTTTTGTGTCAACCTTATTAAAGGTTTTGCAAGCAGTGAAAATCCACTTATCCATTGACAACAGTATCCAACCACTCCCAAAAACACCTGCACTTCCTTATTAGTTTTAGGCAGGTCATTTGGTGAATCTCTTTTCTTCTTTCCGGTGTCATCTTTCTGACTCCTCTATCTTATGTCCAATATATTGAACTTCTTGTTTGCAAAACTGTAATTTTTCTAGGGACACTTTATGTCCTCCCTCCGCCAAATGGTTCAGTAAAGCTATTGTGTCAGTGACACAAGCTTCTCGTGTTTTTGATCGCACCAATAGGTCATCAATGTACTGAACCAAGACTGAATTTCGGGCATAACCAAATTTTCTAAACATTTTTTCAGAATCTGATTCAAAATCAAAGGACTCTCTGTGTACCCTTGAGGAACTCAGCACCATGCCAAAACACGGTCTCCTAAACGGAAAGCAAAACGATATTGGGTATCCGGATGCAATGGAATCAAAAAGAATGCTTGGCACAAATCAATCACAGTATACCAATGAGCATCCCATGGTATCTGATAAAGAATCACTGCAGGGTTTGATACTACAGGACAACAGGGTACTAATATTTTATTAATTTTCTCAAATCTTGAACTATTCTATATTTTCCAATAGGCGTTTTAAGTCCCATGATTGGCGAATTAAAAGGACTGCTCAATATTTCTTTTAGAATACCCTGTTCAATCATTTGATCAATTACTGGAGCAACTTCCGCTTTTACTTCAGGGCTCATTCTGTATTGTGGTGTATTTGGATATATTGCACCTTCCTTTACCACAATTTTAACTGGGTCTAGTTTTGCCATAAGACCAATTTACATCTGACCTCGCTGTATTCCTCAATTCATCAGGCAAATCACTCTTGGTAAGAAGTGAAAACATCTCATCCACCTCTGTTACCTGTTTTGTTAGCATCATTTTGAAAGCCATGTCTTCATCCAGTGTTTGGAAAACCACACCATCAGGCGTACAAAAGATGGAGCAGTTAATTTTGCACAATAAGTCCCTACCTAATGGATTTACTGGACTCGAGTCGCATACCACACAAACCGATGTGTGTTTCTGAAATTCCCAATATTCATTTCTATTAGTTTTGTGACTGGGGTCCTACTCTGTTTATTTGAGACTCCTACAACTTGGATAGTTTCTCCCGAGAGGGGTAGGTTTGGGATTTTTGCTGTTCTTACAGTAGAACGAGTAATGCCTGTATCCACTAGGAAAGTGCTATCATTTCCTTCAACCTTCCTATCAACAAAAGGACCTGACTGATCTACTGTCAAGGAAGTGCCAAGCATGCACTCCTCCTCCTCCCCCAGGCACCGTCATTGTGACATCTCTAAGTTACTCACATCACTTTGCCTCCAATATTGTTGAACGGTCTGTGTATTCTTACCACTTTCTCCACGCAATCCGGTGTTCACACTGTATCTCTGCACCTGAGCATTCAAATTGTTGGGCAAAGGGGCTTGTGGAGCCTGTAACTGAGGAGTAACTATCTGTTGCTGTTGGTTCACAAGCACCTCATTCTGCATCTGTGGATTTAAAATTTGATTTACTCGATTACTCTGTTGTATATTTCTACACTCATTCTTCCAATGTCCAATGTCCGCATCCATGACAAGGATATTATTTTTTTTGCTTCATCTCTACTCATTTGACCTTTTCCTTTATTTCCATTGAATACTTGACTATTCTGATTCTGCACCTTCGTCTGGTTGTCATTTTGAGAACCAGAAGCTGCCTCTTGGTGTTCTCTCAACTTCACCTGTGCCCACATAATTTTCTCTTTTAACTTTTTATGTTTTGCATCAATGTCATCAATACAGTACTTTGCATACTTTAGGATGTGATCGATTGGCTTGCTTTGCCAACAAAGCATATGCTGTTGAATCATCCGACTAATATCTGATATTAGCCCATACACAAACCTATATACAAAATGTCCAATATCTTTATCACCAATGTTCTCAAATCCACTATACTGTTTATATACCTGCAACAACCTTTCATACTATGCATGCACTGACTCCTTAGGTTCTTGAGTTGTTCTATTTTAACCCAATCGGTTTCTTTGGGGGGAATTTTCCCTTTCAGAAAGGTAATCACTTGATTATATTTTTTGATTACGTCCTCTGAAGGTGCACCTGTCTTTGTGTCTCTAAGGTACTATTCAGTTGGCCAATCAACTTTGATTTTACATTCTGTCCACAAATCTGTTGCTACCACTATGTCAAACAGGCCATCCAAATCTTTTAACAAAACATTTGAAACCTTAACAAATCTCTCTATCTGCTTGTACCATTCAATTGGTTTCTCTCTCAATCTAGGGAAGTCATTTGTAAAGGATAAAATATCCTGTCTACTCCATGGAACTTGAACATATCCACCACCAGGGACTTCTCTCATCGGACACATCCTTTCAATGATTCAATCTCCCTCAAAGGAAATGTAGATACTTCCTTTGTAGCTGCTTCATCTCTTGTCTTTGTCCATCTACTTCTCCATTTATCTACGTCTCACAATGTCTTCAAAATGTACATTAATTCCTTTATTTGCAATCTTCTTCCTGATGCATTCAAACTTTCCTAGTCCGTTTCAGTAAACTCTGATCTATAGGGTTTTTGTAGTATTTTTGACTTCTCGATATCTATTCCATATTCTAAAGCTGCTTCTGCAATCTTCTCATGAAGATTCTTTGTCCTCCAAGTTATACTTTTGCACAGAAACAACAACTCTTCATCTCCATATGAACCTAATTTGTCAAGACGTATCGTACCATGATCATTTCTTCTAAATCCACCCTCAACTTGCTTACATCTATAGCTTTTGGTGGCATTTTCTGCTTTCCTAATCCTTTTGCCCATTCCTCCTTATCTTCAGGAGAACATTCAGCAGAACTTCCTGCCACTGGAGTAACAGTTGATACTTTCTTCCTTACATCTATGGGTGAAATTATTTTAGGGGTCTCAGTCACTGTCTCAATATTTGGGAGATCTAATAATGAAACATTTGAATCACTCTCACTAGTTTGATCTTTTAGCATGACTATCTCCTTACTAGTACTATTCAGGGTGACTACCACATTCTGTGATTTCAGTGTACCTCATTTATCACCATGCAACGGAATAACAGGACCAATAGTTACTGGTACTGTCAATGCTTCAGCATTCAAACCTCTCTGCTTTATTTTCTGAATTATCTCTTCTTTGGTTTTATTCAATGCATCCCTTTCTTTTTCTTGTGATGCTCAAATGACTGGTGGATCATACAGAACTTGTGGAACCAATGGAGTTCCCATCATAGGGGCACTTGGAGTTGTATCTCTAGTACTTTCTTGATAAGGCGGATGTCTTTTTATTAGAATATCTTCCAACAACTCATCATCAGACTCATCGCACCCTATTCCTGTCACACCCATGTGTTTTATTTATTCCTTACTTTCGTTCCCTTCCTTGTCTTCAGCCATTAATACTGG
This sequence comes from Lissotriton helveticus, assembly GCF_964261635.1. Lineage (NCBI taxonomy): Eukaryota > Metazoa > Chordata > Amphibia > Caudata > Salamandridae > Lissotriton > Lissotriton helveticus. The sequence goes on from NC_136072.1 coordinate 966,634,272, forward strand.
ATACAAACCCTCCGATACTACAGCCCTTCTCTATCTTTTCATCTGATCCAGTCGAGTGTCATATGGATATCTGTGTATAAATCCACCATTGATTCTTCTACCTCCTCTATACTTCTCCAATTCATATGCCTCAGTTTCCATACTTCCAAAGCTTCATACTGTGTTAACCTAGGTTTTAATTCTAATGAATTCATCCTGATTCTCAAATTCTGAAGAATCCTCCCATTAAATGTACCCTATTCCAGAAAAGCCAGAACACCATCACCTTTTTTATACTCCACCAAATTCTCCAAACATACGCACGTATGATATCCACTTTCCATCATCATAAAGGAACCAGGCATAAGAACTCCTTCCCTAGTCACAACTCTTTTGTCCTTTTTAAAGAAATTCTTAATTTTATTAATCAGTTTCATTCTTCCGATTCTTGTAATTTAACTAATTCAGTTGGAAAAATTGCAAAACCCTTCTGTGTTTCACGGACTCTGTTCGTTAACACTCTTCCTATACCAGCCCGACTCACACCAACAGTCTAATCCGGGCTCACTACGTATTCCTCTCTTTAACCAATACCAGCACAATACCTTTTTGCTGGCCAATCAGAGCTTACAACACCCACTTGTTTGACCAATACCAGCACGACTCTTGTGACGTCAGTATTTCTCCTGCTACTGACCCTCTCTTTACAAGGTATTACGAAAATGTATTTTCTAACTTTTCTTTATAATTCTTTTTTTATTAGTAACAACATAAAAACAGCGCTACTCTGTCTGCTCTTCTAAACCAAAGAAAGTTTCTTCACTCGCTTCAAAGAGAAAATTCCTTCCTTTCACTATGAGTAAAAACAACTTTTTACCCTTCACTTAAGCTTGGGAGGGCCTGTTACTCCTCTAGGGTTACTCCTCCTCTGGGTAAGGCCAAAGTTTCACAGGCAGGCCCTCTGCTAACACTCACACTCTACTCTTACACAATATAGTCTCTAATATAATACTGCCAGCCCAGCATAGCTTCTCAGTATAATGACAACAGACGAGTAACCTTCTGCAGTGTGATTTCCTCACCACACTCTTCTGAATTCCATTCCCGGGATTCCCAGGTATCTCTATACCTGTGCTTCCAAACAACATAAAATGCGACACTAACGCTTAGGGGCCTATTACGCTGCCACCAGAACGGTAAACAGGACCACCCGCTAGAGGTGTCGGCCACCTTGTGCATGCCAATATAGGGGGATACCATAGGTACCCCCAAGTGCAGCCCCCCACCCCCTCCGGGTACCAGAATGGGCCCTAACAGTGTTTTACCAAATGCTTTTCCATGGCGGAGTCTCCCACCCGGTCGGCAATCCGACCAATGGAAAAGTGGCAGACGGTCTTTCCATCCGCCATGGTGCCCCCGCCATACTAATATGGCGGGGGTGAACCAGGGACATTTGGCGGGCGGATCACCACTGCCGAGCCAGCGGTGGCCACCGCAGGCACGGCGGTTGCAATACGCCCGATATGCTAATAGGCCCCTTAGTGTTAAACATATAGTCAATAACCAAAAATTTGATTAATAATCAATGATCAATAATCACCAAACTAATCCATAATAACCTCACGCTCTGCTACCACAATAACTGATCCAGCGAAAAGCCAGGGATAAACAAATCCCAGTCAACAAATATTTTAAATGGGCCCACATACTCATTCAAGTTTCCTGGCTATTTCGCTTGGGGTCAAGTTTTATATTCACTTTGTTCTTGATCAGTCAAAGCCTAACTAATCTTCACAGGTCAACACTCTTCCTTGGGTCAATGGACAATTAGTCAAGTAGTTGATGGTGATATTAACTAAATGTAATTCTTAATGAAATAACTACAGACTCTGGATAAGATTAAATGAATTTTATCTAATATTTCAGTCAAAATAAATGCTCATTTGTACCGATTCACAGTGCAAACTCCATCAACTTTCAGGGGAGAGAAAAATTCATTTATCAAATTCATTCAATTCACAGACACATTCAACAATTCAATGCATTCAGATTGGATAGATGAAGAGATCTAAGACATAATAACTCATACATTTGCAAACGATATGCAAATTTAAGACAGAATAATAATTACCCAATGGTGAAACGGGAAACCCAACCCTCTGGCCAAAGTACTGGTGGAGGTCTCCTGATTAATAAATCAGGAGACAAAGGCTATAGGACAGGATCAGGACAGGATAATACTTACTAAACTTCTCTAGAACCCTGACGCACCGGAACGCATACCTCTCTTATTCTCTCTCTCTCTCCCTCCTCGATATTCTTCTGCAATCTTCAATCTAATCAGGCTGTCTTTCAGGAATGAATCTTCACAGCCTGTTCTCTTCTTTCAATCAGCAGCTCTTGCCCACACTGCTCTCAGCAGAAAAAACCCCAGCAATTTCCAGCAGCACTAACTCTGAATCTTTCATTCACCTTCATTATAGTCTTCAGTTCTGCATGTCCCACCCTTAAAAGTTGCAAATATCAGTGGATCATGGACTGTGATTGGACAAGGGCAGGGGAGTTGTCATCACCTCATGCTGTCATACTCAATTTCTTAACTAATTTCTTTGTGTAGCAAAACCCTTCCCCTTTAGCTCATTTATTATTCTGCCTTATTATTTTCCCATGTATCAATGTAATCAATTCATCAATAGGATTCTACAGTCGAGGATAGCGTCCCCACAGTAGCTTGTCCTTTTCTTAATTTTTTTTTCTTTTCTATCCTCATTAGCCTTTTCGCCACCCATTTCTAACCATACGATACCGCCCATGAGCTTTTATCTCATATATCAGCTTTGTATTCAACGGCGCATGCAATGCTACTTCGAACATAGCTTCTTTTGTGCACACCGGCCCAAGTTCAAAAGTAGACACTACTGCCTTGTCAATTCCATTTCCTGACAAAGAGGAAAAAGAAACCGCCGGTGAGATAGGCCAAGACCTGAATCATTGGATTATTATTGGTATGTCACCTTCACCCTACCCTAAATTCCCTCCCTCACCCAAAGTGTGTCAAAAATATTGTCCAACATTTACGCTTCTTCTTAATCTGATCCAGTGTATCTACTTTAGCAGTATATCTCATGGCTCGTACTCAATCCAAAATCTTTGGAGATAGGGGAGACACCCATAAATTACAAATCTCCCTCCGGGCTAGGAGAATCCCATAAAAGACCAGTTTAGCTCTGTCATCCATATCTTTACTCTACAAATTATATCTTCCAGTTAAGATTAGCTGAGGGCTTACCTCAATCTTTTGATCAGCAGCTTGTGATAAACAATTACTTACGGCCTCCCAGAACTCCCTGATGTTCGGACAATCCACAAACGTGCAAGTCATCCTCATTAGGGCTCCTGCATTTAGGGCATTCCACCAGCCTGCCAGCCTTAAATTTCGAAAGTCTACGAGGAGACCAGTATGCCCTGTGAATTGTAAACAAATGGTTTCGCCTTAAATTTGCGGGTTTGACTATTTTATATAGCATAGCCATAGTTACTTGCCATTGTGTGTCTGTTGCGACGTCCGGCAAGCAATCACCCCAAAGGGCCTCAGGAAGTGCAAACACGCCGTCCTCCATCTCAACTATCGCCCAATACCATAGAGCCACTTCCTTTTTATACATTTGGGTTGAATAGATCTTTTCTTCCAGCTCGTTTTGAAGTCCGACAGTATTTTCCGCTTTGCATGCCCAGGTGTCAATTTGCAGATACTTAAATTTTGAGAAGCCCCAACCCCAAATGGCCTCACTTTGACCCCACCCAATCAGCTTTCCATCTGGAAAAAGGTTGCCCCATCGCTCCAAGCCCAGCGTTCTGAAAGGAGTAGCCAGTGCATCCTTAGACCAGAGAGGTGCCCCTGGACTATCCCATATTGGGGCCATGTGCCCATAGTAGGGAATCTTTAATACTCTCCTTATCCTATACCAAAGCTCCGCCACATCATGCAATATCTTGAGCCTTACTTTCTTGTATCAGGATCAGAGAATTTACACAAGAAGCCATATTCGTTATATTTACACATCTTCAGCATTGCAGCAAACAATGTTCCAATAGTTGTGGCCGTCGGAATGTTCAACAGTATTCTAAAGTTTTATAACTGAAAAGCCCAAAAATACAACTGAAAATCAGGGGCCGCCAATCCCCCTTTAACCAATTTGCGTCTTATCTTGTTCCAGGATAGACGAGATCCTTTCGAGGTCCAAATGAATGAACAAATCTCACTGTGCAGCCTCTTAAAGCAATCCTTTTTAAATGCTAGTAGGAAAGTTTCAAACAAAAAAGTAAATTTTGGCAGAACCATCATCTTTACTAGATTAGTACGGCCATACAAGTTAAGCGATAAATGTCCCCAACCTCGCAGCATAGCTCCTACTTTTCTTTTAATCCTTAAAAAGTTCGTTTTCGTTAAATCGTCAAGATTCTGTGTGATCGTTACCCCTAAATATCTCATCTCAGCTTTACAATTAATTAGTCCTGTATCCAAATTCCACGCCATTATCTCGGTCTTATCTTCATTTATCTCATATCCTGAGACAAGTCCATACTCTTTAGTTACTTCGAACAGACCTTGCATTGCTTGTTGCAAATTAGGGGTATAAATGATTATATCATCAGCATACAGTCCTATTTTCTTGGACCACCCTTCTACAACAAAATGGGGGATATTTTTAGCATTCCTAATCCTACAGGCCAGGGGCTCTATGTATAAATCAAACAATAAAGGGGATAGTGGGCATCCCTGCCGTGTACCCCGCATCACCTTGATGGACTGGGTTAGAATCCCATTAATCAATACCTTAGATGTAGGGGAATTATACAATGCTAATAGTGAATTAGTGAAATACGACCCTAACTCAAGATGTCCCAAAAGGGCCTTTAAAAAAGACCAATTTACCCGGTCCAAAGCCTTGGCGGCGTCCAGCGCTATGAACGCCAAGGGAAGTTTATGGGCCGTATCCAAATCTATTGCACCTATTAGGGAAAAAGTGAGTTCCTTTCGGAACCTACCCTTAATGAATCATTACTAATTTGGAAATAACCAGACTTAACCTATCAGCCATTATTTTAGCAAAAAGTTTATAATCGCAATTTAATAGCGAGATGGGTCTATAGGAATCTAAATATTTCGGTGATTTCCCTGGTTTTGGAATTAAAACTATAGTTGCTTCATTCCATGAGTTCGGTAAAGCCGCCTCTCCCCGAAAAATGCTATTAAATAGTTGAAAAATTAGAGGCGCAATATTCCCACTCAACACTTTATACACCTCAGCCGGCAGGCCATCTGGCCCCGGGGCCTTGCCTCTCTTTCGCAACTTAATAGCATTTTCAACTTCAGTTAAAGATATTTCCCCATTTAAAACCTGCTTAAACTCAGATGGGAGTGGGTTTTCCAACTGTAGCCTCCCCTTATTGCTGAAAATTCCGGATTTAAATCCTCCTTATAAACTTTTGAAAAATAATCAAAGAAAGCATCCGCTATTCCTTTACTCTTTATGATGGTAGTATTTGTCCCTGCCGGCTTCACTTCCTCAATGAAATTGTGGACCTGGTCTTTCTTCGCCTTCCATGCTAAAAGTTTACCGCCACCCTCACCATAACGAAAGTGAGCCAGCTGACTGGCTTCCCATTTTTCCTTAATTCTATAGGTGAGGACTGCCATTAAATCCGATTTCAAATCTTCCAAATTATGCAAGACCTGCATATCTATTGTTGATTCACCAGAATTAGTTATCTTAGCCTCACACAAACAAATATTTTCTTCCAATTCAGTGACTTTATTTTAGTAGGATCTTCGCTTTTTCGCTCCCTGCGCTCCCAATCTACCTCTCAAAAAAGCGTTGCAGGTCTCCCAAACTATCTCAATCGTTGCCGTGCCAATATTTTTATCCCCAAAAACTTCTAGCTCTTCACTAACCACTTCTAAGCAATTTTTATCTAAAAGGACTGTACGGTCTAACCTCCAGATTGAATCCGATCCGCTCGATTTTAACTTCATGCTTAGTGAAATAGCCTAATGATCTGAAATATGAACACCTACGTGTCCTGCCGCCGTCACCAAGTTCTTTATTCTAGAATCCACCAGAAAATAGTCAATTCGGGATCTCTGCTTATATTTTTTATTATAGTACGTGTATCCTAGCTGTTGACCTTGTTTTATCCTCCAAATGTCACACAACCCAAACTGAGTCATCAGTAGCCTAACTCTATTGGACATTTTGGAGTTCATCAGCCCTCATGATTTTGCTGACCGATCTAAATTATAATCCAATACAGCATTAAAATCTCCGGCCATGATTATTTTCCCCGTAAGTCCTAGCAGCTCCCTAGCCACAATATCCAGGGGTCCTTCATCATCCAAATTTGGACCGTAATAACCAAATATAACTAGTGGTTCAAGTTTCACTTTTACTCTCAAAATCAGCCATCTACCTTTTGGGTCTGCCACCGTTGATTCTACACACAAATATACCCCCTTTCTAACCAAAACTGCCACCCCTTTTGTAACTATAGTTTGCGAGGTGTAAAACGAATAAGCAACCCACCTTTGGTCCAACAAAATTTCCTTACACTGAGTGGCAGTTAAATGCGTTTCTTGTAAAATAATATTATGAGCTTGTGAGTCCTCTAAATATTTTAATATTGCCCGCCTCCTGGATCTAACACGTAAACCGTTGACATTCCATGACAGAAATTTCAATTCCATTATGTTAGCCCCACTTATCATATTCAGTACAAAATATTCCATACGTCCTGGTGATAACTAAGCTTCTCAGGAATTTTTTTCCTATGTTTTTCCCACCCATACCCTCCCCCCGCCACCCCCCACCTACCCCCCTGCTACTACTACACCCCCCCTCCCATGGAAAACCCAACCGACCTCCCCATGGCCTTGGCCCTGAGGGTGCCTACCGTGGTGGTGCAAAATAGCTCAACTACAATAATTAACACATTATATGCATGCCTCCTACTAGAAAAATAAATATTAGATTTTGCCCATTTTGAGTCTTAACACAATACTATATCTTCCCACCTGCCTGCTGAGCCATCTCCTGACACTGTTCAATAAATATATCTACTTCTTCAACCACTCAGAAATTCTACATCTTGTTTCGCCACATTACTTTAAGAAAAGCTGGAAATTTGAGTTTAACCGTGGCTCCCAGACCTCTGAGAGGCTCAATATGTTTACCTAGCTCCCACTGTCTGTTCGCTGTAACAGGAGACAGGTCAGATCTTACTTCAATTTTCATCCCGTCAACTAAAATATTTTTCTTCTTTAGAGCGGCTGATAGAATTTTCTCCTTTAAATTATATGTCAGAAAATTTACTAAGATCTTTCTAGGTTTAGTGCGGTTCGGATTCAACCGGAAGGGATCTCGGTGAACCCTCTGAATGTCTGCTAAGATCCCCTCCTCATCCTCATCCAATTCCAATTCACATATTAAGAGATGTACTACATATTTCTTGATATCTGACCCCTCTTTCCCTTCTGGCAGTTTCAACATTTTTAGGTTATTGCGTCTTTGCATATTCTCAAGCCTCTCCACTCTCTCTTCCTGAGCCCTCTCTCTAAACTTAATTTCTTCAATCTCTCTACGATGATCCACAACAGACTCACGGAGCTTCTTTGCCTCGACCTCTAACACTTCTGTGCGAGAGCTTAATTTGTTAAATTTGGCCTCTAATATGCTGCACGAGGCTCGAATGTTTTCTTGATTTAATTTAGAAATCTCGAACCCCTTATGCATATCCAAGTCTAGCTTTTTTAGTAGCGCAATTACTGGAATATCTGGATTACCTAACTCTTCCTCATTATTCTCTAAGGGATTTTTCTCAATGGCACAAACATCGACCACCTATTGCCCCTCCTAACACCTCGGGCTGAACCATTTTAGATGTCGACTGGTCTGTCAGGACCAACTCATTCACGACCTCGACTGGACCTTCCCCCTCCATTTCTAACATGAGAACTTGATACCGGTTAGGACTCAGGTGGCAGGACCAGTCTGATATACTTTCGGTCGTCAAAACCACCCCACTCCCCTCGTCTTCAGAATTTGTACTCTCACTGGGGTTCACAAGGTTAGGTTTTAATATCAAAGGGCCCGATTCACAGAATGAACTTAAGACAAAATCCTAAACTTACTACAATTTGGTATTCACAGAATGCACTTACTACAATTTGGCATTCACAGAATGCACTTACTACTTTCGGAATTCACAGAATGAACTTACTACTTTTGGGATTCACAGAATAAACTTACTACTTTCGGTATTCACAGAATTGATTTAAGCTCTACTAACTTTACGTCCGCCGCCGGGGAGTAATTTACGGCCCGTAATCGTAAATTACGGCATTGTGCCGTAATTTACGATTACGGGCCGTAATTTACAATTACGGGGCGTAAATTACGATTGCTGGCCGTTGGTCTTGTTAGTCAAGGGGAATCACCTGGCCAAGGTCCACCCATCCCCCAACATGGATCAGCTGACACACAGCAGCCAATGCCAGCCAACAGCTCCATTTTGCCATGGTGTATGCTGCCACTGCCTACCATCCCCCACCACGCTCCAGCTAAAGCCAATTAACACTAATTGACCAGTACCACAACACACATTAAAGCAGCACACAGTGAAGGAACAGGTTTGGCCACAGAGAGACTGTTACGACAACGCTTCCAGTGCCAGAGACCATGGAGATGCGCAGAAAAAAAAGGTTCTCAGCAGAGGAGACCACCATGCTCGTGGAATACATAGTAAGGCACCACAAGCGCCTATATGGGCTACCACCACATTGCACCAGTGGTGCACAGAAGCACGAACTATGGCAGCAGATAGCCACTGCTGTCTCAGCCCTGGGGGTGGAGAGGCGAACTGTACAGGACATTAAAAAAAAGTGGCAGGACGAAAAGCAGAGGGTTAAGGAAAAGTACTCCAGGATAGAACTGAGGAGAGTCCTCCCTGCTGCATGCCCTGGACCCCGCATCCAGCTCACCCCACTGGAGGAGGATATCCTAACAACTATACACCCCCACTTGGTCCATGGGCTGCCTGTTAGTGACGTCCGCTACGTGGTACCAGGTAAGTGGAATGAAAAGAATAAGTGCATGAAGAGATTGTCTGTGTTACAGTGTCATAGTGATCATGGAAATTGTCCAAAATGCATATAAATATATGGTTAGTCAGAGACTCATGTGTCACCCACTACGTAGCACCACAAGTCCCAGAATCCTTTGCATCAGAAAAGGCTAATACCCACCACCCTATTAAAAACATGTGCACAGTACTGATGCCATACATACACAACCCAGATAATTCAATAACTGTACATATTGACTGAAAATGTGCAATGACAAATGGAAATTTAAAAATATGTTAAATAGATAAATTAGCTAAAGACAAACATTAGCAGGGAAGCGCCAGTACCAATGTGACATGCAATTCAACCCTTGCGCAAACACGGATGTGTTGTGTACATATGGTGGTGCACTGTGGTGCAGGGATAAACAGATGTGTGTTGAATCTGATGGTGTCTAGGGGGGCTTTGCTGAAGTTGTGTCGCAAGAGCGTTGCAACTCCAACAATGTCCATGCACTGCCCATACCTAGCGTGCTGTGCCACTCCTTACGTCTGCTTCAAGCAGGCGTAAGGTTGTTTCGCAGCGGCCTCTGATAAGTGATACTGTGAAATCATGTAGATTACACTGACTCACTTGGACGCGGCATATCCCAAAAGAGTGCACACCCTGCCTACCTCCAAGCTGACATTGCGCAGGGCCTCACAACATGACGATTCACCCTAGTAGCGTCACATTGCAAATAATCCTAAATGTGTTGTCTGTTGTAAACCACCGTCGTGTCACAGAAGTGATGCAACAACTGTGTAAATTATTTTTCTAGGGGGTCGTAAACCTGCCACAAAATCTCCAAAAAGTACTTCACCCTGTGCCAGCCTAAATCACAAAGCAGATGGTGAGAGTATCCTCTGATGTAAATATGTCCAACACATATCCTGTTGTCCAATTTCCACTCTGCCACACCATTACATCCCCAACACACCACTGCTCCTACCTGCCCCATCTGCGGCAGTTCCGCACAGTACTGTTATCACACAGAATATATGGGCAAATCCCCGAAACGTTACACAAGCACATTTCCCATTTGTCAACTTTTCTCTCTTCGCACCCATTGACACATCCAGCCAGAGCACAGACAACGGCAGTAGCAGAGGGCACCGCATCGCATAGGAGGAATCGGCAACGTACCGAGGAAGGCATGTCAACCACACAAACTGGTAAATCAAAGTGAACAGGAGATGGTCAAAATGCATATATCGTCAGAAGACGACAGAGGGACAAATAGTGCCCAGCTATGTAAGTCAACCGTTTATGCTACATTTGCAGCATTACAATTGGAGTTGTCAATGGACATTCACCTTTAACATATGACATTTGTGAACAGCGAAAGACAAATCATAAAATGTCTTGGCTCATCATACCTTTGTAAATGTGGTACACAACATGTATTACACCAACAAACCCAGAACGGGGAAAGCAATCCTGTAATCGAGGGCCACAACAAGTCAAAAGGGTGTACACACCATATTGTAATAGTGTATGTAGACCTTATCAAGAAATAGCATTTGCACCGATACGGAAATGAAGACCAAACAGTGAGATACCAGTCTCGGTAGTATTGACAATGCATACACTGTCCAACTTCTAATCTGTCATACATACTTCATTCAGCACAGTCCAAACAGCTGATCATGTACTGCGTACATTGGATGGATAATTTCCGGACATCAACAAAACACGATAGTGGACTTTACCTCTGGATTCGTAGGCATGTCATTGTGACATAGGTGATACAAAAGGGGATGATGGACGGAGCGTTTGAGCAAATCAAACACTCACCCCAGTCAACTGATCTGGGTTTAATCCATCACCATTCTTTAGCCCACTCAGCCACCCCATTTCAGACATGGCTATATGCAAATCAGTCTGACCCTGTGCCTCATGGGAACAGTCCAGCCCGAACTGCCAAGCCATGTCTTCCATGGACCGGAAACAAGCATCCTGGGACCGGTTTCGGATTCATAATCCTCATCAGCCAGGCTATCTTGAATCCAGTGGCCAAGTGAGCGAGGGACTCACGTCTGAACATACCCTGCCACACTTAGGGCGAACAAAGCGATACAAAAGAGGATGATGGACGGAGCGTTTGAGCAAATCAAGCACTCACCCCCAGTCAACTGATCTGGGTTTAATCCATCACCATTCTTTAGCCCACTCAGCCACCCCATTTCAGACATGGCTATATGAAAATCAGTCTGACCCTGTGCCTCATGGGAACAGTCCAGCCCGAAATGCCAAGCCATGTCTTCCATGGACCGCAAACAAGCATCCTGGGACCGGTTTCGGATTCATAATCCTCATCAGCTGGGCTATCTTGAATCCAGTGGCCAAGTGAGCAAGGGACTCACGACTGAGCATACCCTGCCACACTTAGGGCGAACAAAGCGATACAAAAGGGGATGATGGACGGAGCGTTTGAGCAAATCAAACACTCACTCCCAGTCAACTGATCTGGGTTTAATCCATCACCATTCTTTAGCCCACTCAGCCACCCGATTTCAGACATGGCTATATGCAAATCAGTCGGACCCTGTGCCTCATGGGAACAGTCCAGCCCGAACTGCCAATCCATGTCTTCCATGGACCGGAAATAAGCATCCTGGGACCGGTTTCGGATTCATAATCCTCATCAGCCAGGCTATCTTGAATCCAGTGGCCAAGTGAGCAAGGGACTCACGTCTGAGCATACCCTGCCACACTTAGGGCGAACAAAGCGATAAAAAAGGGGATGATGGACGGAGCGTTTGAGCAAATCAAACACTCACCCCCAGTCAACTGATCTGGGTTTAATCCATCACCATTCTTTAGCCCACTCAGCCACCCCATTTCAGACATGGCTATATGCAAATCAGTCTGACCCTGTGCCTCATGGGAACAGTCCAGCCCGAACTGCCAAGCCAGTGGAGAAGTGTGGCTCACTGGTTAGAGGAGGCAGACCTGGAAGCAGAGGTCAGCCCGGGACCAGGGTTCAATTCCCGGATCGGCGGGGTCTTGAGTCCTAAAATGTCCATGGACTTGACAATTCTCGCTCCGGTGCCTACTCGATTCACGGGTTCACACTCTACGACTCTGGGCAATAGCTTGCTTAATCTCCACAACGGCCCCTCGCGGCGGGATGCCTGGCTTTCACCTTGCGGATACCATGCCGGGGTTATCTCACAGGGGAATACCAGGACGGGTTCCCTAAGCAAGCGCTTAGAAACCGCTTGGTGATTTGCGCTATATAAATTCCTGTACATTTACATTTACATTTACATGTCTTCCATGGACCGGAAACAAGCATCCTGGGACCGGTTTCGGATTCATAATCCTCATCAGCCAGGCTATCTTGAATCCAGTGGCCAAGTGAGCAAGGGACTCACGTCTGAGCATACCCTGCCACACTTAGGGCGAACAAAGCGATACAAAAGGGGATGATGGACGGAGCGTTTGAGCAAATCAAACACTCACCCCCAGTCAACTGATCTGGGTTTAATCCATCACCATTCTTTAGCCCACTCAGCCACCCCATTTCAGACATGGCTATATGCAAATCAGTCTGACCATGTGCCTCATGGGAACAGACCAGCCCGAACTGCCAAGCCATGTCTTCCATGGACCGGACACAAGCATCCTGGGACCGGTTTCGGATTCATAATCCTCATCAGCCAGGCTATCTTGAATCCAGTGGCCAAGTGAGCAAGGGACTCACGTCTGAGCATACCCAGCCACACTTAGGACGAACAAAGCGATACAAAAGGGGATGATGGACGGAGCGTTTGAGCAAATCAAACACTCACCCCCAGTCAACTGATCTGGGTTTAATCCATCACCATTCTTTAGCCCACTCAGCCACCCCATTTCAGACATGGCTCTATGCAAATCAGTCTGACCCTGTGCCTCATGGGAACAGTCCAGCCCGAACTGCCAAGCCATGTCTTCCATGGACCGGAAACAAGCATCCTGGGACCTGTTTCGGATTCATAATCCTCATCAGCCAGGCTATCTTGAATCCAGTGGCATAGGTAGCATCAAGGTAGTGGGCCCAATCTAAGTTATATGTGGGATCACTCATTACATAATGTATGACACACTTCTGCAACGGTGGTGAACATGACTGCTTGTGCCCGTCCTGTGCCAGAAATTGAATGCATCACATGTGGCAGCAGGAATGTAAAGTTGCTAAACAAACTTATCATTGTAGGTACAATGTTGTCCTCCCAGAACCCCAGACGCCCACTGACTTCTGCTACTAGGTTGGACTTGACATCTGTCCAGGGACCACCTACTGCTCCGGTGCAGGGCCACGGTAAGTTAAGCTTGCTGAATGCTTATTAAATGTGCCTTTCACCTCCACCGTATGTGTTGTACAACACTGTTATCCTGCATCACAATATGCTCACGTAGGGCATTTGAACACATGGCCAATCAGACCCTGGTGGAAATGTCCACAACACAACAGGCTTGCAATTCAATGATATGCTAAATCCCTATCAAAATTAACATGGTCAAATCAACATGAAATTGGTATGGCTGGGGCACACACTGGTGCCAGTTGTGTACCTGTGAGATGGGTGTAGGGGCTGCTATGGTGAATCTTCATGCAGTTACACCTGCAAAATGATTTGGCTGAAGGGCAACAGGATAATCCAGTGCAGGTGGGAAGATTCAAAGCTTCTCACCTCATCTGCAATGTCTGATCTAAACCAAATGTTGTCTTCTGCTTGCCTTCCTTTTACCATATTCAAATGTATAGGTGAGTGTATGAAATATGAGGTTTGGATGTCTGCTGCACAAGACACCATCTGTTGTCATGTAAGTAGTACCATTATGTTGGAAATGGAGAATGGGAACAGAGAACACTCAAAGGATGGACATTAGTAATCTGTGTTCGCTCATTCAAAAATGAGCTGTGTGACCTCATGGGTAGGGAAGCACAAATGGGCAACATCAGGCCCCTGACAACTGCACATCTCACACATGAACTCCTTTCTGACTTGTCAACAGACAACCTTACACCCATGAAAAAAGTCAGTCACAATGGTAAGGGTGAAATCAGTAACCTTCTCATACAAGTTCATCAGTTGATGTGTCATCTTATTGATGTCAGTGCTGCATGGCTGTAAGCTAGCAAATGCTGCTTGTGAGCAGGTGCCCACATGTTAAGTCAATGAGCTACACATGCTGCACATCGTCCTTGATTATCCACAAATGGCTAATGAGGATGTAATTGGATCTCATAGCTACAATCTGTTGTACTAAAATATGGACATGTATTTCTCATCACAGGTGCTGACAGGATGAGACCACTGCAGCGGACACCATCCCGGGGGTTGCATGACATCCTGGCTGCAGCTGTGAAACTGTCACGCACCTGTCCCAAAGGTAAATCGGGCATGAGGAGTGTCAACAGCTTAGATTTCAAAGCCATTACAGAGATAGAGATCCCCTTCTACATGGAATCAACAATTGTTGATTACATTGTGAAATACAGACCAGGAGTGACACATATGCAGGTCTGTCATTTGGTGAGGCAGATTGTTGAGAATGTTGTTTCTACCCTCTACAGCTATTTCTACAACAACTATGATGAGACAGGTGCAGCAGGATACACCAGGAGGGAACGCAAAGGGACAGAGAGTTGGGGCTGGAGCTGGTGAGTTTGCTAGTATCATGTAGATCTCCGTGTAACACCCCAGTGCTATGGTGTGAGCGGCCATTTGTGGTGGTACCCTAACATGATGACATGATCCTCATCTGCTGATGCAAAGTGCAGTAAATACAACCCTGGTGTTGCTGCACATGTAATACCTGGTCAATCACTAATACAGTTGCAACCTCTGTGTTTCAGATGATGCTGAGGGAGAGGCAGACAGCCC
Organism: Lissotriton helveticus; assembly: GCF_964261635.1. NCBI lineage: Eukaryota > Metazoa > Chordata > Amphibia > Caudata > Salamandridae > Lissotriton > Lissotriton helveticus. The sequence goes on from NC_136072.1 coordinate 966,649,287, forward strand.
AACAACCAGTGGTGGCCGACGGGCAATCCGAGGGGAGAATCCTCTGATCCTCCAGGCAGCAATGTCGGCTGCGACTCATGCCCAAGAGGAGGAGGATCAAGATCAAGAGGACGTTGACTTTGAGGAGGATGATGAGTACATTTCTATTGACTCCGGGGATGACAATACTGACGTCCTGGACTCACATCCTCTGACAAGCAACGCCCGTCTGCCTCCTCTCAAACCATCAACAACACGGCATACATCAAACCATCCACGGCTCCCACACATCCACTCACAGACATCACTTACTCACAGCCCTCACGTCCGTGACCGACATGGTGGTTCCCCTACCCACTCTTCCCTACGCAGTTTATCCCAGCCATTCTCTCCAACAACTGTGGGAAGTACCAGCCCTGTTGTGGACCGGTATCCCCTGGGCACCCTACTACTGCCCACAGACTTCTACCTACCCCCCCCCTGTTGTTGGACCTGCTCATCTCATCCCTGGCAGACACCAGCAGAGGGGGCCTGCACGTGACGATGGTGGCCAGTGGGAGCAGGACTTCTTCCGACAGCAGGCAGATGTGAGGCAGGACATTCGGGCCATAGGGGCTACCCTGTCTGACATTTCTGGGTCCCTGCAGGGCATGGCCCAATTCCCTCAGGTGGTGGACAGGATGGGCCAAGCTTTGGATAGGATGGATAGCATTTGGCAGGAAATGTCTAGAAATATGAGAGACCTGATATCCATCCAAAGGGAAGAGAGTGCAAGACACCATGCCTTGGCCATGAAGATGATGGAGGGCATGGTGAGAGTGATCCAAAGTCTACCTTCACGGCCAACGCAGGGAGGGGAACAATCATGTCGGTCTGTAGGACAGCACATCCCCACACCTGTAATACCAACTGCACAGCACCACAGCCAAGGTACCCAAACACACCCGCACCCTGAACAGTCACTCCCACCACCCCCACTACCTGCCCAAACACCACCAACCTCTGCAAAGTCACTCCCACCACCCCCACTACCTGCCAAAACACCACAAACCTCTGCACAGTCACTCCCACAACCCCCACTACCTGCCCAAACACCACCAACCTCTGCACAGTTACTCCCACCACCACGACTACCTGCGCAAACATCACCAACCTCTGTACAGTCACTCCCACCACCCCCACTACCTGCCCAAACACCAACAACCTATGCACAGTCACTTCAACCACCTGACCAACCAGCCCTTGTCCAGCAACAGACACCTAATGTGCAGACACCATTGGCCCCTGCACCTCTTGATCAGCCTGGACAACACCCACAGACACGAAGGCGACAACCTCAACCTCACCCCTCACCGCGTTCCTCCCCCCCACTATTGCGGAAACGCAAACATGACCGCCATTGACATGGCCAATTTGTTTTGGGCTCCTTAGGAGTATTTTGACAATAAATATCTACCAAAGTAATATCCTGTTGTGTACCATGTCCCTTCTGACAATGTAGGCATGTGTGTGTGTGTGTGACAGGTACAAGTGTAGCACATCATAGCAACACGTTGTCATGTGCATAGAATGTGACTTACTAAATATGTGTCTATATTTGGGGATAGACATTCAAAATGAAGTCAAACTAGTCAGACAAAGTATAATTCTGCAAGTTATTTATGTAGGAACACAAACAAACCGTCCGTTTGGAAGGGAGAAAGGAAAGCAAATGATGATCTTAATGCAGAAGGAGAAAAGAACTTGGATTTGGGTAGGGCAAAACAAATATAATACGTCAGGTAGCGTCATGGGAACCAGTCTATTCACACGGGGAAAAAGAAATCTCCGTCCGAAACAATGTCTCAGTCCAACAGTCAAGTGTCTTTCTGGTCATCCTCCAGGACCACAATGTCTAGATCCTCTGGGTCTGACACATCCACACGGCTGGCTGATGCAGGAACAGGCACCACACGGGAACGTGACACACGAGGAGTATGGGGGGAAACAGTGTGGGGCAACGGACAGGGGGACACATTGACGGTGGTATGGGAAGGCACTTGGGAGATGAAAGACATAATGGCTGTGTTCAGGGACTGAACTTGGGTGCCGAGGTTGTCCATAGATCTTACTAGGTCCGTGTTCATGGACTGGACTTGGGTGGCGAGGTTGTCCAATGATCGGACTATGTGCGCTTGCATCGAGCGTATCTCCAGACACACCTGTAGCAAGATGCGAGCGGACATGTCCGGTTCACCCTCGACCATCCAACTCAAGTCCCCTGGCACAGCCACGGGAGGAACAGCACCGGCACGGGGGGGGACACAGAAGGGATGTGGTGCCTCAGGTCCGGAGTGGATGGGTTCGGCTTAGCGGCTACGAGGAGGGGGACAGGTATCAGGGGATTAAGCTGGAGCCCCCGATGGCATGGGGGATGCTAGAGGTAGGGAGGGGCTGATGGCAGGCCCAGGTTTAACATTGGCCTGCCCCGGGGACACCTCCTCATGACCCACTGGTGAGGTATGTGTGGCTGAGTGGCCATCCCCCACATCATGGTCTGAGGTGTCCGGTCCTCCACCCCCCCTTCAATGTCCACAGCCTCCACCCGGGACATAGTACCAGTGTCATGTTCATCTTCGTCCCGGGTGGGTGAAACCCCCTGGCCTGCAGATGTTGAGGGCCCCTCCTCCTCCTCCTCCTCCTCTTCCTCCTCCTCTCCTTCATCGCTGCCGAACTGATGGTCTCCTTTTCCAGACTTGTTCCTGCGGATCTCCTGTCTCACCAGCCGTGCCTGCAGAAGTGTAAGCAAAATCCTGATGTGGTGGTTGTTCCATGCATGACGCTACACATACATTGAATAGCCTAGGTCCGAATTTGTTTGCCTCTGATCACACTGTATAGTTATCAGGGGCCGATTTACAACTACTGGCGCATCTCGCTAACCAGCAGAGGTGTGTCTGATGAGTTGCAACGCATCAGCCCACCCATGCGTCACCCCTGATGGCCCGCATGTACAAAGCGGCACACCGTGGCGCTTGGGTGGCAGATGTGTGATGCATCCCCGGTGGAATAGCCGGGCTTTGCTGGAGTGGCGTGGCAAGTGTGAACCCGCCTCCAGCAAGGCTCAGGGATGCACGATTGCTGACATGCTGCGGCAATCCTTACACCTGCTTCAAGCGGGTGCGTAGATTTGAATCCGCTTGGCCATAATAGTAACTGAGTGAAATCTTGTAGTTTCAATCAGCCACTTTTAGGATGCGATCCTGCACCGTATGCGTCACGTTGTAATAATCCTGCAGCATGGCGCTTTGTGTGCTCCGCCGCTGCGTCACTAAAGTGACCCTATGGCGGTGCACAGAGGCGCAGGTGCCTTGTTGATCTGCCCATCAGTCCTTATGGACTCAATGGTGGTTGGGAGCACACTGCCTCACAGTCCCAGCACAGTTTGCCCCTTTGCATCCGGGTAAATGCTGTTTACAGTACTAACTTACTCCTGAATCATCTGTGTTTGCAGGGAATGCTGCCAAGTTCCTCTCAGATCACAGTAACACTCACAGGCACACAGCAAACTCAGATGATTTACTTTGCTCTCTGAAACTGCTGCTCTCCACTGATGAAGCGCTCCTTCCAGGAACACGTGTCTAGAGATATACAGCAAAGTCAGCTGCAAATTTGGTGTATGACTCCAGATTATTCCTAAGTAAGTTTGAACTGTGTACTGCATTTACCAGGATGCAAAGGGACAAACCGTGCTGGGACTGTGAGGCAGTGTGCTCCCAACCCCCATTCTGTCCATGCACTTACATTACATGTATGCACACTGTCATATACTGATTTGAGTTTCACATGGACATCTCATGTGTATTATTGTGGCTTGCGCAACTGCATTATCCAAACCTCAACCTTGGCATTGTTGTGATCTGTGTGTCGTGTCACTGCTGCATGTGCCAGTTCAACTACAAGTCCACCAGAGGAGAACATGAAGAGTCCAGATATAATAGATATTGGCCATTGATATGGATTTGCAGCAATTTAACGTCTGGACAAGTGTCATCTGCTTGGTAGCATTGTATGGGACAAGACAAATGTGGGTCACACATCCACGTGGGGGCTGGAGTACTCCTCTAGCTACATTGTGTGTCTGGCCTTTTGATGTCCCCACACATCTTCGGACAATCCAGTGCCACATAGTGTCTTACTTGACTTACAAGGTAGTGCAGTACACCGCTGAACAGTGGTGGGCGGTTGTGACAGCTACCTGTACATGTAAAATGTCATATAGGCCACTGAGGGTGAGACGTCTGTCAGTGGACACACCTTGCCAAACTATGAAAACTTGTGAGTGATGCAAGGATCTCAAAATCTGTCATGACTCCAAGGCACATGATGATCTGTCTCAATTGGAAGACAACGCTACAGGTGCAATGCTAATCACAACATCGAATCCCCTATGGCCTGCCATGTGCAGACTGGACAGTCTCTGTACCATCGCTCATCCAATGCACACTTCTGTTATGATTGACTTGGTTCAATTGTAGTGGTGCTGGCAGAGCAGAATTCAATATGGATGCATGAGTGTGGCTCATTTACCCAGTTGTCATGAGAAAACTACAACTCCCAAAATGCACCCTGGCCTGTATAGTACATATGCCACAGTGTGCCTCTTGAAACCTGGTGACTGCTGATTGGACATGCAATTGGCTAATGGAGGCATGGAACACACAATGGTACAGCAGTGTTTCACTCACATCATACTCCCAGACTCATATTGCATATGATGCACTTACTAGGTCCATGCTGCTCGTGCTCCTCCAGCTGAGCATGGAGGGTCGGCCAAGCTGCTCGCAGGACCCTCCTGTACAGTGGTGACAGGCAAGGACGATGTACAGGGTGCTGGGAGGACAGGCCAGCCAGCTCAGTAGCCTTGGTACGGGCCCACCGCTTCAGGTCCTCCCAGCGCTTGCGGCACGCCTTAGCCCTCCTGCTGGCCACTCCCACTGCACTGCAGCGCTCGGCGATGTTGGCCCATAGCCTGCCCCGGGCTGCAGTGCTCAGCTGGTGCTCAGGGTCCCCATATAGCAGAGGGAATTTCTCCAGCACCCCCTCCACCAAGATGTACAATTCCCTGTCTGTGAAAGGGGTGGCTCTCTCCTCATATTCCTCAGCCATTATAGGGAATTAGGTCAGATGAGAGCAGCAGGATGCCTGAGGATCTGATCAGTGATAGAGGATGACTCAGAATGACCACAAAATGGCTGCCAACTACTTCCTGTGATGTATTCCCTGTCTCCCACTTCATGTATTGCCTTGCCTGTATGAAAATATGTGTTCTAGTTTATTTTCGTAATTTACGGCCCGAAATCGTAGTTTCCGGTTCCAAGTGGTAGTTTACGCGCACGCGCATTACGATGCTGCGCCGGAAACTACGATTTAGTGCCGTAAATTACGAAAATGACCCGGAACACATTATATCATACAGGAAATGTTATACAGGTAGTGGAAGACAGGAAATACATCACAGGAAGTATTTTGCAGCCATTTTGTATTCATCCTGGGCCATCCACATTCAGTAAACAAATCCACTGCCATCCTGTTGATCTGATGTAGGGGAAAGTGAAATGACAATGCAGGTGTGATTCATGAATATGTATGAAAAGGGGGAACAGGTCATTTCAAGTCATTTATGCAGTGACAGGGGGTTGGGGGCTGACAACATCCATCCCACTTTCCTACTCTCATACTTTGCATTATGGGACATGTAGTTCATATTGAGTACTCAGTATCAGAGTTGAATGAAGTGTTATGTAACATTGGTGTGGATATGTCAGATACATATGGGGGCAGCTATACGAGCCCTGTGTGCACCAATTGCACCACAGTAGCGTAACTTTGGTGGCGCAGCAGCGCTACGCCACCTCCATGCTGTGGGGTATCTTCAACATGACGCATCTGTGAAATGTGTCATATTGTAGGGCCCTGCACCGCAGTTGTGCATTCCTGCACAGGGGGGGCCTTCCAGCACACAAACACCTCCGAACAGTGGCAGGGTGAAATTTACAAAATTACACTCAGTCATTTTCATGGCCGTGCTGCGTCACAACCCTGCGCCTGCTTATAGGAGGCCTAAGAATTGATGCAGCATGTTAGGCATCGGCTCGCCGCTTGCCTTGCTGGAGCTGCATTGCGCTTGCGACCCAACTCCAGTGGTGCTTCACCTTTATGACAGCATATGCTTCACGCTTCTGTCTATACTTGGCCCACAGCGCACAGCTTTGTAAATGCGGCACATCCATGATGGCGCAAGGGATGTCTGCTGTGAGGCACAATTACTGGGGCATCCCTGCTGATATGCAGAGATGCAACTGTTATTGTGAACCTGACCCATGGTGCATGAATCTCCCATGACATCATCACTCACATTCTGTGCCCATCATTTGTGGGGGAGTCAAATCTGTAGTGGTCATAGGCCTGAGTATGCAACCTTTTGTGATTTGGTGACCCATCCCTATGAGGTCCAGGTATGTCTGTCAGGACATGTATTGTTTGTCATCAGCGTGAATAGTTTGTTTTAGGGATATACACTACACTGCTTGCTGACATGGGCACATGACCTGAGGCACAATCCACCTTTTGACTTCTGTCAGCAGCTGTGATTTGCATGCAGTTAGTGTGGTTTGCAAAGTCGTCTCAGGGTGGCATTTATGGACACTGTTGTGTCTGTCCACATTTCATCATTGACAACAGACAGCAAACCACATGTTGGCCGTGACACTACAGGTTGCTCATGCAAAATACGTGGCAACGAGCTGATCACGGATTTGCATGCCCTGACGTCGGTCATGTGCAATAGCCCGGTCTCCCACATTCAGAGCTAGTCGAGGTTCGAGAGGCATGTGTAAGCCTTGCATTAGAGCAATGTTGTGCAAAACACAACAGGCTAGTATGATCTTGCACACGACTACTGGGGAGTACAGAAGCACACCCCCTGTACGGTGGAGACATCTGAATCGCGACTTCAACAGTCCAAAAGTGCGCTCGATGATGGCTCGAGTACGTATGTGTGCCCTATTGTACCTACGCTGAGGTACAGTGTTAGCACACCTGTAAGGGGTGAGGAGATGTGGAGAGAGTGCATACCCAGCGTCGCCTGAGGAGGGAAGAAAGGGCAGTTGTTAACATTTCACTCTTTGACTTTCACAGGACATGATCTATACGTTCATACATGCAGTGTCTGTTGGGCCATGTATCTTATTGTACAATCATTACTATTGGGGGGTATTCAGACATTTCAATGACGCATATCACTCATTTTCAGTGCTTGGTACTTACCCAGTAGCCACATGTTACCAAATTCTCCAGCAGCCATACGCCAAGCAAGAGGTGACATGCGGAATATGAAGCTGTCATGTGTACTGCCTGGGAACACTGCATGCACATTGATGAACCTTCCACTGGCATCACCGACAGCTTGTACATTGATGGAATACCATCTGTGTCTGTTGCAGAAGATGTGTGCAATGTGGCGGGGTGGCTGAAGGGCCACATGGGTGCAATCAATTGCACCCAGCACACGTGGGAATTGTGCAAGGAGATAAAAATCTCTTGCTGCCCTTTGTCTCATGGCCAAAGTATATGGCATTTTGATGTAGTTGGGGGCTCTATCAGTGATGCATCTCAGTACCTGATGCAGGCACCGCGACTGGCTCGCCTGGGAAATGCCCACATGGTCACTGGTGACCCTTTGGAAGGACCCAGTAGCAAAGAAGTGGAGGGCAGAAAGGATCTTGAGGTATGCTGGTATTGCAGGTGAGCAGCAGGTCACAGAGTCAAGTTCCTGCTCCCACTCACATACCATTTCCAAGATGACTTCAGGTGGGAAACGGTACCTGGCCCTTACATCCTGGCTGGACATTCCAAATTTGTTGACCCTCTGCCTGTAGATCCTCTCTGCTCTTCTCCTCCTCCGCAAGTAGTTTTGCCGCATGGCAAGGGGTAGTGCTACAAACACGTTCAGTGACATCCTGAAAAGGGATTGTTTGTGTCTGCTCTGCTTTCATACATGCTGCAGGGCTGGGATTGGCTGCTGTGTGTCAGCTGATCCATGTTGGGGGATGGGTGGACCTTGGCCAGGGTTTTCCCCTTGACTAACATGCCCCACGGCCCATAATCGTAAAATACGGCCCGTAATCGTAAATTACGGCCCGTAATCGTAAATTACGGCCCAAAATCGTAATTTACGGCACAATGCCGTAAATTACGATTACGGGCCGTAAATTACTCCCCGGCGGCGGACGTAAAGTTAGTAGTCTTAAATCAATTCTGTGAATACCGAAAGTAGTAAGTTTATTCTGTGAATCCCAAAAGTAGTAAGTTCATTCTGTGAATTCCGAAAGTAGTAAGTGCATTCTGTGAATACCAAATTGTAGTAAGTGCATTTTATGAATACCAAATTGGAGTAAGTTTAGGATTTTGTCTTAAGTTCATTATGTGAATCGGGCCCGTAGTCTTGGGGATAACTTTAAAGAATGAATTAAGGGGAGAGGGGTTGGCCTAACGGCTAAGGCGCTCGACCTCGGACCTGGGGATCTGGGTTCGAGTCTCGGTAACGACGCCAAAAACCTCCTGTGATTCTGGGCAAATCACTTAATCTACCCGTGCCTCAAAAAAAATGAAAGCGTGTCCTCATGTAACATAACTGGTGCTATGTAAAGCGCTCTGATACCTGATTCGGTTCGGGTCTAGTTCGCGCTATATAAAACTCTGCAAAAAAAAAAAGGGAAGGAGTAGTCTTAAGTTTACGCTCCAAAATGCTAAACTTTCCTGTTTTGCTGGTCTGCATAGAGCAGTTCCTCTTTTTTGGTGCTTTTTTTAAGTTTATCTCCTGCAGGTTTTTATTTTTAGACTTGGGGAGACCATTGAATTTTTCTAATGCCTTATCAGCCACCCCCACATTTCTCCCAGCACTTCTCAGTGTATATCCAGAGGCCCCCAAACTCACAGCCTCAATCAAGGTGTTCTGCTCGGCTGAGCCCTCTAAATCACAAGCAACAGCAGTACCTTCGCGACTTTTGTCTTCCAGTGAATTCCTCCTCCCTGGGGCAGCGCCTGCTCCTCTTCCAAGCCCCCCAGTACCTTTGTATCCAACTCTTGCTGCCGCTCGAAGCCCTCTCCCCAGCTCGTATGCCGCTCTCCCCCAGCAGCCTGGATCACCTTTGCCTACCGCTACTGCCGTTGCTACCTCAAGCTCCGCCTCCACCTTCGTCTCCTCTGCTACCTCACACTGAGGTCTTCCCAGCTCCTAAGCCGCCATACAGTACCGGGACGCACAACCAAAAAACCGTGCCTCCAAGCCGCCGTGCCATAATCGCTGCACTTCATAAAACTTACTCCAGCAGCGGCATTCACATCCAAAAGAAACAAATCAAGCGAAACAAGCGGAAAAAAACGCATTCGGTCAGCCTGCACCGCTACATGCACCACCACTACTTACAGCACCCGCGGCCCGCTGCTAGCCGGCCGCCATGTTTTCCCCTTTTCCTTTTCTCTTGTCAGTCTGTCAACAGTCCGGTCAGCGGGTCACATCATAATTCTAGAGTGCAGATTCAGCTTATTTACGTTTTCCACCGCCATCTTTTCCCTTGGCTTATCACATCAAACCAAAATGTACACTATTAATAAAGGAATCACAACAGATGTTAATTTCTCAAATATGTGATTATCATTGTTCACCACCCACTTCTACTATATCCCATGTTATATTTTCTTTCTTTAAGCAAAAGCATTAGCAGCAACATCTTCTTTTAAAGTTCAGGCAGGCATATGCCAGACACGCAGTGCCAGAAGACCTACAGTTAGTAACTCTTGCGCATGAGTGAGAGTTTTCCCTCTCAAACGGGTTAGCCACATGGTTATTTACATAGTTCTGGTTTGCACATGCGCAAAAGCGTTTTTCAGTTTCATGCAGGATTTGGTAGCATTGCAAATTATTCTTTGTTATTTAAGTGTGCTTAAAGCTCTTTTCCCCATATATGAATGTCGTGCGCATGTTATTTTTCATTTCTTTTTTATTCTAGTGGTTAGTACTTGTTAATGAAAGATTGATCCGAGCAAGTTTCATTGTCTTGAATCCTTGCTCCATCAGTTCCTTTCCAATTGATATATTGATCTGCTCGAAAAAGCTTTACTCACACCTTCTACACCGTCAGAATGATGATTGATGTATAGAGACTAACTACATCTATTGTAGCCAGTAAGTAGTTTGGTTGCCAGTCTATACTGTTGAGTTTGAGGAGTATCTCTTTTGTGTCCCTAATGTATGATGGAAAGCCTCTTCATGAATGACTGTAATTAATTACCTATATCTTCACCTAGTCTGGAACAGATGGAGTCTATCGTGGCCACAAATGGCCGTCCTTTTGGTTGGAAACCAGGTTTATGTACTTTGGGTAATACAAGATAGTAGCCATTTACTGGTGTTTTATGTAAAGAAAATGTTTTCTCCTCCAGGCTAAGAAGCCCCTTGTTGTTCCATTTATCCAGGAGTTCTGACAGGTTTTTTGCCCCTTGGAGGTGGAGTTATGTGTTTATTTTTTATAGTATAGAGTGTTAGAAAGGCGATCCCGGGGGAGGCAGAAGATGTCTGACTGACCACCCCTAGGTCCACCCCTCCGTCTAGAAGTAGCCGAGCGTTATCGAGAGGCCTCCTGGGTGAGGGTGCTCTCCTAGGATCGTACAGCAGAGTAATCACACCACTACAAATGGACACCACACAAGAGGATGAGTTCTTAGGCTTTATCAGGAATAAAGGTTGTTTGTCTTCAGCGATATTTACAGGCAGATCGAGGGATCTGAAAAGTCTCGTAGCGGGACAGTCTCAGTACTGGTGAAGGAAGGGATACCCTGCGCACAGCTCTCAATCCTCGAGCCGGGGGGTTCCGAGAGGTCGAGCCGCGGCAGCGCCAGCAGGACTCGACAGGTGGTCTTTAACAGAGAGGGGGCCGCGGCAGCGCCAGCAGGCCTCGAGGTGGTTTCGGCGAGGATGGGCCGCGGCAGCGCCAGCAGGCTCCAAAGATGGTTCAGCGAAGATGGACCACGGCAGCGCCAGCAGGCTCCAAAGATGGTTCAGCCAAGATGGACCGCGGCAGCGCCAGCAGGCTCCAAAGATAGGTTCAGGCTTCAGGGCAATGAGTTCTTCTCGGGGTCAGCCGCGACAGCGTCAGCAGGGCTCTTGACTCCAGGATACAACTGCCATCCTACTCCAGGGCTGGCCCAGATATAGGACTGGAGTCCTTTGATGTCCGGACCCTCGCGCCTGGGGGTCAGAGGGGCCGGGATGGTGGTGTCCACACACCCAGCAGGGGGGTGGAGCCAGCGCCCAGGGAGGCCAGGGGTGATCAATACCAGGCGTCCGAGGAAGGCTGGAGGGCCACTCTACCACCCGGAGGGATCTCGGTGCCTCGATGTCGGGGCTTCGCTGGGGCTTTGGCCGGGGCCGAGGCCACGTGCTCGGGACGTGATGGGCCCAAGATGGAGTTGGGCGAGGCCTCGTGCTCGTAACGTGATGGCCCCAAGATGGAGTCGGGCCTGTAGGGATGGTCCGGAGGGGTAGCCAGACCGGCAGGGTTGGGGCGTACAGGGTTCGCCGTGTTCCAGGGGGGAGAGCCGTGGGTTGCCAGGGTGGTTGCTCTCGTCGGTAGTTCGGGTAGGGTCGTGCCCAGGGGGCGACCGTGGCTCGATGGAGGGCCGATGTCATCCTGGGTCCTCCATGCGGGAGGGGTAGGACCACGCCATGAGGCCGAGTCCAACATAGAGTATCCCCTATTTGTCGATATTTCCTTAAAGTAATCATCTGTGCTTAGAATAATATTGTCTATTGTATTGCCTGGAGATAGAGTAGGTGTAAACATAGATTTTGAAAATATTTTTTTGTTTTCCTTTGTGTGTGAAGTATTTAAATTTCCAATTCTATGTCAGGACCGGAGGCTCGGATTATGCTTAACTCTCTCCATTGTACTGCTCAGCAGCCTTCACAGTAACACAAAGACTACAAATCCCATGAGTCTTTTCACAAATAATAGAGACAGTCCATAGAGACAGTCCAATATAAACAGCACCAAGGAACAGCAATTCTTCTTTTTTGCTGCTCAGCAGCCCGATAAGTGCTTTTCCTTGATACTGTTGTTTCTGTGTGGAACTGTGTATTGAGGGTGTTGTTCTTCTACCTACGATTGTCTGGCTTTAATTGGTTATTGTGCCATTTATACGGTTTGTGCTAATGTTTTGGCCTGTGAGGCCTATCTGTCAGCTGTGGTGTTCAAGCGCGGCCTGTGGGAGTTTCCGAGTCCTCGCGACCCCCCTTTCTGTCATTTTATGGCTGTTTTTTTCCTGTGCGCATTCCTCTGCTAAACTCCTCTGTGCCCCCACGTTGGAGCGATTCACGTGTATTTCCGACCCGGGGTTTGCCTCGATGTGTCGCAGGGCTGCTCCTGGCTACGCTGCTTAGTTCACCCGATAGAGGGTGTGACTTGCATGTGAAGGCAATCCGAGAGCGGAGGAGAACCTCCTCTGTATTGTTTGAATTCCCCAACTCTGGCAGCTGGTGCGTGTGTCAGTTTCCTGTTTGCCTGTTAGTTTCCTCGTGCCTCAGCAGTTCTTGTATCCCAGTTTCGTGCTCCAGCAGTGCGGTACATCCGCAGCACTTTACAGTGATTGCCTCTACCTCTGCCTTGACTCAGTCATCTAGCCCGAGTGACCTTGTCAATAATCCTTGGCTAAACCAATTTTTTCCCTAGTGACCCGGGTCATTTCAGTATTTCTGCTGAAACCATTGGGCACTTTTGGATTCGATCTTATCAATGGCGGGTAAATTTGATGCCTGGGAGCCTGAAGAGGAAGATCAGTCTCTTCTCCCCATTCATTTGGGGTTGGTGGATGCCCTTAACGCATCCTTGAAAAGGGCAGTGTCCTTGGCCCTTGAACCCCTGAGCCGCCGTATCATTGAACTTACGGTCCGGCGTCGGGTGGTCTCCTCCTAGGAGGGCGATTGGTCTGGGATCTTGCCTACCAATGTAAGGGAGCCTCCTAAAAAGAAAAGCAAGGCCAAAGCCCAGGCTAAGTTTTTAAAGGGTCCGCCTCTTCTAACGCCTTTGCGAGGCTGTGCCTGGCCTGCCTGAAGAGGCGCATGGATAGCCTAGGAAAACAGAAGGATTCCCAACAGGAGGGGACCCCCAATGATGATTCCTGTCCACGCGGTGGGGCAGGTGATGATACCGGGGATGACACAGACGCCCTGACAAGGAGCCGGGTCCGAACAGACCCTAGCGCCTGGAAGGGGGTGCTAAGAAACCCCGGTTGGAGGTACCTCATACGCAGAACCGGTAGATAGCTCAGGTTTGCTTAACCCGGAGAACATTTACCACCCCCGCTCTGTGGACTGGATACCGGCGCCCCTGGTGGCCTCATATGTGGCTAGTCAGATTCGGAAGCCTATGGACCAGTATGGATACATTACAGACACCATCCGTTCCCAACCTATCTTACTGTGGCAACGCATATGGACCAAACCCGAGTGTCATTTAACACGATCCCTCATTACAGACTGTTTAGCCCTAACCAACTGGCACAAGATCCCATGGTTGATCTACGTGCGGAACTTTTTTACTGACCTTGGCTGCAAGTCTTATTTCGATGATCCCGCTGCTATCGAAGATATCTCTAGAAAACAGCTAAAGTCAATGTGTTTGGCCCACTCGAGAGAGCTGCGAAATCAGGCAGAGATTACAAAAACTTTGAACATCCAAATTTGTGCAATACAACCTCTCAAAGGTATGCAACCCTACTTGTCCTATTTTCTGTCAAACCACGAGAAATTCTTATTAACAAGATTTCGCTTTAATACTTTTTTTCGTTTAGTTTCATTTCCTGAAATCCACAATTGGTCCCGCACGCTTATGAACTGTCCATGCGATGGAATGTCTTCACAAACAACGATTCACATTATTTTGTTTTGCAAATATTATAAATCTCCGCGTAAATCTTGGATTATTCCACTTCTTCGATCCAGTGGTCATAGACAGTGTCATTCTGCATTTCTCTTTCTGCAGTGTTTGGACTCGCCACATGTAGCTAAATCCATAGCGACTTTTTTAAAAGCCACTATCACAATACGTCAAAATCTTTCAAACTGAACAGGAACACTTAAATCATAAGTTTTTTCTTAAGTACCTTTTTAAACTTTGTCTTTTTTTAATTTATGTTTGTGATGATAATTTTTTTCTATGTACTTTTTATGATTATACAACTGGTAATCGAATAAAAGTTATTGAATTGAATTGAATTGAATTGAATTGAATCTGGATTAGTCCCTCTCCCGGAGGCTGATCGCTCGGTGGGGTCCATGTCAAGTGGACCTCTTTGCATCCCGTCTCAACTTCCAGATTCCCCAGTTCTTCAGCTGGCGGTCGGATCCCCTCGCAATGGCGTTAGATGCCTTCTTGCAAGATTGGAACCGTTTCCGCGGCTATGCATTTCCCCCGATCACCATGATTCCTCGGCTCACACCTTTAGTCTGGAGGCAGAAGGCAGAGGTAATGCTAGTGAAGCTGTATTGGAAATCTCAAGTCTAAGTCTGGTATCCAGTTCTTCTGGAACTTTCTATGGATTTTCCAATCCTACTTCCCCGGACTCATCATCTTCTAACAGATACGCTGGGCAACTTGCACCCTCTAGTTTGATAGGGCAGTCTCCAGCTCATGGCTTGGAGGATTATAGGGAACGTTGGGAGATCCCGGGCCTTTTGGCAAGAGCTTTATCAATGATCAGGAAGGCATGGACAGAATCTACGGTCAAAAGCTATCGATCATCTTGGAGAAAGCAGTCTCGCTGGTGTGTGCAACGGGGTTTGTATTCCGTGGGGGCTAATGTAATCCATGTGGTCAATTATCTGTCGGAATTAGTGGATCAATGCCTTGCCTACCTCTCATTCAAAGCGAGTATATCCACAATTTCAGCAGGCCACTTGCCTGTGCACAAGGTCCAGGCAGGGGAACATCCCTTAGTCGGTAGACTACTGAGAGGCATTCGCCTGTCGTTTCCTCCTCGTCCAAAGTATTCCTAATAGTGGGATATTAACACGGTGCTCCCTTTACTACAATCTTGGCAGGACAATCAATACCTGTCATGTAAGGTACTAACAGGTAAACTTGCGATGCTTCTTTGCCTGATATTGTGTATGTGAGTATCAGATGCTTTGGAGGTGTTGGCAAGAATGTTCACACCGGAATGGGTGTTATTCACAGTGGCGCAACATACCAAGTCCAACACTAGAGTGGTTTATTATCCGGCCTTCCCAGAAGTTGTTTGTCGTGCGGTGTCTGAGGGTATACGGGATGATGATGGAGGAATACAGACATCCAGGAGAATCCCAACTTTTTCTTTCACTTAAGAAACCTTTCAGAGGTGGGTAAGATGGGTGCTCCAGGAAGCGGGTATTGATACTTCGGCATTCGGAGCACATTCAGCAAGTGGAGCCATGGCTTTGAAAGCCTTTGCCCTTGGAGGGCGCTTGGAGGACATACTTAGAGCAGCGGATTGGTCCTCAGACTCCACCTTTAAGATCTTCTATTTTAAACCTATCTTGGGCATGGCTTCTATGGTTGTCGATCAGCTTTGAGCTAGCATAATCCAAGCCTCCGGTTCTGACATAGAATGAAAACTTTCCTAGCTATCGGGAAGGAAAGTTTTAATTCTAATAAGGACGCGGAGGCGAGCATTATCCAACCCAGCAAAATTGTTATTCCGACCCTCCCTCGATGTTGGGAAGCTTCCTGTTGGATTAGTACTGAGCTTTCAGAGGGTTCTAAGAATTGCTTGGGTTGGTTATGGTATATAATCTTTATTGTTGATTACTGTCTGATTGGTTTAGGAACATTATATTGCAGGGATAATGTTAGTTTTCTAAAGGATGACAAGGTTCTTTTTATTCCAGGACCTGATCAGAAACAAGAATATTGACTGCACGTTGAATCATGGGTTTTGCCCGAAGAAAGAGGAAGTGCTGTTCCTTGATGCTATTTATATTGGACTAGCTCTATGGTCATTTTAGTGGTGAAAAGACTCATGGGATTTGTGGTCTTTGTGTTACTGTTAAGGCTGCTGAGCAATAAAATGGAGAGAGTTAAGCATAATCCTCGCCTCCGCATCCTTAATAGAATTGAAACTTTACTTCACCATAGCTAGGAAATTTTTCATTCAGCTGCTAAAGCCATTAGATCCATAGTCGAGTCTGTTATGTTGATGTCATATAAATCCATTAGAGGATGGACATCTATGCTATATGTTTAATAGTGACAGGATCTGCTTGTAATGTGGGACTCACTCTTGGTTTATCAAAAAAGCGTACCTTGAGTTTGAGTGGAGGCCCTAGACCTTAAACTCTACATTGAAAATAACAAACTCTACAATAAATTGAATTGAAAAACATCAGTGGCAAACTCTGTCCTACATGAGTCTTGTTGCCACCGTAGAGCAACCATTGACAATATACTGAAATGTGAATACCATCATATCAGAAGAAACTGTGGTTAGAGTGTAGACTATAGAACAAAAGCGTTGGAACTCACTGACTATCTAAGACAACGGGGTGATGGGCTTCAAGTACTTAGTGTGAAAAAATGCAGGGCTGTCTGCAAATGACATGTACAAAATAAATGGCCATAAAACAAAATAATCTGCATGGAAGTGATTCTCTTCTTTATTTGGATAATTACACCTACAGTTTTGAAACTAAGCAAATATCGATCAGGAAAACAGGACACTCAGTATAATACACGTATACAAAAGATGTGCAATTAATTTATTTCCCTCCATCTGCAATGGAGCTTTATCTTTGATAGCTGGGTGCAGCATTGTAATGTAGTCCCTATTTAGGCAATGTGACGTTCTGCTGACTGTGATAATGTAGTTTTTAATGGCAAATATAACACATTTTTACACATAGAAAAATCCCCATGATTCCTAGTCTCCCAAAATAGAATCAAGATTATGCTTTTATCGTGTTACATTGTACCTGATGAGCATTTGGAGTCTCTGTGCACCACAGACCAAGTGACTCATTCACCCGAAACATGATGTACTAGCTGACTCCTGAAAGCTTAATGCTATTATCTTGGAGATCATTTTTATTGATTTCTTGGTGTCCATTCGATTTTCACAGAAAGTGATATAATGCCTAGTGTCCTCATGGGGAATTACAACAAGGGCATGGTCTCAAAGTGTGTCATACAATCTCTTTATTTTGTATCATGCAATTTTTGTTTCTAAGGATTAGCTTTAGAGGTTTTCTAATAACGTTCTGTCCTGTACCTGTAAACAAGATTTGTAAAGAAAGCTTTTACAGTAACAGTTCCTCACATTTACCAAGTAACACCAAATAAATCAATGACAGAACCATTTGTGCTTCTACATAGAACTTGGTGAGCCACTGACCTGTTTTAAATATATAATTTTGCATTCACATAACGATAATTTACGTTCACAATTGGACTAACACATAACATTACATACGTATATAGTGTCATATTATTTATTTTAGCATTAAGTAACAACGAAAAGAAAAGTAGCAAATAAGGCCAGGTATGACGTCTGCTACGTAGGATAATAGACGTATTGTGTGGAGTCACAGAAACTGATAAGGATATAAAAGAAACGTGTAAAATAAGTTGTTGTTCTGACATCTAAAATACTTTAGAGGAAGGTATATAAAAAGAAAAACCAAAGATCAGCATATTTACATTGTGGGGTCTCTTTTTGGAACAAATTTAATCTCTATGACTTTCAAGTTTAGACAACTGTGTTTTCAGTTTTGTTTTATGGTTCAAATCTTTTCATTGTTATCAAAAAGATGCAGCCATCCTGCCATATAAAACAGTATCAACATAGTTAAAAAGTCCAGTGAGAAAACAAACCTATCCCCAACTATCCCTTCGTCCCCCCAAGTACTCACTCCAACGAAGGAAGGCAGAAAGAGCACATGTTTGCAATCTACGTATGTCTGTCAGCCGTCCAACCTCCGGCTAGCACCGCTGCGCCAGGCTCCGTTAAGCGCATTAGGCGGAGGTATTGAGGGCAAGTTAATTAATTAAATTCAGTAGAAAGTAGAGTTATATTTTGTTGCCACAGGTCTCTATGAGAGTCCAGCTGATGTCTCAATTCAAGGAACATCCTCTCCATACCCAGGAGACATCACAGCTGATGCAGCCATGTTGTGTGGGTAGGGAGGTTCTCAGTGCCCCAAAAAGAAAGAATATCCTGAAGGACTGCCCCCAGTGCTAGGCCTTCATGGTGCCCTTTGTGAGAGTTTAGAGGTAATGTCAGTGCATTGGGTAGGCCTAAAATCACATAAGCCGGGAAATGGGGCAGCTGGGTGTCAAAATAGTGGTAAATATCATTTAGTACAGTACCCCTGTAGTGACTGACTTTGGACAGTCCCAGAGCAAGTGGAAAAGGGTGCCAGTGGATCCAAAACTTCTCCAACAGTCCGTACTGCACATAGGGTTACCTTTGTATTGCCTCTCCGACATTAGATACCTGTATGTGGCTATCTTAGTGGCTGTTTAAATTCCTGCAGTGTTGCGTGTGGTATGCCGTGCTCTATGATATATATCTCTCCCTACTCTATGTGTCAGATTTCGGCCCAGTTCCCGTTTCTATCTCCTCTGCGTTGGAGTTTTGGGAGTGGGCCAACCTAAAACAACAGGGCATAGAGAACAGAAATGAGGCGCGTCCACTCTACCATGAAGCGTAGTTGTGCTGACTGATAATAGAGTAACAATTTAAGGACCTCCAAACCCCTTTCCTGGGGCAGCCGGTAGAGCAGTTGAATTACCCCTCAATTGGAATATGCACACTCGGGCTTTCTAAGGGAGCGCCTGAAACAAAAGCAGCACTCTCAGTTGAATAGTCAGTTTCAGCACCACTACTTTTCCAACCAAATAAGCTGATAATGATTCCCCTGAGTGAGGGCCACGCACACCAAGCTGAGCAAGGCTTGATATTTAAGATCTACTCTTTTGCCTGCGGTGAAAGCCAACTGGACACTCAAGTGCAGCATTGCGGAGGCAGACCATTGTATGGGATATTGGCCTGCCAGCATCCTTGCACATGGGGAGCCATTGAGAGTATCTGCGACTTCTGAATATTAACCCGAAAACTTGCCACTTCCCCAAACCACTCCATCTCCTTCAACAAGGCTGGAAGGGCCCAGAGAGGGTCCTCCTGGGCGACCAGCACATCATCCAACTATAAGCTAATGGTATGTTCCTCCTTTCCAAAATGCACTCAGGTAATGTGCGGATCATATCTCACCCACTGGTCCATGGGCTCCATGTAAAGAGCAAATAGTAGCGGGGACAGTGGACGCCCCTGACTTGTCCCCCTGCTAACAGGAAAAGAGGTGGACGCCCGGCCATTCACCATCACCTGTGCTCAGGTTGACCCATAATTACTGAAGATCCAAGAGCAAAATCGCTACCCAGTGCCAAAATGGCATAGCATTGTTTCCAGATAGGCCAATGCACCCGGTCAAATGCTAAAATAGCATTTAGGGCTAAAAGGATTATTTCCCTCGTTGATTAGGTAGTCCTATTGATGATGCAGAGAACATGTTTAGTATTGTCCCCACACTGATGGTGAGGGATGAAACCTGCTTGGTCCGGATCCACCAGGCCCATTATATAGGGGTCCACATGCGCTGCCAAAATGCTTTTATACAACGTAACATCAACGTTTATGAGGGAGATGGGTTTATAAGAACAGCGTTGTTGCTTATCTTTCCCAGGTTTAAGAATAACCGTGATGGAGGCCTCAAGAATGGAAGGTGATGCCGTCCCCTCGTCCACAAACGAGTTAAACAGGCAGGTAAGAATTGGAGTAAGCATGTGACAAAAGGTTTTATAGAAGATAGCATGAAAACCATAAGGGCCTTGCAATTTAATTGAGGAGTTTCTGTTTGGCGATGACTATCACTACTTTCTCTATTCGAGTAGGTTGGTCTAAGGAGTCTGCCTGGCAGAATATCATTCGGGACGTGCGCTCTCCCAGGAGATATATGTTGAGTCCATCTAGGACCAGATCTTGAGCTGTGTATAGTGCTGCATAAAAGTCCTGAAAGACCTTTGCAATAGGTCCCTCGCCCATGATTACCTCATCGTTGCGATGGAGAACAGAATCCACTCTTTCATCCTTGTGTTTAGCTCAAAGCTTATTGGCAAGCGGCCTGCCACACCTGTCCCTCCCCACATAAAAGGAATGGTGGAGGCAAAGCATGGCATACTCTGCCTGGCCAGATCAAGAGTGTTGAGCTTGCCTCAGCAGCCTCCAGCTAGTTCCTGAACCTAGGAGCCCCAGTCAGCTGATGGATAAGCTCAAGCTCGCTTATTGTCCCCTCTATGGCATCCTGTGTCTTCTGGCGAAGCTTATTGTTGGCTATTGATATGGCTATTAGTTCACCTTGAATAACCACTTTTAATGTGTCCCATAATGTGCATTTGGGAGTGCCCGCGGAATAATTGAACTGGACAATGTCTGGCTGATGGAAGAGGCTATCACGCCTCTGCCAGGGACAAGGTGTATGCTTGAGCGGGGAAATCCCAAGGTTGAGTGTCATGGTCATGGTCCAAAAGTGTTAAGGTTCAATCTCAACCACAGTCATTTGAGTTTTGATATCACTGGTCCCTAAGAAGTGGTCAAGGCAAGTGTATGTTTTATGTGCATCTGAAAAAATGGTATAGTCTTCAGAATGTGGGTGCATAGGCCGCCACAGGTCACACAGGTCACCCCCCCCACACAAAAACTGCATGGTCTGGAGAGGCCATCACCTCCACTAGCACCTGTCTAAGGAACAGGATCTCTCCTGTTATCCGTACAGTCCTATATCTCAGGATGTTCTTTAATGCCTTACCAGAAGCAACGCGCGGAGATACCCCTTCGGGGCTGATTCAGGCGCGCTATAAATTTATAAATAGATAAATAAATAAATTGAGGCCCATTTGCTGTAACCAGTAAGTGTTCTCCCTTGATAGTGCCCCAGTTTGGCCATATCGTTGCCCAGAGGGATCTACCTCATTGCTGAAAACTAAGTTGAACCCCCCCAAAACACAAAAACTGCATGGTCTGGAGAGGCCATCACCTCCACTAGCACCTGTCTAAGGAAGCTTTCTGGGTTGTTGTTAGGGGTATAAAGCAACGCTAAGATAAGAGTCATATCTGATATGTGTAACTGGTAAGCTAATACTCAGCCTTCTAGCTAGGCAACCTTGCATCCCACTGTATCTTGAAAAGTGTGGGAGAATAATATAGCAACTTCCCCAGTCTTAGTAGCAACAGAGGAGAAGTGTTGGCATGGAAATTGATTGGATTTCATTCTAGTCCTTAGGTGCAAATGCATCTCCAGTAGGAGACGGATATCATTCCTGGTGTGCTCTAAATATGACAAGATTGATTAGTGCTTAACCGGGCTATTAAGCTCCTTTACATTTAAGGACATAATCTTCAGTTCAGCGTGTAAGCATGTAAAAGACATGCTAGAACTGGTCAGCTGAACCATAAGCCGCCACCGCCAGCACACAACTCTAGGGCCTTGCTCCAGGGGTATACATGGTGCAATAGAAAATAAAGTGCAGAGAGCAGTGACAGAAAAAATGGAGTAAGTGTTCCCCCAATCAAAACTGCAATCATAACCGAAAACTAAACAGAACCATAAAACCATGAAAACTCCGGCAAGTGCCAGAGAAGTCCAGAGATCATCCTCATGTGAGGGGTCCACCCATGCCCACCACCCCTACCCCAGGGTCAAACAATGCACCCCAATATAGTATATAGTGAGCATTGTCCAGGACCAGGTGGCTTTCAGGGTGGCACCTGTCCCTCCGGTTCACCAGACAGCTTGTCAAGTGTGATTGTGGCCGGATTCAGGCACAGGCCCCCAGGAGAAGCCAGGAGTTTGTGCCATCGGGCGCGACAATGCTCCTTCCACCGGATCGGGCTAAGCTGTGAGTGAATCACCACCTCAACAAGGATATTCAAGAGGCAGCAGGCTTCTGAGAGGGATTTCAGTTGGTGAACTTTCCCATCCCAGCAGAAGGTAAAATGGAAGGTATGACCCCAGATGTATGTGATTTCGGAGGAGGACCGTTACTGGGCAGAAATATCTACGTTCTGGATAGTCAGTGCAGAGAGATCTTGGTAAAGTGCTACCTTTTGGTCCTGGAACTGTACAAGGTGAGCCTCCCTTGCCTTACGTAGTATGGTTTTTTTCAGTTGGATATTGTGGACACAATCAAGTATTTCAGTTTAGTTTTGCTTTAAACTCATGTTGTATTGGCTTGGCCCTGATGTTCAGTGGGAGGCATTCCAATGAGTCTCTCCAAGAAGGTGGAAAGACAGGAATCGGGACGCTCTACAGGGTGGTTTTGTTGCTGTGAGGAGGGGAAACTTGCTGAAGGCATTTTCTACCTGAGGATTAGTATTTGGAGAGGTAGATGGATGAGGGATACTGTGTCAAGATACCTTAACTTAAATGTGGTCCATGATTTGCTCCAAAACCTCTCTATGATATATTTACATTTCAATAGGTTTGTGAGCATGTGTGAGAAGGGATCAGGATTTGTATCAATTGGCTTATTAAGCCTTTGGCCAGCTGTGGTTCTTTCTGCCACGGCAGCAGATGGCTGTATTACAATGACCTGATGGACTACAGGCCACCATATTTAAAGTTAACCACCAGGCAGGCTGAGACATCTGCGTCTTCATTGGACACAACAACATCGTGGCACATTTGAAGGCACTGAAGCCTTGATGTTTGGGCGAAATATGCTATCCTCCCGCTTATCAAGCATTCATTTATCAAAAAACAAACTCTTGAAAAACAAAACAATTATGCCTTAATATACTGCCCCATACATCCCCAGCACATGGAGTTCATTAATCTTAATTCCTGTTTGGAACCACTTTGCTTTTCTGGAGTTCGCCAGAACATCCGCTCTAAAAAGGATGGATGATTTGACATCCATTGACCAACGGCTGAATGTCAATTAGGCTATTGATCAAATTTGTCCAACAGTGAAGCTAGCGGGGGTTTCTGTGGCAAAAAGATTAAAGTTCTAAATTGAAAAGGGAAACTGCAAGTTTGGCTGCAGGATACTGCAACAACAATCCCAAGTTCTCTAATATTCATAGTTTAACCTGGTGTTTCGATTTGCATTGTAAACTCTCCGATAAATAAAATAGGAAGTGATTTTACATTATGAATTCCTTTCCAAACACCATTGGTAGAGGATTTACATTGTGAATTATCAGACAAATGCAACAGGGAGCAGTGGCGTAACGAAACTTGAGGGGGCCCCCCCTGCAAAGTGCATAGAGGGGGCCCCCCATTCTCCATGCAAGTCAAGAGCTCCCAGGCCAGTGACCTGCATGAGCTCACCCCAGCCATAAAGAAGCATTTGCAATGCAACAGGTCTTGCATTTACGTGAGTTTCAGCTATTGACATTGCAAATAACAATCCCTTTTGTTTTTGTTTTTAAAACATAAATAAAAGGCATTGCAATTTACAATGCCAAATACTCCAGACTGATGCTGCCAGAGCACAAAACTTCAGACAAAGCCTGTGGGACTAGACATAATACTCAAGAATGAAAGTCAGAATTGGACACAATACACTGTATGCAGTGCACAGTGCTGGGCACAATACTTCAGACACGGCCTCTATAACTATGCCAGGCCACTGGTTTTGTACAATTGTGCCTCCCTGCTGTTTTATACGTAATTATGAATTTGCCATATTTGCCACATCATTCTTCATCTGCTGCATAATTTTCAGATTTTTAGAAATAAATGCTGTGTATCTAGCTCAACCAGATCGAAAGTTACCATAAACAAAGCAATGTGTGCTGCTGGGCAGCGGAAGGCCCTTCAGGGAGACTCACAGTCACTTTTCAGTAGCTTATTGCTGTATTTAAAGGTTAAGATTTTACTAATAAGGCAAAACATTTGCTAAAACAGTATTAACACGGGTAAAAACCACAAAATAACAAAGTAATACGCTCACAAAATGTGGTTCATTACACCCCATAATTTACCTTTTCTTGCTGCATAGTTGAGTCCATGCTTACCAGGGTCTTACTAGCATTATAGGCAATCTGGCCACAGGTCAGTGCATGTGTGTGTTTTTGGCAGTTTCTGTACCTGTTTGATAATCTGGTGGAACGACTTTTACTGCTGATTTCCCTGATATTACCACAAACACTGCATGCAGCAGGCATTCCTGCATTCATTCTCCTAAATCATGCAAAACACCTATACCATGTGTACTTACAATTTTAAACTGCCCGAGGTGCAGAACGGGGGCCACTGTTTTATCTTTAAATGAGGGCTTTTCGTTTGTGGTGCCCTAGCATGTTTTCAGTCCCATTCTGACGTTGGACTTGCCGCATAATTTCGTCCTCCCCAGCCGCATAATTCCAATGTCCCTAGTCTAGACACAGTACTCCGGATCAATGCTGCTAAAACTGAACGCAGCCCTAGGGGTGTACACAATGCTCTACCAGGGGGTGATGTTGAAAGGTGAGGCCACCGGAATATATGAGACATCGCTTCAGCTTGGCCCCTTTTCCTGCAAAGGAGGAGGAGGGATCTTGTTATTGGCACATTATACCTCAAATGATGGCTCCACGGTAACTGCACAGTTACTGCAGGTGATTTATCAACCAGTGCAAGGCAAAATTTGCCAGTCTTCCTGGAGGTGACATCATGACGTTTACCAACTTTAAGCCATCATGTAAGGCAGGTGAGTGGGCAACACAGATTCAAAGTATGGCAGGGCTGACACGGCCTTTTGTCTACCAACATTAACGTATCACGTAAGGTAGGTGAGCGGGAAACAGATTCAAAGTATGGCAGGGCTGACGCAGCCTTTTATCTACCAACTTTAACGCATCACGTAAGGTAGGTGAGTGGACAACATAGATTCAAAGTATGGCAGGGCTGACATGGCCTTTTATCTACCAACTTTAACGCACAACGTAAGGTAGGTCGTCGGGAAACCCTTTTGGGTAGCTGTCGCGCTTTAAAAGCTCAATAAATAAATAAATAAATAAATAGGTGAGTGGGAATCACAGATTCAAAGTATGGCAGGGCTGACTTGGCCTTTCATCAACCAACTTCAAGGTATTGTGTAAGGCAACTGAGTGGACAATACAGATGCAAAGTATGGAAGGGCTGACTCTGCAGTTCATCTACTAACTTGAAGGCATCACATAGAGCAGGTGCAAATGCAATACAGATCATGACAGGGTTGACTCAGCCTTTTATCTTCCAACTTTAAGGTATCGCGTAAGGCAGTAAGTAAATATTTATTGTACAAGTTAATAAAAACCTTTACAAAAAGAAGATTTCTAAAGCAAAAACAAATTCATAAAAATAGTACACTAAAAGTTCATAATTTTTGCACAAACAATAAAGATAGAAAGAGATATGGGAGGCAATGGCCTAGCCAAGTTTTCCTTTTCAGCGTAAGGCAGGTGAGAGGGCAATGCAGATCCAAATTATGGCTGGGCTGATTCGGCCTTTCATCTACCAATATTAAGGTAGCGTAAGGCAGGTGAGTGGGCAGTACAGATACAAAGTAAGGCAGAGCTGACTAGGCCTTTCATCTACTAACTTGAACTTGAAGGCAGGTGAATGGGCAATACAGATCATGGCAGGGCTGAATTGGCATTTCATCTACCAACTTGAAGGCAGGTGAATGGGCAGTACAGATCATGGCAGGGCTGGCTTGGCCTTTCATCTACCAAATGTAAGACATTACGGAAGGCAGAAAAGTAGGCAAAACACATCATGGCAGGGCTGACTTGGCCTTTCATCTACCAACTTGAAGGCAGGTGAATGAGCAATCAGATCATGGCTGGGCTGACTCAGCCTTTCATCTACCAACTTTAAGGCATCATGTAAGGCAGGTGAGTGGGAAATACAGATGTAAGGTATGCCAGGGCTGATTCGTCCTTTCATCTCTCAACTTCAAGGTATTGTGTAAGGCAGCTGAGTGGACAATGTAGATGCAAAGTATGGTAGGGCTGACTTAGCCTTTCATCTACTAACATGAAGGCATCAGGTAGCACAGGTGAGAAGGCATTACAGATAATGGCAGGGTTGACTCTGCCTTCTATCATCCAACTTTAATGTATCACGTATGGCAGGTGAGTGGGCAATGCACATCCAAAGTATAACAGGGCTGACTTGGACTTTCATCTACCAACTTTGAGGCATCGCATAACGCAGGTGAGACGGTAATACAGATCAAGGCAGGGCTGACTCAGCCTTTCATCTACCAACTTTAAGGCTTCATGTAAGGCAGGTGAGTGAACAATACAGATTTATGTCAGGGCTGACTCGAACGTTCATCTACAAACTTTAAGGCATCTAAAAAAGGCAGCTGAGCGGACAATACAGATGCCAAGTATGGCAGTGCTGACTCAGCCTTTTTTCTACCAACGTGAAGGCATGATCATCACGTAGCGCAGGTGAGTAAACAATACAGATCATGGCAGGGTTGACTCAGCCTATTATCTTCCAACTTTAAGGTATCGCTTAAGGCAGGTGTACTAGTAATCATCCTTGATTTCACAAAAAACTCAGTTTATCTGGCCTGCAGTTCTCTCTTCATTAGCAAACTGTGATTAAAAGTCCAGCTCAGGACAACTTCAGGCAATCATTGAGCTTTAAAAATTAAACAAATTGGAGTCATTATATGCAGGTCCACTGGAATTATACGGCAGAGGAAGACCGAATTGTGTGGCAGGGTTCACTAAAGTATGCAGCAAGGAAAAACTAATTATGCGGCATACTGCAGCATCTTTTATGATAGTATTAATTAAGACTATCCAGGAAAATGTTTAATCTCATTAGTACCAGTTTAACATTCAATTTTAGCAAAAAGAAACTGAAAGGTATCAATCAACTTTTTCAAAGGGTCTACCACTGATTGTGGGAAGCAAGTACCTAAAATTAGACATGCTTTCTGTGGCGAAGTCCTAGTGTGATGTAGTCAGAAAGACCTGTCTTGGGCATATTTCCTCTCAAACAAATGGACAAAACTTGGGCTGCATATTAGCACCAGGGCACCCACCCCCGTCCTTTTTCCAGGCCTGGCATGCTCTGACTGAAGAGAAACAATGTATGTTGATACTTTGTTTCTCTTCAGTTCTAGGTCAGCAACGCGAGGTGCTCAGGGCAGGCTGTAGACTGATGCAGCTTATTTAGAGAGTGAGAGAGACACACAGCTCCCTACCGAAGAGCTGAGGGGGCCCCCTTCATCTACTGAAGACTAGGGCCCCCCCACACTGCAGGGGCTGCGGGGGTGTTTGTTACGCCCCTGACTGGGAGACGATTTACATTACAATAGTGAGGTTTTAGCTATGTGAACTCAATAAAATGAAAATGCAATAATAGGGTTTTAACAATCTGAACCCCTTGGCAAAAAATACACGAAGATGCTTCGCTTTTTTAACTATTTGAAAAATACATAGGCAAAGGTGTTGTATTCTTACTTTCATTTGTTTTGAATAAATCATATTTTAACCTACTACTCGGAATCATTTGGATTGTTGACAGGATACAACAAAAGGCTTTACATTGTGAACACTTTGACAAAAGCAGAGATTTCACACTGTAAATCCTCTGTCAACTAAAATACAAAGAGATTTACATTGTGAACACCTTAGCAAATACTATATGAAGGGACTTTTGAACTATGGGCATATACAATTGGATGGGAACCCTAGATTTCAGATGATCAGAGGCCTTAGTAAGGGCTATTAGAATGTGTTAATCAACTACTTTCTTTTTCTATCACTCTCTTTTGAACCACTCAGCGCTTAATTTGAGCCAGTGGTTTCCGGTGCTCGCCACTGACACTTAGGGCCTGATTCGGATCCTGGCAGGTGGAGGATGCTCCATCACAAATATGATGGATATCCCGCCCGCCGTATTACAAATACTATTATAAACAATGGAACTTGTAATACAGCGGATGGGTTTTCGGTCACGTTAGTGATGGAGTATCCCATCCACTAAGATTGTAATCAAACCCTTTATTGTCAACACTTGTGACAGTTTGCCACAAGGTGGTGCTGTCTGACTAATTTACAAAAGACCATATCAACAGTCAATTATTAATTCAATATACATTAAAATGACTATAACCTGCTACCCAAGCCATTCTTGAAGCTTTGGGGGACTGGATCAGTTTAGGTTGTCCCGCTTGTAGAAATGTGATGATTAGTAATTGTGTGTTATTATCATTGGCAGACTGGCAGGGACAATGTGTGGTGCAATCCGCAGCGGTCGCCTGACGCGAGCCCTTGCATTTATGCTTTTACAAATTAAGCATTTGTTATCATCACGGGGATCTAGTTTTTCATGTTCTTCTGCAGTAGTGGCTGGCAGGGGAGGGCAGTGAAAGGGCAATGTGGTGGGGGGAAGGAAACTAAAAAAAGAATAAAAAAATACCACTTACCTTTTTGATGGCTGCCGCCTCTCCTCCGTCTCGCTCAGCTTCCTTCTTCCTGCAGTACCGGCAGCAGGAAGCACTTAGCTGCCTGACTTCCCTGAGCCAATCATAAAGCTGCAATGCAGAGTTGTGATTGGTCTAAACACCGTCGTTCAGCGCTGAGATGGGGTCAGGGAGGCTTTGCATGTTCCTCACCAGTCTGTGTAATGCAGCCTGGTGGGGAACATGCAAAGTGTGCATGACTGTTTGGTCGGCCAAAGAATGCCGGCCAAACAGGCTTGTGCACTTAGGGAGTGTGCAAACCACTCCTCCCCCTGTGCCATCAGTTCGCCCCACCCTAACTCACCCTACAGCTAAAAAAAATATAAAGATAATAACAACGTTATTATCATTTTATTTTTGCTGCTCTGCTCTGAGAGCAGTGGGGCGATGCTCCTTCTATCTTGCAGAGGAGACGCCCCTGTCGTGCTGTCTTTCTAAAGTAGCATTTCTCATTTTGGCTTCCCTAACTGAGACTACACTGATGTTACCCAAAATTTTACAAAATAGAAGTGAAGCTGGAATTATGTTTCATCAAGAGCTGCAGGACAAAAAAAGATGTTTACGATGTTGAACATAATAAGAAGAACAGAAGCTGGAAGAACAATGTTGTTACTGCTTTTTGAATATTTTATTTTGTATTGCTGTCAATGTTATATCCCCACCACTTACACGGAAATAGAAAAATAAAATTGAACGTTAATAGGTTTAGCATTGCATCGATAATTCAAAACATCAAGCATTCAGCATGCATAGGCTTAGAAATATTCTATACAAATATTTGCATTAATCAAGGCTTCCAAACAATCTTCTAAAGACCGCAGGTTCAGCTAACAACTGTAAATGTAGAAATTGCACCCCTGCTTAAAGTAAAAGTTTTCATACAAGTCAGTCTTATTTGTATTAATATTAACTTTCTCTGTACCAGAAATTCTTTTTCCTGGAGAAATCACTTCACATTCATCACATTCATCTCATGAAATCACATATGGCACTGTTTGGGTGGTGTTATACCCAGTTTGCACGTAAGCCCCCACAGTCCTGATTTAGAGTTGGGTAGCAAAAGAAACACCTAAAGTTTCTAGGAGGAGGGGATTCTTGGCAATGGCAGCCAATGGAAAATCAATGATGGACGTCTCTTGAATGGCTTATGGCTATCTAGTTAAAGCAAGTAACGATTTGAATTATTGAATTCTGGATCTTTGAGTATCTGCATTAAGTAAGGTTTGATAGACATTAGATTTTGGCAGAATACTTAATCAAATGATAAAAATCTCCTGCGAACAATCTTGAATTATATGTGCTCTGATTACATACACCCTAATGATTTCATTTATGACTCACCAATGCTCTCAGCTAGGTTCTTGCTATTTAAATACCATCTAAATGTGCATTCATACAAGCAGAGATGTACTTTTCAAGAGTCATTAAGTTTTCGAATGTGCAATTCCTTTCCAGCTTTAGTGAGCTATTTCTCTCAAACATGTAATTAATCATGTAGAAGCCTATGAAATTTTAGAAATGTTTACACACACACACATATTTGTATTTGTTTACTTCTTTCTAAAACAAGTAGCTTAGATCTACCTTGCTGCAAATCGGAGTAGAGAAACGGTTGTTTGATGTTACTTTCATTTTTTATGACTTTTTATTTCCAGCACAGAGATCAGAATAGCAACGTCTACAATCATCAATTGCAACAGAGCCACTCCCTATTCAGAAACACTACTCTAAATTAATTTGCATTTCTATGGACATTTAATTTAATCCTATATCAAACACTGCTGTGCGCTGAAGGAACTTAATTTACAAACTAATTGGAACATCAAGACAGAAGAATTATCTATAAAAAATCAAAGCAATATTTAATTTTCTGGTTTCAGTAACATACAATGATAGATGTATAGAAATTCATTGTTAAAAGCGTCTGTTGGCTGGGAGGGTACTCCATCACAATGGCAACGGTGTACCCTTCCTGCCAAAACAGTTGTTCGCCCATCCAATTTAAATGTGGGTGAACCATAGGTTTCATCACAGCAGAGACTACTCAGTCTCCACCATGATTATACCCCTCCAACGGTTCTGTGGAGTAAGGGCCGTGAGAGGCAGACATCTAATTCCGCACACCTAATTTAGATGGGTGGAATCAGAGGTCAGTTTTGCCCGTCACTGCCAGAAAAGCCCTGGCAGTAAGGGACAGTGAAAACTGCTAAATGCTGCCCTTGCTATGTGAGAGTGCTCCCATGGTGAGGGAAGTCTTTTTTTCAATTTTCAAAAAGGAATTTCCGTTTCTTGTTTATCCTTTTTGAAAATTAAAAAGAAAACTGTTTAGTGCAAGGCTCCCTCATGTTGAAAAAAGCAAAAAAAGGAACCTCTGCAATGGGTGCTCCAGCCAATGCTTCAGAAATGAGCAGCTTGGTGGTCATTTCTAAATTAGGCGAGCATTCAAAGCACAGTTAGAATATTGTGACAAGCAAGTCTTTTAGATATGCAGGTATTTGCCTATACTTAGGACTTACGAAGTATTGTTGGATGCCATTGAAGGTAATAATCTCAACCTTATATTTCACTGCAGTAGTTATGCATACTTAACCAATGACTCTTACAGACAGCTTTGGTAAAAGGATCTCAAATTGTATGTTTAAGAATGCAGAAACTATTTTTCTAGTCACAAACCAAGTCAAAATTGATATTACCATACTTAGGCCCTCATTATGATTGAGGTCGGATGGACCGCGGACCCCCATCGTATCGGGCAGGTGACCGTCTGGCAATGATCAGCCGTACACCCGGGCCTATTACAATCACACTGCCATGCAAGCAGTCGGAAAGTGCATTTATCTTTTGGGACTTGTGCAGTAGAAAAAGCCCTTTTGAGCACATCCATGCACCATGTGCCACGTGCCAGGAGGTGCCTAGCACACAGTGCATGGATGTGGGGGGCACTACATGTGCCTCCCAGTCCACTTAGCAGTGGCTCACTGGGGCCCCCCGACGTCCGTTTCCATTTGCTTTTTCATGGCGGTGGGATCATTGTAGGGATAGGATTCTGAGCGCCACTTTGATGGGATCTTGGATCCTGTCAGGGGTGGTGGCTCACCCCCCCTCCGCCCCCCACCCCAATGTATGCGCTTCAACTGCCGGTACTGTAATTTGGCAGTCAGGCTGATGGCTGGGAAGTCAGACAGACCACCACTGACAGCCTGTCGATGCCAATACCCCCTTCGTAATGAGGCCCTTAGAGGGCTGTGCAAATCTAAATAAACTAATTCACTTTTTCCACTTCTCCATTTGTGAGTAGGAGTCCATATCACACAATTCTCCAAATTCTGGTCTTTCACTGTGGCCACAAACAAATGTCAGTTCTTGTGAAAATCTGCTGATATTTGACCTCGTGGGAAATGTTGCTTGGCAGCAAAATAGAGAGTAAATAATGAGCATTGGCTAATCTTTAGTGCAGAGAAGGGCTCTGTGAGTACACAAATGGTTACAGAACGTTTTGCTGATAAAGTGTGTGTCTAATATTTGTACATCGGTGAACCAGCTTCAGATTCATCTACAATTCCTTCCCATGCCATCCATAACTTGTGACATTCCAAATGAGAACAAAAACATCCAGGTAAATGATCACTCAAGGATGACTAAAGCATCAACATAATTACCATTTATCGATTTGTATTTCATTTCAACAATTTCCCTACTCCCACAACTGTTCACTTCACTTTATGCCTGGCATCATGCTTGGCCTTGACCGGCATTCAAGTATTTCAATTCATGTTATGGTGATGTTAGCTGGACAGGTTTTGTAAACACCTCATGCTGCAGATTAGTGCTTTAGAGAATAGTATACTGAGGAATACTGATCATATTATGTTAAGCATATAATAAAACTACACTTCCTTGCCAGTTTCTCTTCTAAGCAAATCAATGATGTAGTATCATAAAATAAAACATAAGTCAATAGGCAGACATTGACACACTGACACAAACGAATATGTTATTCACTTTTCAAACTCACTTTATGCAATTATAAAAAAAATATTTTACTGATTTCCAGCTG
Source organism: Lissotriton helveticus (assembly GCF_964261635.1). NCBI lineage: Eukaryota > Metazoa > Chordata > Amphibia > Caudata > Salamandridae > Lissotriton > Lissotriton helveticus. Next base: position 966,681,906 of record NC_136072.1, read on the forward strand.
CTTTCAATAAACATTCTACAGATTGTTACAAAATAGTTTCAATATTCGGGATTCTCTAAATCAGTTTTCAAAATGTTTAGGTACATAGTTTATTGTGGAGAGCGATTAGGAATACATCATTATCACAAACCTTTTAGTAAAGCCTGCAATCGTCTAAATTTCAGCAGGGAATGTAATATGTCCCAAAAATGTATTACTGGTAGGAAAGGTGTTTTTGTAAACAAAGTAGAACATAAATGAGTACACGATGCAAAGGTTATTATGGTTCATTGACACTAATGTTCTGGAAATACTTTTGGCCAATGTCTCGTAACTTTTGTTCCTTTACCTTTAAACACATGCCAGTAAATACATCCTGAACACAAACATGGTTACAGACTTCGTTCTAAACCTTGCTTAAAACTTATCATACTTGTTCAAGTCAGGCATTGATGACCTTGTTATTTATTAATGCTTTGCCGATCATTGGGGTAAAGGATCTTGTTACTTGCCAGAGGCAGAAGAGGATGTCATAGGACAATTGCATAGCACGCCCAGCATGGTAAATAAACATTCTTTAATATCAGTAATAACATCTCAAATTGTGGCATTGAAGTTATTGAAGCCATCCATTTATAAACAAAAAAAACTGAAAATTAACTGACTTTCCTATTCAAGAGTAATAAAGAGATATTTTATTCAAATAAATAATTTGGTGTGAGGTAAGTTGTGTAAAGTTCTGTATTTTAACCGCGACATTACTTTTCTGTTTTCCCTTCAGTTCTATGGACCAAAAATACAAAAAACTTTCTACTCATAATTGATAAACCCACATATAAATATATTTTTCATGTACTTTGATGATTTCAGTCATTTTCTTCGGTTGTTTTGTACTGTCAGACAGGAGTTGATACTGGTTTCTTTTCATTTTATAAATTTTCCTTCTCGTCATTCCTGAGTTTTTTCCTGCCTCCCTTTTCCAGAACCAATTAAACACACTGACTTGACATGATCTTAAGCTGAGCTTCAATGAAGTGTAACGTAGCACTGTCCAAAATCAGATAAGAAAATCTTTCCCCAAAACTTTATTTTGAAGTTCATGGAGCAAGATATTTGACCTCATCAACCAAATAATAAATCGCAAAGATGTTCTCCCCCAGCCTTCACCCCTTGTTCGCTTTACAATTAGACATCATTCAACCTTGCTTAGTGTAATCTAATCCACTTTTCATGAATTCTACTTTTTTGCTCGCTCTTTCCTAAATGTAACAATTGTACCTTTAAATGCCACTAAACCAATCAGTGCTAAATATTATATAAATAATTGCCGCTACTTTATTAAATACCATTTATAGTCCCTACAAGTACAACCATAAGTGTCTACATACTTGCAACTACCATACAAAATTAAGTATTTTTAAAATAGTATTATGATTGTGGGTCTGTATCTACATAGTATACCTTATTATCCAAAACACAAATAAATATCAATAACATTTTCTTACAGACAGGATATAATAAAATACATTTGATAAATCTAGCATTATCAGTTTTAGTGATTTAAGTATTGTTACAATGAAAACAGATTAAATGTAACAGATACACTTATATAAAGTATTAAATGGTCAGGCCACTAGGATCTTAACTACATGTAAAATTATTTCTTTAGTAAGTACCATGTAAGCTAACAAATCCAAATGAAATTCGACCTAGTGACATACATTTCAATGCTTGGTAAAGAGAAAATATTAACTATTTTAATTTGCTTTCCAACTGAAGTATCAGTACAATGCTATTATATAAGAAATGCTGAGATCATTTTGACAGGATACTAACACTCATGTAGTTTCAGATGACTTATGGATCGGTTCTTCTTTATCCCATGGCACCTCTCCATCTAGTCTAATCTCCTTAATGCCTTTAGTTAATGGAAGAGACACAATTTGTTCATAAGCAGAGAAAGTAGAATCATCAATTCTTCCCTTTCTTCTAGCTATTACATCTTTACAGAAGCTAGTTGGTCTCAACATTCTCTATGGCTTTTTTCTATCCCTTTCATACATTTCAGACATTTTCATGCAAGTGTTTCATACCATCATCAACTCTGTTACTGTATCATGCCCCCCCTCAAAGAGGTAAAAGAGTTTTCTTTGTCAACCACAGTTTAAATTCATAAATACAACCATGTCTAATATCTCTGTTCCTTCCACCCTTCAGAAACATTATCTTCTAAGACCTTACTCTTTATTTTATTTAATGAAGTGCTCACATTCAAGAGTCACAAGACGTATTAAGCCTTCTATATACTAGTTTGGATCATACTTAAAAATGTGTCTATTCTTTATGCTTTCCATCCCTTATCTCCAATAGTTAACTTCACATCATGTAAGGCAATGAGGTCAGTGCAATGTTAGTAGTAGTAGGAGTAGTACTAGTACTCCATAAAAAAAGTTTAAGATAGATATTTAGTGATGTTAGTTTTCTTTATTAATCAGTAATATTGACAGGAAATACATTGTTAATCATGTTAGGACACCACACAATGTTAGATTGCTGTCACACATTGGGGATGCAATATTGTCCTGGAATGCTACAGTGTACTACATGGGTCATTGGCAATTAAAGAATGTTGATTTAAAGTAAATGTGTAGCAATATTATTTTTATTTTAGAGCTTAGTGAACTAGTAAATTGTTTTTTGTAATCCAAATAATTAATGTTATTCATGGAGTTGGAAAGTGTACAGATGTACAAATTACAAGAACATAACATATGCTTTTAGTTGGGAGACTATGGGAGGTGTTGTGCCATCAACTGATATCTCACATATTAGAGGTATCCAGTCTCCCTAGAATTCCAATGAACAACCATGTTGTCAGTACAGCTTTATGCACATGTCTGTGCAACCTGTGTCATAACACCAAATATATTGCTGTGGGCCAATACAGTAACCCTAGAGCATGAACAATTGTTGAAAAAGAAACAGAGACCATGCGAGCAGGACAGAGGAGCTTTAACATCAGCACACGTTTTACTAATGGTGCAACCATTATCTATAAGGGATATACAATAATGAATGGTTGGTTAATGTAATCAAAAAGGTTTTTGGGAGGTCACAGTGAAACAAAATCCAGGTAATATGAGTGAAATGGCCTCATTTCTTTAGACTCTGCTAACTAATGCTGTGCCTGACATCTTAGATTCAGAACTAAAATATAAACACAGGTCGATTGATCACAGACAGTCTGGTACCAGAGACAATGTTGCATCCCAAATTATGTTTTTAGCCAAAGCAGAAGGGAGTAGTTCATGTTAGTAGAAAAATACAAGCAACTAATTGAACCAAAAGCAAAAGTGTTAGTGTCTCAGACAGTAACATTAGTAAGAAGCATCCTTAAAACATACAATTATACCTTAAAAGGTGCAACAATTAAGAGGGCCTAATTCATAAAAGAAATCTTATAAAAAGTTGTAGAAACTTTATTTTTATAAGCAGATAAAAGTACACCTTTTTTCCACACTATCTGTAAATATTTTGAGGGCAAAACGGAGTGATTGGACCATGAGCCTGTGACTATGGAGCTCTGTCCGTGGCTGCCATTATTCTATATCTTTACAAGTGTCTTTGATCTTTTAGGGCCTATGCCCAAAGAGGTGCGCTTCTTCAGATTTTATTTCCATAGCTCAAAGATGAGCATAAAGATATGTAGGCAAAATGTACAATTGTTGATTTTTGAGTTACTACGCTTCGCTTTTTTTTTAGAAATAATCATTAAATCTTTTAGAATTTACTCTAGGTGATAGCGATCTAAATATTTTTCTCAAAAATGATATATCAGAAATATAACCCAATAGTTTTCACATTAAATTATTTTGCCTTTTTTTCCTGCTGGTGCATCACGGTATATAAAAATATTAATTGTTTGAGCACAAATTTGTAATGGTGCATGCATGTTTGAAATTCTGAAAACTTCTCTTTGACCTGAAGGAACTAATGGCAGATTAGATCATTCTGATCTTTTAAGGCTATACTTGCTTCTTAAAATCTCAGAACAAAGCCCTATTACACTAAACTGTTTACATAAAATTACTTTGATTGGCAAACTTAGAGATGTGGATCAAAAATGGGTTCACATCGGAAATCTTTACATCAAATGCTGGCTAGGCACAACTTGTCTAGTTGGAATACTGTGTAATGCTGCAATTAGATGTGCATATGCTATTGTCAAAAGGAAATCATGCTATGACTAATGAAGTTCTATAAATAAATGCTAGGATATGATATTGTAAACTGGCAGGAAAGCTGACAGCATGAACATTATATGAGATAGAGACTACTTAAGTAGAAATTCATGATTTCTGCATGATATGATAATACTACAGAAAACATTCACCCTGTTGAACATAACATGCAATTGAGGGCATATGCTAGTAAACACCATTGTTTTCTCGGTGAGCTTTGCTGCATAACAGCAGCATATATATTAAATGCTGCTTATGTTGCCATGGGTTTGACATTTCATTTCCAAACAGCTGCAGTGCTACATCATTACACAGAACAGTTTAGAGAATGGTTCTATCTGCTCTTGGTCATTTTTAATTAGCAATTTAGGTTATTTTTAAACTGAGCCTCTCCATTTATTTCCACATACAACAGTGAAATGCACTAGCTTCCCAGCACAAGGGAAGACAATCACATGAAACCTCGTTCTTCACAAAGAAAATATTATCATTGGACTGAAAAAATGCACACTGCACCTCAGAGGAAGCACAATCCCCATGGTTTTTACAGGCAGCAGAACAACCTTTGTAGCATCACAGAATTACTTTTTATGGATTAGGCCTTTCAAACAGATCTTATGGATAGTTAGGTGTGAGAACATGTTTTTTCTGTGAATTAGTGGTTAGTTTTCTGTTAGTAAGAAGTCATCCCTAAGGATTGTGAGTAAAAATTAGCTAGAGAAGCATGGTTACACTGTAAGTCATGGTTAATATTGTAAAATATACTACTTACCGTACACTGGAAAGAGTAGATTTGTTACTGAGGAATGCTTTCTGTCATTGGGCTTCACATATTTAAACTTAGGGGCCCAGAAACCCACATACATACATAAAAAAAATTATACATTTCTATATACTAAAACATGGATCAAATGCCACCAGAACCTGAAAGCACACCTCATAGTTTAGCGTTCTAGATGCACTGAAACAAAATGCTATTTCATAATACCATTGAACATTGGGCAACCTAGAGCTTTCAATAAAAAAAGCACAGTGTTGCAGCAAAGTTAAAACAGCAGCACACTTTGTTTACATGGGTAATGCTACTTAATGGTACATATGTGGACTATCACCAATGTGACAGCGAAAGGTGAGACAGTCTAGTTTCGCTTTTCTTCTGCCATGTGAAGATCAATGCCAATTGAGATGCCCCCAACCTACAAAGACCATTTTAATGATAGCACGAGAGTAGAGAAATTCATTTCATCATTTATTTTGCTAAAACTCAATGAGTGACATATAATGTATAACACGACACCTTAAAATGGTGTCTTTTACCAGAAAAGCCACTGATGAAAACAAACCAATTTACAGGAAGCACACCTAAATCAGGCAACCAGTAAGTAATGCCTTAATTAATTCAGAAAACGAGAATTTCACTTGTAAATGCACAAAAAGACCCTTCAATAATGTCACTGGCCATTGTTATTTTAGGCTTAAGGCTCTAAAAGGAGGGTCCTTGTATGATAATTTATTAGATAATTTATTTTGGCTGGTGTTAAATGTTTTAGGAAAAATAAGCTGTTCTGCAATTGGTAAAGTCATTGATTGATCTAATTATGTATAAACAGATTGTCTATTGAATGAGCAACTATGTGTTTTTTCAATCTTTGCGCCAATATTTCTTAGTGTGTTACCTTCATGCACATCAGTGTGTTTCAGTGATAACTTGTCTGGTATTAAAGACAGAAACAGCATGTTGCTGAGAAATGATAGGTAAAATTTCATTTAAAAAGTGTCATTTGTGTCATATTAATATTACAATCCCAAACTATTAAAATTATTCAGGATGGACTAATGGAGAATTTATAATAGAATAGGTCAAAGACTACTGTGATAAAAAGGAATAAACCAGTGTGTAGATATCACTTGTTTTACTGTTTTAATATTTGTAGATGATTGTGCTGCCATAGTTTTCATCCATTTAGATACCATTTATGGTTGGGCTGTATGTAATCTGATTTTCCCTTTGAGTCTAACACTGCACATACACTAACTGCAGTAGACCACACTGGTTTACTTACTTTTGATTACATGAATAACTAAATAAACCACCTGGAACGGCATAGAAATGATGAGGTCCCCATTGTTCATATAGCATTCAGAATAGCATATAATTGTTTACAGTGCATTTTAAAATGTGTTAGTACTGTGTTAAGATATTAGTAAACTGATTAGTAAAGTGTGTTAGTAAATAAAATACGTCTTACATTTCGATCATTTCCACTCAGTTAGAATACATACTGGACATATAAAAAAGGTAAATAGGAAAGAAAATGCCACAAAGTTAGTGCACACTCTAAAACAGCCAGTAGAATTAGAAAGGTGTTAGTAACAAAAAATAGAGAATTAAAAGAAGGCTTTATTTGCCTTCCAGGGTTAGTAAAAGTTCAGACAACACTGGTTAGTACAGCATGCTTTAGTTTCTTGTTAGTTGGTTAGTTCATTTACTTGGTTAGTCAGTTTGCAAGTGAAGCAGTAAACATTCCACATAAATTGTAAGTTTTGTTAGCCAGGGTTATTCATAAGGAGACTCAGTGAAGAATTACTGTGTGTCTTCTTTTGTTAGTATGTTAATATGCATGCAGTTCTCAAGAAATTAATTAACAGGTTTTATGTAAACGTACACTTTTTGTTATATTACAATGCTTTGGAAATGATGCTCTTTGAGAATAGGAAGTATAGGATCCTATAGGTTAGCCAGTTGAGTGAGCCACACTGTTAAAAAATTACTTATTTCATTTTTTTTAAACTAAAAATATCTTTTTTCCGGGTAGCTTTTTGCTTTGCTCACTTTACTGCTGTTACATTAATGGCATGACTTACTATTTCTTTCAGTGTATTTCTTAGCATTTTTTCCCAATGGCCCTGGCTGGTGTATAAATACATAAAGCAAACACTGTTTATATGAGGTGCAGAAAATTTCCTGGCTGGAAATCTAGACCTTTGTAAATGTTTCAAAAATACCAGGAAACCCATCCTTCGAGAAACAGAAACTAGTAAACCACACCACCAAAAACAGCAAAGAAGAGTAAGAAAAGCTCAAAAAAGGTAACATTTCAAATGTATAAGCAGGTTAGATAAGGCTTATCATATGTTTATATCATGAGGCGGGAAATTAAGTCAGTACCATATTATGGACACTGGGGTTTTTATAGTGATTTTGAATCTAATTTACTTTTAAAAACTAAAACTTTGTTTGGTGGTCTGAGCTCTATAGAGGTGTGGTGTAAAGTAAATAAAGAAACACAGTATGATCTCCCTAACTCACCAGTGATTATGTAGGGTGGACTAGTGAAATGGGGATCCTCCACTTTGATGTAAGAAGATCCTCAAAAGGCACCTGTGTTATGAGGGACTGTGAGTCAGACACAGTGTGGAAAATTCTTTCAAAGGGCTAGTTCTAAAGTTACAACTGTAGCAAAGATAAGTAACATATGAGTTGTCTAATGCATATCAGTTGTGATATTCGTTTTGTAGACAACCATAAAATTAAACAAGCAGTGGCTTAGGTGCTTATGTTGTAAACACACATTAACAAATCAATGGAAAATTACGTTCCTTTCATTAATTTCTATTGATCAATTTTGAATACCTGTCATGTTTCCTGATGACAAAATTAATGATCCAATAGTTACAAGCTTCAAGTGACATTTAAGCTCAACTTCCCCTGAGGTATTTAATAGTGAACCATCCAACAACAGAAAATGCAGGTAACTCTCTCTCTCTCTCTCTCTCTACATGGCACATTTCCACCAGCCACCATTAACCGCATGCGTGCGGCGGTTTTTCCCGCTGTATGCGGCATTTTTCAAATTACCGCGATTCATGACGAGCTCAGCTCGTCATCAGCACACGGCAGGTAATGCTGATGACGAGCTGAGCTCGTCATCAGCATGGAAGGGGTTAATATGATTGCTTGAGGTAATTTCGGCAATGCCATTAATTCTGAAAAGTGGGACTGACTGTGCTGGTAAGTGCATATTGTGATGTATATTTGATGGTAAGCAAAGTAAGATTCACAACACATCTCTTTAGTCCCATTATGTAAGAGGATAAATACATTGTGAAGAAAAGTGTCACTGTTGCAAGGAAAGTGCGGTAGAATGTATGACATATGTAACTTATTTTTGCTGTCGCACACTACATTCATTGGATTTCAGGTGTGTTTGTGTAAATCTACCTAAACATTATTCACTTATACATAATGAATTGAATTCTCAGATTCACTAGAATGAAATAGACAAACCGTATTCTTTAAATCCAGCAACTTGAATTCATTAAGGTATCAGAGAACTCACTGCCATGTGTATGATAAATTCTTCAGTGTTCCTCTATTTGTTGTGCTAGATTGCTTAGCTATATATTCCTATAGTTGGAAACAATTGTATATGGTAAGGTGAAATAATTTTTAGTTCAATGGGCTGTTATGAATGAAAGGTATGCAAAGCCTTGATGTACACTTGCCTGTAGAGTTTTTGGCTCAAGAAAACTAATGCTTCCTTTTAAATGAATTATTATGACCTGCAAAATCATGTCAATGAAATTCCCCATGCTTCAATCAAAGAATTTCTAAGAAAGATTGAATTGTTTGCTAACTCAGGGAGTGGTCTCTTTTTCATGTTTTATACCTTATTAATTGTAGAATATCGATCCATTTACTCCTTTAATATGGTCATGTAAATGTGGCTACACCTGATAATTTCATTTTCAAACTACTTGGGAAATTTTACAACTGTTTACTACTGTAATGTTGTGAAGAGCGACAGAGTTTTCATAAACTATCTTTCACACAACTTATCATGAAAGGTGGCATGTTAGTGAAGGGCCCTGTTGAATACATGCAGTCCTTGTACTGAGAATATAATCAATTCTGTCTTGCTTGATTTACCATGCATCCCCATACCTGATTACAACTATGAAGGCTGGCTTCAAAACTACTATATATTTGACTTTCCTTCTTTAAATACTAATGATCAATGTGAATGGCTTGAAGGCGTCAACACTTGATAATCAATCAAAATCGCCCTCAAACTTTATAGTGCAAAATTATACTCATCCTTCACCTCAACCTTTATAGTGGCAAATTATAATAAACGTCATCCTCAAACTTTTCAACGCATAATCATAATACAATCCCACATCAACCTTCATAGCTCTGAATCATAATCAGCCTAAATCTCCATCCTACCAAACCATAATAAAGTTCTCGCTCAACCTTCACAGTGCAGAATCATATCAACCCCCACCTCAACCTTAATCTTCATCCTAATGAATCATAATAAACTTCCTATGCAACCTTCACAGTGCAGAAACATAATTGATGTACTCTTCAATGTAATAGTGTGTAATCGTAATACACCCCCCTAAACCTTCATTCTGTGGCATATTAATTAATCACCAACCCAACCTCTGTACTGAGGAACCCGAATTACTCTCCAACTCTCGCATGTTTACAAGGTAGATCAACATATTCAAAAGAACTCCGAGAGAACAGGTGTATCCTTCAGGGCCTGTAGCGACTGTGTTTCAACAAAGGTGCAGCATTGCTGCCCAAATCATCTGCATCTCTCCATGAAAAGCACTGCATTAAGCTGTTGTTTTCATTCTCGTTCGGGATTTGTGCCAAAGGTTTTTTAAAATGCTTCCCACACAATATTATCTTGCTTTAATATATGTGAGCAATTTATACCAAATGGGTTACTTTCTCTTTGCGGTTTTTCAGGTGCATGAACTACTTTCATTGTGGTCATTCTCAAAAGGGCATTAACAGATAGAGCTCCTATGAACAATAGTAAAGACATCTCCTTAACATCAGGGAGAAGCATCCGATTGTGTTTGATATCCTGTGTGACTGATGACGGATTTCAAGTCTTTTTCACCTGAGTTTCATCACACTGGACCGCCAGAGTTCAGCACAATGGCTTCCGAAACAACTATCCACAGGAGGAGGGCATTTCTGAGGAAAGAAAACACAAACATGCAATTTATGGAGATGTATTTTTATTTGCTACAGCATATTTCTTTCACGTCTAGCTAATTCTCCATGCTTTTAATTTAATTTCCACTATCTGTTCAACACAGGCGTTCTAAACACGGGCTGATTGGTGAAAGAAGTGGCAATTAAATGTCACAAATGCGCAGACTTCCGTCCTGAAGCCTTTAATCATCGTATTGATTAGTGCTCCCTAGAAAAAAGATAATTGGGTTAGGGAATTCAGGATTCTAGCACTTCTCTTTTTCACATTTGATCGACAACAGGAAGAGAGAACTTGCGTTTGCCCTCCCTATTTAGTATGCTCGATGGAAAAAAAATGACACCTTCTAAATCAGCTATAAACATGCAATCTGGGGTAATGTGCAACTGTCAAGGCGCAAATTGGCAACTGATTAGAAAAATGCAGAGAAAGGCTCCAGGCTCTTTTGATTCTAAAATAAGAAAATTATACTCTGCAATGAGTCAGGCTCTCAGTACAATGGATGAAAGCTGCTTAACTGGGCCCTTAGGGAAGGTGAATAAGAGTTAAAAGGGAGACCGGATCAATGCATTGTAATAAAGGCATGCTCATTTAACACACGTTTTGCTAGGGAAATGTATTTTTAAAATGATTGTCAAATTAAATATTTAAATATATATTTGATAGCAGTGTTCAACGTTGATCAAACAACACAGAAACAGCCAAGAGACAAAAAGGGATTTTTAAATAGAATGATGGGCCATTATTTTGTTGCTTTTTTTAGTTTAACTAAAATACGTTAGCTGCTAAAATGGAATGTAGAATTCTTTTATACTTCAGGACCATCCCTAAATCAGTGACATGCAAAACCTTATTTGGCACATGACAAAATGTCCTCCTTTTCCGACGATCCAAGACATTTATCATGTGTCTGTGCCAAACATTACTAACTATACCAACATATGCATTAATTCACGGAAAACCTACAGTTAAAAACTGAGCTATGCTTCTGGCTCAAATGCCCACAAACACTGAAAATCACCACTTATGGTATGCAGTGCACACAACACACGACATAACTGATGTTTCCAGCCCTGTTTAACTCTTGCATTTTTTCAACTGCCATTGGAAAAGTTCATGTTTTGGCATGGCAGGCAGCAGCAATTACAGTGAGTGTTGTGTAGATTGCATTCTATATCTAGCAAATTTCAATGGGTTTGCACTTTGGAGCTCAATCTTTACCTCAGATTTTAGCTGCATTTTTTTCAGTGGATGTATTGGATTTTTAATGAACCACTTTATTTTCAGCATCTTTGCACATGGTCTTTTGGTGTGCACAGCAGAGGTTGGGCTCAGGCCTGGAGTGCAGCCATGCCCTACACCTAACCTGATGTGGGCGGTCATCTATTTTGCACTAAGCCTTTGTGCATGCACAGCAGGATTGGGTGCAGAGCATGTCCTCTTGCAAGGCCCTGTTGCTAAACACCTGTAGAGGGCCAATACCTGTTGTGCACAGCATTCAGATGTTAGCCGCAAGAGTTGAGTACAAAGCCTGGGAGGTTGCCAAGCCCTGTGCCTAACTTGTCATAGGTGTTAAACCCTTGCTGCATGGACTTCAGATCTGCGCAGTGGGGATTGCTGATAGCATGGTCTTCAGCCAGGCCCTGCACCCAACCTATAGTTGACAGTCATACCCTGCAGTGCATGGGAGTATCCCTACAAAGCCTGACCCTGTTTTTTTCTATTGAAAATTGAGTAATCACAGATCTCAGAGCTAGGTTTGCAGTCTCCCTATGACTCAAAAGTTCTATAAACCCTGATCATGTATTGATTACCGAGGTCAAGCTTCTATACATTAACTCTCTTTAAACAGGTTCGCAGTTCCAAAGCCACAACAGCGAACTCCCAAATTGTGATGCATGTGATAGTGAAGCTTGCTCTGGATTCATCAAGCTTGCCACCTAAAATGGCATACTGAGGCAGGTCCCATGGGATCCAGACAAAATTTTAGGTGGCAAGGTTTGCAAATCTCGAAAATTATTCATAGGCACCGCAAAATATTTTATTTCTACTTTTTTATTTAAACCATGGAGGTCCATTTGAGGCGCTTATTATATTCAAATTAAAACACAGCAGAAATGGCATTGAATTATGTTCTCAGGATCAGACTGAATATAGTTCTGCAGTCTCATATTTGAATGGCAAGAGCTCACAATGATTGGGTTTGCAGAGTTGTAAAAAGCTTAGAACAGAATTTGGGGGCAATAGAGGATAGTTAATATTCCCCAAAATTGTGGATCATTATGAACTTTTTTCGGTGTGGTTTAAAGGAGCAGAAATCCTGTATTTCAGGTCTACACACATTTTAAATTAAGAAAACCAGGTTCAAGAGTTTAGGGGGTTCCAATTCTTAGTACATTTCCACAATGTTTGCTTTATGAAAATGTCTACAGCACACTTTGTCCAGTGCCCACACATGTATTCTAATGTTTCTTATTCCTCCTGTGTCACCCGGAACTATGATTATTTATTTCTGACGGTTAAGCAACAACAGTTGTTTACCTTCTGATCTCCTATGTCCTCTCTGGGTCCACAGCTACTAACATCTTTGATTTGTGGCACTTTAGACTCCATAAAAGCAGGGCACATGGCATGAGCAGAAAACGTAATTTGTGGTTGTGAATGAAGGTATGGGAAGGTCAGGAAACTGCCTTATATAGCTTTAGAATGCAAGTGTTCTATCCCAGGAAACATCCTCATGGAAGTGAGAATAACTCTTCTCCTTTTGGAAAAGGTATTTACATATTCTTACTTCACACACTTAAAGGTCTGTGGGCGCAGCTTATCATTTTATAGAGAAAATCATTCCCATGCTGACATTCTCTGTGAGTCATACTCATATCCCAAGTAGTTTGGCTTATATCTGCTATAGCTACATACCTGATTTCCATATGTTTCAATACTGATCTTGAGATCACTTCCTGTTTGTGTGCTCTTTTCACTCTTCTGCAAGATTTAAGGCACATACAAAAATAATAAAACGGTGAAAGAAAGAACCAACCTTTTGTCAGTGACCTATTGCTGGTTTTAATGTGAAAAAAGAAGAATCCCATTTCAGGGTTGTTAGGACTGTGATCTTAGTGTACAGCACATCCCAGGAAGTCTCAAAGTGATGTCAATTATCTTATACATTGGAGCAGGGCCAGTACTGATTTACATAAGGTAGGCCAATCTCTAGAGTAGCATAGTGGGAGAAAAACGGTGGGTTGGAATGCTACTGTGAGTGATTACCAGTATTTAGACTATTTGCAAGCATTTCTTCCATCACTCATTTGTGTGTTTGAAGACATTGCTACAACACAAATCATATAATATGTGCTTTTGCATATGGGCTACTAGTTTAATCAATTGTAACAAAAATCACATAAGAATTGTAGCAAAGATATATGTATTAGAAGAAGTCTAAAATGGAAGCACAGTACAGACACTGGGGGTTTGGTACAGGCAGAAGATCCTCACATGCATAACCTCACAATGTCCTCATCTTTAAAATGTGGGAGCTCTACTTAGATCTGGGGTGAACATTCTTTCAAGGTAGAAGAATAATGAGAGCCTCTATATGTTTTGATGGACATTCCAAATCTTTATTTAACAGTAGAGCTTGCAACTTTTAAAGAAATGAACCTTACTCAAAGATGAAGGAAGTTACCTTGAATTCACAACCCCTGTGATCTGTATTCAATTGTAACATAAAATGAATACTACTAGCTCTCTAGTCTGAAGAAGAAACAACATCAGACTGTTAGAAATCAGGGAGTGAGGATAACTGAAGAACAAGTATGATTAGCTTATGGGTACCTCCCATTAAAAACAGCTGGCACCTGTGCAGCCCCTAGGAAATCCTGCTTTACCTGTTGGATGAAAACTGGAAGGTTAGATACAAACTCTATAATAATTCCCTCCCCCAGAGACTCTTTGAGGGACTTTTGGAAGCAGCTGGCATAACAGATCCTAGGGAACATTTGGGTCTTAGTCTGTTGGGGGTCTGCTCCCAATACTGTATTTTGCCTGGTGCCCATGTGCCTGTAAGCTGACAGTTAGCTTGCAACCAAGGCATTTCCAGCTGATATAAAAAGAAAGAAAGCATCAATGGACCTGTATCAGTTTGAGGCGGCTGTGGAAAAATACCCCCAAAAATGTGTTCAAGAGAACTTGTTTAGCCATGAACAGAAGGGAAATAACTAGCTCTTTGAAACATTAGTTTACATTAAAAGTTCGAATTTGTGGAGTAAAACAGGCAACGTGGCCAGCTGTGGATGACTCTGTGGACACAAGAGCATTCTTTCAACCAAAGCACAGCCTTGACAGACTCATGAACAGCATAATTCTGTTAAAAAAACTCAACTCTATAAAAGCTGCTGACTAAGATGTTGAGACAAATGTATCATACTTTAAGCTTCCCAATTCAGATATAGCCTTCTGGGTAAAAGTACTGACTCAACCGATACTTTAGAGCTGCCACATATAGAACTGATCAAGGGACAGTCTACCATGCATTTGAAATATCCTTTTCCTGATCATTGATCTTTAGACTTGATGTCTGGAGTTCACCAAAGGTTACTTTACAACGCATCTGAATGCTCTGTGGCACACCTTCAGTATAGCATCCAGATTTGCCTATCTGGAAGACTTTTTCATCCCAAAAACTATAATACATGCAAATATGCACCCAGTGACCAGTGCCGACTATCTTATTGTATCTAACCGAATACCCTCAAAACTGAGCATGAAAAGGTTGCTATATTACTTTTATACTCTCTGGAGTGGGAATAGTAATGTTTACCCCTACGCTATTCAGCGCTTTCTCTATTGTTGAACTCTCTGGAGTGGGAATAGTAATTTTTACCCCTACGCTATCCAACGCTTTCCCTACTGTTGCACTCTCTGGAGTGGGAATAGTAATTTTTACCCCTACGTTATCCAACGCTTTCCCTACTGTTGCACCCTCTGGAGTGGGAATAGTAATTTTTACCCCTACGCTATCCAACGCTTTCTCTACTGTTGCACTCTCTGGAGTGGGAATAGTAATTTTTACCCCTACGGTATCCAACGCTTTCCCCACTGTTGCACTCACTGGAGTGGGAATAGTAATTTTTACCCCTACGCTATCCAACGCTTTCCCTACTGTTGCCTTCACTGGAGTGGGAATAGTAGTTTTTACCCCTACGCTATCCAACGTTTACCCTACTGTTGCAGTTGCTGGAGTGGTAATAGTAAATGTTACCCTCCCGCTATCCTACGGTAAAAATATTGTATATTTTTTATTAATATTATGTTAATATACATGTGTTAATAAATTATATTGTATGTTTATTTTTTTTAACCTAAATTCATTTTTTAATAATTTTAAAGGTATTTAAGTATTTTTAAGTATGTTTTAGTTAATTAAAGTTATTATTTCATTAATTTTAAATTACCTTTAAGACGTTTGAAAAAAATTATATTTTGACTAACTATATACTTTTATTCGATATTTTTGTACTTACCTGTTTGTAGATAGGACTTCGATATTTTTGCTTTCTATATTTTTACTTTGATATTTTGGGTATTCTATATTTGTGTATTCTATATTTTGTCAGTGATCCGTATAGAGTATATAGGTCCCTCCCTGAGTACCCTCAGTCAGACCAATATACCAAGATACAGCCCTTAAATCAAATGTGATTTTTTTTTTAAATGAGCCCTTAATGTGTTCATAAGCTCAAGGAATTGGCATCTGTCTGGATGACATATGTCACTCAAAGTAGTCACCATGGAGCCTCACTTTCACAGTAGTGCTTTTTGTTACTATAAATACTGAGCTGAACCAAACAAAACACGATCAGCCACACCTATGACTAGCATTTTAGCAACATCAAATCTGAAGCAATACCTTACCTTATATGACTTCCTCTGTTTCTTGCTCTTCACAGCTTAGAAGACAGATTCACTCTTTTAGCAACCAGTCCTTCTTGGTATCATGCGTTGTATGAATGAGGATGTCATCTTACTCTTCTTTCTTTTCAACTGCCGCTAGAAGTAGAATCATATCACCATACGTTACACACTTTGGCATGAAAAACACTAAGGCTGCCAAGAGTTCTTTAGAGCAATGAGGAATGTTAATCATTTAACCAATTGGCGGAGAAATTTTTTACTAATTACAGTATTTTTTTCTAAACTGTAGTGCCGCACAGTGTCAAGAAGGTGACTCGTTGGTTTATTGTAAAACAACAAAATAAATAAATGAAAGATTTGCCTGTTGACTGACACGTGACGATGAAGTGCTGCCATTACTTGATTGGCATTGTGTTATGGCTTATCCATACTACCATGCATATTCAAAACAAAATAAAGAGAATTTTAGCCTAATGAATAACAAACTTTAGAAAATCATAAACATGTGCACATAAATCATTATTCAATTAATTCATTAAAAGGCTAAATGTTTCGGGTGGGTGGTGTGCTACACTAAAAGTATTAGGTGTACGTTAATGCAAAGTATGCACTGCAGTAAACAAGATCAGGGAATTTGCAGTGGATTTGAAAATTGCCACTTTTTCAAAGTACAAATAATTATTTGTTTTCTGTAGGTCTTGTGCAGCACTTTATAGAGGAAGGATGTCCTGACAGAAGATACCATAGCTCTCTCTTGTTTTCCTAAATCTTCAGTTCATTTTCAATAGATACTATTAGGATGAATGTACTATAGTGCGTTATTTCATAGGCTGATGATTAAAATAAGCCCAGTCGGTGTTGTAGGCATCATAGAATGGATTCACTTCCCACTATGAATCAGTGAAGATGAGTGAGACGTTGAGAAATCTATTCCTCCTTGCAATCCACATTCACATATACCTTAGTCTAGGCCCGTCCGATCTGTTTATGTTTTAAATATATCCATGCTTGTGATTTGGAATTTCAGACACAACTAGCATCTTCACCCTTTCACAATAGTGATATGGCTAAAGTCTTTAAACATGGGACGCATATGGTTGGTTACCTCAAACAATGCTCTCAGAACCTCCCTGTTCACACTGTGCTCATGATTGAATAGGACACAGTTGACAATTTACTGGGTTTTAGTGCTTTGAATCTCACTTGGAAATTTTCCAAAACTCGCTCTTCTGCTTTGGGTCAGAAAAGGTTGGGAGGGATGCCTATTTGTTTATACTAAAAGGGTTATATTACTCTCAGAGTAGAAAACCTTTGTTAACAATGTTACACAACATTGAGACATTGTGGACAGAGGGCATTGGGGCCCCCTGTGAGAGGCCAGTTGGCCTGGGGTTAGTTGGTAAGGTGCTGTGTGCATTTTATCTGAGTTACTGTGATGCCTAATGGTATGCTAGTGAGGACTATTGTGGAATGTGATTTTTGCTGGTGATACCTAATGCATAAGATGTTTATGCTAATGAGGTTTGGGCCTAATGTGCTAATGCCTAATGTCATGCTATGATGTTTTGGGTGAGTACCTATTTGCTCACAGTGTTTATGCTTAGGAGGTTACTGCATAATGTGTTTATGCTGGTGAGGCCCATTGTGTAATGGCTATTTTTTATATAACCTTGTGTGGAGTTCCTTTTGTGGTGTGCCTAGTGTGTTGCTGCTGTGTGTGTGTGTGTGGGTTGCACAACCGCTTTACACATTGCCTCTGGGATAAGCCTGACTGCTCGTGCCAAGCTACCAAGGGGGTGAGCAGGGGTTATCTTCAGCTTGTAACTCCCTTGCCCTGACTAGAGTGGTGGTGTCTGCCTGGCTTTGGCGCAAGCCTTAGCCAACCAGAAATCCCATTTCTAACACCTCCTATCAGAGCAGGCTCTGCTCCTGACCTCCTGAGAGCATAGGCCTTCACTCCTGGGGGTCAGAACCCCGTGGTGGCTGGCTGGTCAGAACCAGTTAGCCAGCAGGCACACTGGCGGTGGGTAGGTTTTCAGGGGGCACCTCTAAAGTGCACTCTGGGTGCATGTTTTAATAAATGCATCAATGGAATCAGTGAGTTTATTAATACAAGATGTTTGATATCAAACATCTTTGATTTCCTTGAAGCCATCATGTAGCTGGGGAACTCATTTTTAACCAGTGTCCAGCACATCTATTTCCAATGGCTTCCCTGGTCACTTGTACTGGCAGTAATTGAACTGGCCAGAACAGGGTCATATCTGCCCACACATATAGTATAGTGAGCCTGCCTTGAGACTGTAAGGCCTTCTGTAAGAGTGACTTACCTATACTGCATTTAGTATTTGCAGACACGGCACACAGGGCTATGTGCCATGTTGTATTTTCACTTTTGTCTGCAGCAAGACATGCAGCTCGCAATGGCAGTCTGCATGGGGTTTTCTGAAGGGTCCCTTAGGGTGGCACAATTCCTACTTAACCCCTTATAAACCCTCTTTGGTACCTAATGCCCTATGTATCAATGGTACCATGTATTGAGGATTTACAGAGGGTGCTAGTGGTATTGCCAATTGGGGTACAATTGCACAGTTTAGGGACAGAGATCTGGCTCTGGGGACCTGGTAAACAGGGACCCAGTGCACTTTCTGTCAAAATTGCATCTAATACCAGGCACAAAGTGGGAGTGACAATGTCAAAAAGGGGCACTTTCCTGCAGTGTGCCTGTACGTTTCTGATTGCAATACTACACAGACATTATACAAGCTTATTTCTTTTGGATTTGATTTGATTTGATTTGATTTATAGTTTTATAGAGCGCAAGAATGCCCATGGGCGTCTTGGCGCTATGACAAATCAGAGAACTCCGGGTCGACAGTACAGAGTCTAGCAGGCAGAAAAGAGCCATGTTTTCACTGCTTTTCTAAAGGAGAGCAGGGATGGACTGTCTTTAATAGAGATTGGGAGAAGGTTCCATACCATTGCTGTTTGTAATAAAATACTTCTTCCTCCCCGTCTGGCCCGTCTGTGTTTAGGAACCTGGATTAAATTGGCCTGGCTTGATCTAAGAAGCCTGGAAGGTTCGTACAGTTTAAGATGGTTTTTTAAAAACTGCGAGCCGGATCCGTGATGCGCCTTGTAAGCTAGGCATAGCGATTTGAACTGCACTCTTTTGGTGATGGGGAGCCAATGAAGGGCTCTCAATTTATGGGCAATTGGTTCATGTTTGGAATGTCAAGCACCAGCCTTGCGGCTGCATTCTGCAGGCGTTGTAATTTTGCTAGAATTTGACCTTGGCCCCTGCGTACAAGGCATTCCCATAGTCTATCCTAGACAAGGCCAGGGCAGTCACCACCGTGTTCCGAGCATCTTCTAGAATGTAAGGCAGAAGTATCCTAATCATTTCCAGTATAAACCAGACTGATGAAGCCAGTTTGCTGGCCTGAGCATCAAATGAGAGTTTGATGTCTAGCGTCATACCCAGCTTTTTCACCTTTTCTACTGGAGCTGGACAGTTTCTAAGGTTGTCTGGCCACCACTCCAGGGACCATGTATTAGGATCAGCCCCTAGGACCAGTACCTCACTTTTATCCCCATTTAGCTTCAAGCAGTTATTCAGCATCCATTGTTTGACTTGTGTCATACATGATCTGAATTTATTCGCTGTCTCTTTAACATCCTTGCTAATAGACACCACTATCTGGGTGTCGACGGCATAGGAAACTGGAATGAAACCACTTTCCCTTATGATTCCTGCTAATGGAGCTACATACAAATTAAAAAGGGTAGTGCTTAGTGATGACCCCTGGGGCACCCCACACGGTGACCTAAATGATTTGGATCTTGCCTCCCCCAACTCTACTGTGAAAGTTCTGTTACATAAATAGAATGCAATAGAGAGCGTGCCGAGCTATGACCTCCGACTTCAGCTAGGCGGGTCAAGAGTGTCTCATGGCTAACCGTATCGAAGGCCGCCGAGAGGTCCAAAGGAACCAAGGCGGCCTTCCCTCCGTCATCCAGAACACTCCTGAGTTCTTCCACCGCCATTAGCAGTGCAGTTTCTGTCCCAAGTCCCTCTCCGAAGCCAAATTGTGAGTGGTCTAATATGTTTCCCTCCGAGAAGAATTGGGACAGTTGCCTGTTCAGAAGTTTCTCCAAAGTTTTTGTGGCGAAGGGTATCCTGGCAATAGGTCTGTAATTGCCCGGTTCTTCGGGGTCTAAATTCGATTTTTTTAACAATGGCATCACCGAGGTAGTTTTAACATATGTTTGGGACCCCCTCTATGTCTACTTTATCGGTCAGGGAAAGAGAGGAACAGCAAAAGCAAAATATAAACAAAATTCCCTCACGACCTCTATACTAAAAGTGATAGCCACTTCTATATTTTTACAATTGTTATTTCACACAGTATGGCAACATCCACTTATTTTCATTTGTGTTTTTTATTTTTTATTTTTTAAGTACAAAATCGCATTCGTCATTTTTTCATTTATAACATATATATTTTCAATAATTCATTTAATAAGACACATAGTGATTTGTTTAAGACAATAAAAAATACTTTGTCACTCCGTGCAGAAAAACATATAAGAATAAACAATTTAATCAGTTTCACAACACCCAAGCTCTCTCATTCATACTCCATTCGCTCCTTATTCTGCGTCTGAGGGATCGCAGATTGAGACGCGATATAACTACGCGAGGTCGACGCGTTTCGGTGGTAAGAAACCACCTTCCTCAGGACCTTCTGGCAGAATAGACAGGTATTCATAAACCAACAATAACCACTGCACGGTATGATATCTGTAACAATAAAAATATGTATATTTGTATCATGAACCTTACAGATTTATTCACTTTGATACATTTAAGTACCACACTTAAAGTTGCCCTGTGTTTTCAACAGAAGCTAACATTTCATATTAATGATTCTAATACTTTTTATCTGACAGATTTGAGACATATGCAGTTTGACAGTACCCGTCTTCAACATGGTTAATTATGTCCTAGAGAAACATAGAAAAAGTAGGAAAAGGGAGAAAGAATTCCTTAAATTTCTATAAAAAAAGACAAACTTTTCATTTTGGGGACTTATTTGTCATGTGTATACTAAGTTTTCTCAAGCGTACTAATCAGTGGCTCAAAATTCTATTATAGATGCTAGGTTAAGAAATTAGTCCAACAAAGGTGTTTACATGTTCTTAACCAAAAAAAATTCTTGGGGAGAACCCTGGTTTGGTCACCCAATCATGACATAAGAATGTAAAGTTCTTTAGACGATCCTACGTTGAGTAAAAAAAAACACTTTGTATCAATGCCTATTGATTAGAAAGTCATGACAGAACTAAGTGTCAGATATGTTTGTCAACGCTTACCACGCACTAAAGCCAACTATTTCTCAATGAGTTATCGACTTCAAAGTATGTCTTGAGTTTTTTTCTTTTTTTCTCTTCGGCAAGTCAAGGTTTTCTGAAAGAAACCAACAATTTTCTAAGGAATATATCTATAAAAATCTCTATAGTTTAGTAGGATATATTGCACTACTACTGACCTTCTTAACGCACTTGTATCATCAAGGGAAAGGGCCTCTTCTTGCACCTATTTTGTTCACGTATCTCCCTTCTGTGTTTTTTCCACATCTATTTTGAGTTTTTCGATGACTGAAACCAACAGAATGCTAGTGATTAGAAGCTACTCAAGAGTTTAGTAAGTCGACTCTTAAGTAAAGCATGGTATGCCCGTTTAGTTAACCAAACAAGGGGAAAGTTTTTTGTCAGATAGTAACCTCCCCATTAATCTAAATGCGCTACTCGATAACAATGAATCCTGGTACACCCCGCCTAACAAAGAAACTAGACGCTACATTGAATTCTTTCTAGAATGCACCACTTTAATTCTGTATAGGCGAGACAGGACGAGAATTTAGACAACGATTCAGTGAACATAAATCGTCAGTGAGAACTAACAAGATGACAGCACCCTTGACCCAACACTGCATTGACTTAAATCATAGAGAAACAGAATTAAAGTGGTGCATTCTAGAAAGAATTCAATGCAGAAAAGGGGAACAACCAGAGAGAACCAGGAAAAAACGAGAATGTTACTGGATTTTTTTCTTTGATAGTGTCAAAAGAGGTCTTAACGAAAATATATCTTGGTATGTGACAGAATGAGTCTATTATGTCAAACATTGTTAATACAAGAAAGTACGGCTGGGTCGCATCAGGAATCATTCTGATGACATAGACAAGAAAAATGTCATGAGGTGTATATAATGTAGAGAATAATTTTTGGGACCCAATCAAGAACTGGATCTGACATTTCATATATAAACTTTTATCAATAAGATATCTCTATATTACTTTTAGAGATGAAACCAAGTAAGACCAAAAGTTTGGAGAAATATCCTCCACATTTTTACTTATAGGCTGAGACACCTTCGGGATCTTTGTATCATATGTAGAGTCCCAGCAGGGTATTTCCCTGTAGAACTATAATGACCTACATTTCTGTCAACGTACTATTTAGGTATCCAACAAGTTCTCTCGTTCCAAGATAGGCACCACTTAATAATGGCGCCCAACCACACCACCCCGTTCAGTGCGCGTTTTGTCAGCCTCCTTGTAAATAGTCAGATCTGAATACAGTAAACACGCTTAATATCTCTCATTGGTTATGTGAGAAGTAAATGGAGATATTGGGGGTTTCAATTCATAAGAAGGACGTATGCGGAGTAATAAGAGATAGAAGGATATATACTTAAATTTTTTTTTAATTTGAATACATTTTTCGAGAATTGTAAAACGGAATACAATCAGAATATCCAGCAGACTTTTAGTCGCTAACACGATCAAAAATACGATTGTAATAAAAAACATAGAGAAAAGGAAAAAACGCCACTTAATAATGGCTGCCATTATCGTGATCATGTGACTAAAATAGTATACAAGACGGTATAGGTACAAACATCACTATATTCCTTTAATACTTTACTTCGTTCTACTTAAAAAAGGAAAAAAGGACCCCAAGACGGAAAAGTAGCAATATACTAATAAGTTCTGAATATCCAAGCCATTTTTGGTAGCAAGACCACTTAATAATGGCGACCATTATGGCGATCATGTGACCGCATACTTTGGCGCCAAATAATTGGTATTTAAAAAGAGACGCGATTCGAAGGATCTCTGGCCCACGCTACGTAACGAAGAGATGCCGGCGGAATCGAGATAATGACCAAGTCCGAGTAAGAGCTAGTAAGTAGTACCCAGGGACTAGCCTTTAAATCGTGTAAGCAATGCCGAGATAGAGAGCGTAGCGTCTAGTTTCTTTGTTAGGCGGGGTGTACCAGGATTCATTGTTATCGAGTAGCGCATTTAGATTAATGGGGAGGTTACTATCTGACAAAAAACTTTCCCCTTGTTTGGTTAACTAAACGGGCATACCATGCTTTACTTAAGAGTCGACTTACTAAACTCTTGAGTAGCTTCTAATCACTAGCATTCTGTTGGTTTCAGTCATCGAAAAACTCAAAATAGATGTGGACAAAACACAGAAGGGAGATACGTGAACAAAATAGGTGCAAGAAGAGGCCCTTTCCCTTGATGATACAAGTGCGTTAAGAAGGTCAGTAGTAGTGCAATATATCCTACTAAACTATAGAGATTTTTATAGATATATTCCTTAGAAAATTGTTGGTTTCTTTCAGAAAACCTTGACTTGCCGAAGGGAAAAAAAGAAAAAAACTCAAGACATACTTTGAAGTCGATAACTCATTGAGAAATAGTTGGCTTTAGTGCGTGGTAAGCGTTGACAAACATATCTGACACTTAGTTCTGTCATGACTTTCTAATCAATAGGCATTGATACAAAGTGTTTTTTTTTACTCAACGTAGGATCGTCTAAAGAACTTTACATTCTTATGTCATGATTGGGTGACCGAACCAGGGTTCTCCCCAAGAAAATGTTTTGGGTAAGAACATGTAAACACCTTTGTTGGTCTAATTTCTTAACCTAGCATCTATAATAGAATTTTGAGCCACTGATTAGTACGCTTGAGAAAACTTAGTATACACATGACAAATAAGTCCCCAAAATGAAAAGTTTGTCTTTTTTTATAGAAATTTAAGGAATTCTTTCTCCCTTTTCCTACTTTTTCTATGTTTCTCTAGGACATAATTAACCATGTTGAAGACGGGTACTGTCAAACTGCATATGTCTCAAATCTGTCAGATAAAAAGTATTAGAATCATTTATATGAAATGTTAGCTTCTGTTGAAAACACAGGGCAACTTTAAGTGTGGTACTTAAATGTATCAAAGTGAATAAATCTGTAAGGTTCATGATACAAATATACATATTTTTATTGTTACAGATATCATACCGTGCAGTGGTTATTGTTGGTTTAAGAATACCTGTCTATTCTGCCAGAAGGTCCTGAGGAAGGTGGTTTCTTACCACCGAAACGCGTCGACCTCGCGTAGTTATATCGCGTCTCAATCTGCGATCCCTCAGATGCAAAATAAGGAGCGAATGGAGTATGAATGAGAGAGCTTGGGTGTTGTGAAACTGATTAAATTGTTTATTCTTATATGTTTTTCTGCACGGAGTGACAAAGTATTTTTTATTGTCTTAAACAAATCACTATGTGTCTTATTAAATGAATTATTGAAAATATATATGTTATAAATGAAAAAATGACGAATGCGATTTTGTACTTAAAAAATTAAAAATAAAAAACACAAATGAAAATAAGTGGATGTTGCCATACTGTGTGAAATAACAATTGTAAAAATATAGAAGTGGCTATCACTTTTAGTATAGAGGTCGTGAGGGAATTTTGTTTATATATCACCGAGGTAGTTTTCCATGCGTCTGGAAAAATCTCAGACTTTAGTATTTGTATGAACAGTTTCTCTAGTTGTGTACTTAGCAGCTCGGGAAAAATCTGCATCAATTTAGGTGGACAAGGGTCCATTGGGCTACCTGATCTGGTGGTCTTCACTGCTTGCAGAATCTGATCTGCTGAGGGTGGTATGAATTGAAACCATGGGCCCTGAGATATCCTCGGGGGTTCTTTGTTTGGTTCTAAGGTTGCCTGAGCGGGTGTACCTTTATCGATTTTTTTTAAAGGAGTCATATACCGATGATACTTTATTGACGAAAAATTCACCCAGAGTATTGCAAAAATCCAAGGTCATTGCTACCGTACTACTGTTATCTATTTTTGTTAGTTTTTTTACTGTGGCAAAAAGAGCTATGCTGGAGTTTTTTGTCTCGTTAATTTTTCGTGTAAAGTAACTGCTTTTTTCTACAATAATCAGATTTTTATAAACGACCAATGGAGACTATGGAGAACACTGTTATTGACATTGAGTTTCTACACTTTGATTCAATACAAAAAAATGAGTGTTTGGTGAATAACATTTTTATAGTGTCTGGTGAATGTGATAGAATTATTTTATTTTCTTAAAGCCTATCGTGTATTGTGCTAGAAGTACTTTTTTATAAATGTACATGTGTGCTGAAATGCCATACAGCTAAACAGTAAAGCCATAGTGTAGCCATTTGAAATTCTATTAACAATCATGATGACATATGAGTTTTCTTTCATTGCAGTAAAATTAGGTAATGCTGTGTCATAATGTGACCCTTCATTATTGCATATTTATAGTGGCCACAGTTTAAGGCAGGATGATTAGCTACAGATTTTAGCATATTCATTTATAGTAGGTTAAGCCCACCTTTAAAAGGCGTTAATGCAAACCCAATCAGGATACAAAGAACAACAGGTACCTAATGCAAAACACTACACAATTCCAAATTCTGTGTTAAGTGAATGTAAATAATCCTGTGGTTAAGCATGAAGATGTGCAGAAGAGGTACTGAAATTCAATATGAATGAAATTAGAGCTAGATTTCACATATCCCATGGATTGATTGAAATATAATACTTCCTTAGTATACATAGAGAAACGTCCTTCCATTTTATAACTGAAAAGACTCATTTTTTATTTAATTAATGCCACACTTGTTCTCCTGACACAAGTGTCATCTGTGCTCTTCCTATGCAACGTTTTAACACATCCCTTGTTTTTAAACTTTTGGCATTTGTTATTTGAATGAGTGTAAGGATATTGGCATTCTCAACCAAATTGTCTGTGGCTCAGCGCATCTGACCATATATACTACAAACTAGACCTTGAATGTTTTGATCCCTGGTCTCTATCCCAATAGGGATAGGCTCTTTGTCGGCTCTTAGCAGTTATACATTGTCTGTGATGACTATATTCTGAAATTTTAATTTAAAATGATAAACTTCTTGCGCTTCATATAGCTGCTTCATCTTTTACTCTACCCTACCTGTAAAGATATTCAGTTACTCCTCCCTCATTCATGTAGCAGACAGGCTGAGTTCGCCATTACGGAATGGCAGACACCTAAAATTTGGTGAATTATGACCAGTTATGTTTTCTGAGTCTCGCTTTTGCTGAATTAGAAATCTCCAGAGAACTGAGGCCAGGGGCCTGCCATAAACACATAGTATAATAAATTGGGTTGGGATTATACAAGATCTCACTCAGATGACCAGGGTATGAATAGTCCTTTAAGGAAAGCACTGTCCATCAATATAGTGGTAACAGTTGTCACTTCTTAAAATGTTTTACCTAAATCCTCAGTACAGAGATTGATAGTGGCATTCTTGACTGGAGAATTTTCCATCAGTATTGCCCCGTTTGTGCATTTTGTTGATATTAGAAGAGCAACATACTTTTATTCAACAGGTTTGATGTCGGTATTATTTAAATGACTTGCGTCTACACTATGCATTGAGTATATATTTAAGGAACCAGTTGCTCAAACAGTGTTATAAACAAAGATACTCATAATATTCGAATAAGATATGATGAAAGCCAATTGAGCAATGTGAGTGTTAGCAGGGACTGATGTGGCACAAGATATGTGGAGATTTAACGTGGATCGTGATGCATGATACATGATGCAATTAGCAATTAGTATATTAGAAAGTTAGAAATGTTTCAAAGAAATGGCATGCTAGAAGGAGCATGAGATTAGCACAAAGTGGAGGGGTTCATTGTCCTCTAACTGAATCGTCATGTGTTGCTCTCCGGAAGTCTTGGATCAAACCCAAGACGCAATCACGCTGATAATATCTATTTCCTGTAACTGTATACCACTATAATGGGTAGTAAATAATGTTCAAAGCTATATTTACTTTGTGCTTACCAGCATAATTTAACACCATTAAAAAGTCAGCAGTCTTCCTAATGGTTTGTAAAGAATACTCAGCTCTTGTCTTTTGTAACACTAAATGTAGAAAAGCTAAGTCAAAGCGGCTTCTGCAGACACCTATAATGTAGGAGACACGTTGCTTTTGAATTTTAAGACAATAAAACATTTTTGTATATGGTTATTGTTGTAGGTAAGTCCAACAGCTGTTAAACTATTATGGAAATAAGAATATATTTTTATATAATGTATCTGGTTTTGCTAGAAGACATTATCATTGGAGGTTTGCGTGTCCAGACACTATGCATTCTTAGATATAAATAAAGACAATTGCATGATGTGACACGTTGTTCCATTATAGTCTTTTACATGGCATCAAATGATGCTTTTAATTGCTCATTACTACTGCCTGCTGCCATACATTCTATCAAAAGAACACCAGCATCACCCTACACAGTGGCATTGTCAACTGCAGGTATCATCTGGTTGGTGGTTTTCAAAGAGCTATAGGTACGTCCACATTTTAATGCATCTAATTTTCAAAAAGTAAAGAAAAGTATGGACTGAGAGATGGGTGACCAATACTGGTTTCTTAATCACAGATGTCTATGGCTATATATTATGATGCCATAGTATAATATATACAAAAGTATGTTATGATAACATGAAGTAAATTAGTATAAAGTTTAAACCTGCTGCTACACTAGGTTCTTGTATTCATCCAACCTGTTTATAAGATTGCCTTAACATACAAACTGTGCACAACAATTTATCTTTACTCCATATCGTCAAAAATTAGTTCATGAGTTTAGAGGAGAAAGTTCAAATACATCAATAACACATTAAAACAAACAGGCAGTCTTACTATGTTGTTGACGAACATATGAAAAATAAGACAGATGAACAACCCACATTTGGGTTATTAATTATATGTTAGGCAGTGCGCTGATTAATAATATTACTAGTAATTTCATTTAGTACTGGCATAGTACGTGAAATGTCTTTAATAAATTAAAACACTTTGAATATACATTGTTGCAGCATAGAATGCACCTTTGTATGCCTTACCTGATAGCATATGAAATGACAATCACTAACACAAGCCTGTCCTTCCCAGCTATATAAGCCCATGATTTCGATTGTTATCCACTTCTGTATCTCATCGGAAGGAAGAAGCTGAGGGAAAGAAAGAAAACAAAGCAACAAACGCAGCAAGAGCAGCACATGCAACATATTCTGTTTTATATTAAAATAAATGTGAGAGTGTTCTACCGACAGTCAAAATATGTATAAGTAGTTATACTTTCTGTTTAGCAAAGTCACCTGGTATTTATCTTTCACAATGCAAAAGCACTTTGAGTTCATGTTGGAAGATACCAACCAGACCAATTTAGACTATATAAATATGAAGAAAGATACTGGCATCCCTAAATTGCCTTTGTATAAAGCCTTACGTTAACATTGGTAAACACAAATCTCCATCAAATACTATGAGCAAGGATTTCGAAATAACAAATACTATGAGCAAGGATTTCGAAATAACACAATCAAGGCCAGAAGCAAGAGCTGGAGGAGATGATTATAAATAGTTGCAATACTCCAACCTTGATGCCAGTTGCACCGAAGAACTATAGATGAACGAGAGTAAAAGAGTATGAACTATCTCAACAACCATTTCTTGCCTTTCCCACCGACAATTCTCACCTGGATAATGCCACAGGGTGTGTTTTGAAATTCACTATAGTAATCTGGCCTGCTGGAATTACCCAAGGACTTGGACAGTTTTCATATTTTATGCATCATTAAATCAAGAGTTGGTAAATTTTGAAATACACAACACCAAATTATTCTAGCCAACATTTAACAAAATTCTGGAATCTGGAACTCTGGTTTGCTAGAGTGAAATATAAAAAATTTAAATCTTAGATAATGAACTCAAATGCTAAAGTAGTCTAGACCATCACAGGTGTGTTCTAGATCAGCAGCACATACTAGCTTGTCACTTGTTAATGGGACATTCTGAATTATTCAACAAGTTACAACTCTTAGGAATTGTTGCTGCAGGAATTTATTGCTGTATTATATTGCAAGCAGATGCCAATCTGTATTGAGCATTTGAGTATCTTTATGGTTTTGGGGCACAACTACTTTCCTTGATCACCAATCTACGATAAGTAGGTGTACCTTCATGGGCGCAGAAATACAATCTGAATCAAGCACTTGGCTGTTAATCAGAATAGTTGCTGTATTCGTTCTGTGTCTTGTGTATCTAACAGATCTGAATAAAAAAATGGAGACTTGATTATTAACAAACATAGCATCTCCAAAAGACTGTGATCCACAAACTACAAGGATCAGTACATTGTGATGATTTCTCAAACTATTATACAGTACTGTCCATAGATGTAGAGAGGTTTTGATTGCATATTTCATTATTCTCGGCTATGCCGACTCAATATATGTACCAAATGTATACTAAAGCCAGTATAAACAAAACACTGTGCACCTCTTCCGTTTCCTTTGTTTGTCAAACTGAAGCATAAACTTGGTATTCAATTTAACGATAAGGAATAATTTCCCTTACCATATCACGTGTTGTTTGCCCCATTTTCAATTGAACAATTTCCTGAAGCGCACAGCATTTTCTAAGGAGCAAACAAGATATTTTCATGTAACATTCCTTGATTTTTCAAATCTCATTTCATGCATGATTTGATCAAATATTAGTACAGGATAAAATTATGAGGGCAGAGTCACATATATACATGTACACATATGTAAGGATAATTTTTCTCTGTGCAAATGTGTGGATGCATATTGCACACAGTGCCGAATTTGCAATGGGTACCTGTTTGTAGGAGAGGCAAACCAAGGGATGTGCAACATGTTGCAGCCCAGCACTCTCTGAATACTAAAGTAGCAGAGGCACACCGACAGATTTGGTATTTATTGACTCCCATGACTCTTATCATGGCACGGAAAATGGTTGGCTAAGGTAGGCGGTCCATCACCCACTACCCTCTTGGGACTGGTAATACATTTCCCAGAAGTCACCTTAAAGTTCACATGAGGAAATAAGTAGAATTGTATTTCTATCTCTATTATAGGTATAGAAATGGAATTCTGTACAATCGCACGTCTTGCATAGCTCCTGATTTATTTGTGTCTACAATATAAATGTATACCTTGTCCACAACACATGTTGTTCTCTTCCAAGCCTGGGCTTACAAATAGGAAGGACAAGGGGAGTTAATGCAGCGATTGGTGCATCGTACTGTACAGGTGACCCTGGTTCTGTGCATTGGACATTTTTTATTCCACCCTAAGCATACATTCTGCAAATTCTAAAACTACGTGAGAGACTGACTTACATGGCTTTTAGGACAAAAGCAGTGCCCAACAGACTGGGATCTGTGATGAGAATGACTGAGAAACTGAGCCTACCCTGGAGCCAGGAAATCCCATATCCAATAGGCAGCGGCCAACACTGATGGTTCCTCAATAGCCCTGTTTACTCGACACTTGAAATTAGACTTTGATTTCAGTTTTCCTGTCAATCCAGAAGTCACAATTCTTACGAATTTAGAATCCTAGTTCTTTTTGGATGGTGTTGTTTCGAGTTTCAAAGATTTTGACGAGTTCACAGCTCCTAGGGCTCTAACCCACTGTGCTATCCTCCTTTGAATTAAAGGCCACTGAGAGTTTAGAACAGAGGTCACATACTTCATAATACACTTGACACATTTGTAATATTCAGTCTGATATCTATAGTTATTAAGAACCGGAAATCATAGTAAAGACCAAAGGCCTAAATGATTTCAGTAATTACAAATGGCTTGTGACTTCTGGTTCATTGGATTACAGTGTCTTTGGACTCCAATTTTATTTGGACTATAGTGCCGTACAGTGTAACTTCTAAAAAAAAAACTTTTAAGGGACATAACTCCACTCCCCAAAGTGCTAGGGCCTTTTTATAATTTAGTGTTGTGGACAATTGTAACACCCCTGCTTCAGTAATAGCTTTGCAAAACAATTATTATTTTAAATAGCAATAGCTGTATCAGGACTATTAATGTATTGAGTGTGATTATTGGGTCATGCTGCCTTTCACTTCCAAATCTACTACCCCTTCCTGGAGAAACCTTGAGAGCTGAAGCTAGCTATACCTGGAGAGCCACATTAACACACTGAGCAACTTTCCAATCTAGTGGCTGTGCCTTAAGGCTTGAGGCCCCATGATGCCAGTGGTAACCGATAGTACCATCACAGACAATCATCATAAACCAATGATTTCTCCAAGAACCAGAGTAAAGGCCTCACAGCAACTGCACAGTGCAGTAGAGGGCAGGCAGTGGAATTGTTCCTTTCCTCTGACTGATTTTATTTTGTAAATGTTGGTATAAGCGTCCCACTATACTTAACGTTTATTTGAGAAAAAATGATAAAAACAATAAATAAATGATTACTGAACCAATAAATGTAAAACATAATACTGATACCAACATTGGGCAATTAATTTTACACTTATAGACATTCTAACAAATAAAATGTATTCTATCACTTTTTCAAAATATTTATTTAATTCTGGTGTGTCTATACCATTAAACTAACTTTGATTTTTTTGTGAGAATAGGTTTGAGAGTACAACAGCTTGAAAAGCATAGATTAGGGTCTCAGGTGTCACTACCTTATTGTCCTAACCTAATTACTGTGGGGTTTTAATGGTTGGGAGAACCAAATGAATGTGTTGCTTGTTGTGACATAGACCTTTGGTAAGGGCGTGTGTGAATTAATCCCTTTGTCTTGCTCCTGTGATGTGCATTAAAACCTAGCAAGGTTTTTATAAATGTTCTTTGTTTGAGTAAGGACTGTCTACTACGAAGTATTCAGTACTGTTATATTAAAATGATATAGGATTGTTTTTTTGCTTTTTAAATCTTTTTCATTTTTTGAGGGGCATATGTTTGCAATAAAAACAAATGTAACCATAGCACCAGCTTGTCATGGCCCAGACTAATTACGCTTGCCAATGCTTGTTTTTAACTTGCAAAAGTACTGAAAAAATAAGCGGTCTTCTTGCTACCATTTCTACTTTTCTCAAACTGTTGACTTTCTACTGGTGTGTCTAATATATTATAATGACTTTTCATTCTTTGTGAGCCAGCTTTCAGAATATGATAGTTTAGATATCAGCGATTAGAATTGTCAGGCAACATTAACTTACTAAACTAATTGGGATAACGTAATGAATGCACTGTATGCTAGGATATTGGTGCTTGATAAGGCCACTTTGCTATGTGTCCGTATCCATGGTTGGATTTCTAAAATGCACTACCAACTTGAAATTGTCAGCAGGGGAATAAGTGATAGAGGGAGTGATTTTCTAAATGAATGAGTGATCGTTGAATGGGTAAGTGGCACTAATAAAGCATGGGAGTGCAAACTGCTTTTTCTATGGCCACATCCCATCTGAGGAAAAGCCATGAAGGGTCATAGATTCTTTAGAAGGCAGATTGCACTGCTTCGCAGGGGACTTGGGAAGAAAGTTTCAGAATTACGCAAATCCTAAAAAATACATCATATTGATATAGTGTTTAACATGAGAATCTAAGCGCTACATAAAAAGGGAAAGGATTTGACGTTTTCCTAGTCATTCAGGTTTTTACAATTCTCCACAAAACCTGTCAGTACAAAGTCTATAAAATTCGAATACCCACTGTAAGTATGCAACGCGTTTGCCCTTTCAGAACTCTTTGAGAATGAAAGGCATTGATATGGAAATTTTGCATTCTTCTGTAGTAAACAGGTGGGTCCGAAAATGCCATCCTGAGTACAATGCAAGCGAAACTTTCAGGGTTTCACTTCAGTTAATAATAAGTTGCCACGTCTGTCAACCGAGAAACTCCTGTGTTCAGGCGAACTCAATACTCTGATGCCCATTAGGCAAAATGGAAATAAGTATTTTCTAAATCAGCACTTGTGACTAAACGATTTAATATATATACCAGTATTTAGTTGAATAGGGTGTGTGTGGGATAAATGCACGTGGTGGCAAGCAGTTTACACAAAGAGGGGGCATAATTTTGCGTAGTTCAGCAGTTTTTGTAATGTGAGAAATAATCATGTTGGCCCGGTGCGGATGCGGTCTTACTCCAGGATAAAATGCATTGGTTAGATAACGATGGTAGATGGTATATGAAATGTCTGTGGTACATAACAAACTATGTCCCTCTGAATGTGCTTGCGTGCAGCCACCTTCCTGATAGGAGAGAATCTAGCACAATGGCATGAGCATCCTCTCAAGACTGCCGTTCAGGAGAGACTTACACAGATGTTCCCCTTTCTTAGGTCGAGAACACAAGAGCCATTAAGTTGGATGATAAACTGCTTATTATATACCTACATAGAGACAAATGTATTTCTAGTGAGTCCTATATGAATAGAGGTTATTATTGTGCCAATATTAGCTGAAAATGTTTGACATGGCACATAGCTACTAGGCCGTGGCGTAAAATTCTGCTCAGCTTGATTTTCCCACTCCACGTAGCCAGTGGAGTTCTGAAAAACTTAAGTAGAACATCTACTTGAGAGGAAGAAAGAAGCAGCGCCCTCTTGTGCTGTGCATGGTGCCGTTGGTGCTGCTTTTCCAGTACGGAACAATCTGAAAACTCCCCCCAGGCCAAAGAGAGAGTGAGGTGCATTGCAGAGCACCTTACTGCCCCTTAGAGTTACATTTTGCACCATGTGAATCAAATACATATACTTACACCTCTTAAGCTAATTTCAAAAATACCTATGAAACATCCTCAAAGCTATATTTTTGGTGTTGGTTCTTCCTTTAAACTGGCATGAAACGCATGGAACTAATTCTGTTTTAGCACAGGTGCCAACAATTGATTGGTAAATGGCTATTGTTGTACCACATCCATGCGTTTCCGGTCTCCTAATACAGGACACGTGAGGACAGCCACAGATAAGATGCTACTGGTAATGTAATAATTGTATGCCAAATGCAACAGCGAAATGCCATAAGTGTTATATGTATATATGTATTTTGTTAAAGAAAATCAATAAAAAATATATATATATTTTTTAAAGAAATAGTTGCAGTTCGTGTTGCCGAGGGAAAAGCCATCATCTTCCTGCCTGCTCGACTATTACTGAAATTTACAGAGACAGAGAAGCAATTCAAAGAAAACAATCTTCATCTAGGTGGGTCTGTTTTGATGTTGATGCTGAGACTGACTGGCTTAGCAGGTCTTCTAGAAGGCTCTCGGCTATTCTTCTCCAGGAAAGTACCATCAAAGGGATACAAGGCATACTATTTCTTGAAGAAAGCGACTTTACAAACCATTTCCGAACATCTCACGTCATATCCTGTTGAGCCAAATATTCTAAAGGCATGTGTGGTCTCAGTGGCACTAAATCAGTGAAGATGAAGTGCCCTCCGCTTAAATAGTACAATATATGGGTTTAACAGTTGTGCCCATAAAAACTCAATAAAATTGTATTTAGTGCTGGAGCATAAATAGACAGAGATTGGAGATAGACAGACAGACAGACAGACAGACAGACAGACAGACAGACAGATAGATAGATAGATAGATAGATAGATAGATAGATAGATAGATAGATAGATAGATAGATAGATAGATAGATAGATAGATCATGCAACTTTTTTTATCAGTCAATCAAGAAGCTAAAATAGATATTTATAAAACAGGTATGATGCATTGATGCAATCTACGCGAGTAAGTGAGGGTGCTTTCGAAACATGGGCTGATCCCTGTTTTTTTTCTGGCTTGTCGATGAAGAGTTAAATAGTCACTCAAGAGGGAAATTGTCCTGGCATTCTGGCTGCAATGAGCTGCCAGGGATCAGCTGACGTGACTCGGAACCACAAGGCCTGGACTCCAGTTCCCGGGGGATTTCTTCCTTATAGGCAGGGTCTGAGAAGAAACTCTCATTCCTGCTAATAGGGTCCCTGGTGACTGGGGTAAGGCCTCATCTCAGATTCACGCCTTGTGGGCTTCAGCACAAAGCCCTGGCTGTCAGCCTTGCACAGTGGCTAGAAAATACATATTGACTGCAGTTCACACCGGATAGAAAGACTTGTATTTGACAATCTCTTACCCATGATGTGTAATTCAAAGAGAAACCTTTTCACGCCGAGAACTATGCTATTGGAAACCATGCTGTTCCTGTCTCTCGTATTTTGCTGATGCAAACCAATTAAAGG
Source organism: Lissotriton helveticus (assembly GCF_964261635.1). Lineage (NCBI taxonomy): Eukaryota > Metazoa > Chordata > Amphibia > Caudata > Salamandridae > Lissotriton > Lissotriton helveticus. The sequence continues at coordinate 966,717,546 of NC_136072.1, forward strand.
TGCAACTGCAGACATTTACATATCGTTATGATGAATAATGCATTTGTCAAATTGGATACTTAAATTCATTTATTTGGTGTTGGCTTTCCTCTTCTTGATGGGTGTCAAATTACTGCTATCTTTAAAACAATTAATATTTATAATATACCAGCTCTCACATATGCTGCCCAAAAATAAGACTACATAGTTAAGCATTGTAAGAGCTCATAGCTTGCTTCTAAGCAACCCAGTGGCCGCAAATACAAGAACCAAGGCCCTGGTAGGTGAGGTGCTTTGCCCAGGTTCACACATGGTCAAGCTAGAAAGCCATAACCAGAACCTGGGATTTGGATGATAATGTTCTGTGAACTTGCCATAATAAACCACATTGAGTTCCACGAATGTCAAATGTTGCAGCCTCAATGTTTAAATGTCCAACAACATGGAGAGTGCTAGAGACACATAAAGCTCAAATGCTTTCAGATTGCATTAGCCAGAATTCAGTTGTTAATTTAGGAGAAATAAACGAAGTGCTTGTTTAGATTAAACAATAAAAATATAAAATACTGTTAAGTGACCTTTGATGCTTTAGCAGATCTATTTTTTTGGTAATTTATAAAGCACAATATTTTAAAAGAAGAAATAAATAGCTCTAGATTTCATGCTATTTGAAATGTAAGAGGGCATGAACTAAAAGGGGATGTTTGATATGCCTTCTATTTTTCATGAAAAGGGTAGTTTGAAGTGGAGGGAGGCAGGTGAGAGGATGTTGAGGGTGCTATAGGATGAAAGGTACTAGTAACCCTTACTTTGGTGTTTTGTGTGACCTTTATTTTGCTGAAGCTTGATGAACCTCTCATGCTAATGTTCTGCATTTAAACTTGTATAGTTCTCTATTGATTATAAATATCGGAGCTTCTTTGTCAGATGATCAGAGTTATTTCACATATCAGGGTGTGCACAATTGGCGTATTGGTTAAGATCCAAGGGACATTTTTTGTAATTATTGTTTTTAATAGATTTGAAATGACCACACATTGTATGTAAATGGAGCATGCACAATGCAGTTGTAGGCTAATGCATGTAATGCATAGTACTTCTCAGACACTGCCGGCTGAGGCGCGTGTGCCCAGAAATAAAGCAGCAATAGTCGATTTGTAAAGAGAGAGATACCGTTTTTGGTGAGGAACACTTATGTCTACTCTGCGCCACTTCTAGCTGGAGTGCTCAAGTGCATCGTTGAACATTGTCTGCTCTGGGTGACGACGCCAGGTCTGGAGGTGGCTTGAACAGCAGCCCAGTCAGAAACCCCAGTCATCATCCGTTTTGAATGAAGCCTGCCTGCTTTCTTTTTTTCCTAAGTCTGAATTTGTGTGACACCACCCATTTCACAGACACCAGGGTCAATCACAGCCAGTGAAGCCCCTCTTCGTGTGACCACCCTGACTAGTGCAGGGATGTGGGAAACAACATTCTATTATGTATTTCGCGTTAAAAACACCACATAACTGTAAGAAAACATTAAACATGCGAGCGTGTTCCCTGTGTCGCCATGAACTAATGAAGGTTAATATAGATACTTGTGACTCCTCAAACATTGATTACAGTCACTTCATTGCATTTGTACATGCACATCTTTTAAAAAATAAAACAGCAGCATTTGCTTTCTTTGAATTAAACAAAATAAGTAACCATGAAGATATTTTCTCGAAACGTTGTAATATTTGACATTTCTATATTTTATGCCAGAAATGGAAAGTCTAGAGGAAAGCACGCAGGGTGTGCCTGCATTTTTCCGCGTTTGTGCTGTTTACTACGTATTTATCAATCACTGTAAGAAAATGGAGGTGTTGTAACTAAAGGGAGGGGGAGGGGCGGCTCCTCTAATGACAGTTCCATCTCAGTTTATAGCAGCAGAAGCACTCTTTGATTTACCTGCCTCCTGGATTAGCTTCACACGGGCACACATCAGTTTCTGCAAAACAAAATGCCAAAGAATGGTTCAGTAGTTAATAATGGAGTGAAATTGGGTGTTTCGTAAAATGGTGCCGTCTTGTGCATCAGAGTTTTCCTGGCTTCAACACATCTCTGCTATTGTTGGGAGTGGGGGAGGGGACGCTTGATGGACTGCACTTCCTTACTGCAATTAAAAGGGAAACTAAAGGGGGGATTATCAAAATCCAGATCTCATAAAACTGAAGATAAGACTGTAAGCCTTTGGCACATCATGTGAAGCACATTATGCAGTGCTTCTGCACCCAGATCCTTTTATTTATTCTCGTAAACATTTACTTTTAACAATATCATATATTAAAAAATATAATGCCTTTAAACAGCTTCAACTATCACCCTTTAGTCACTACGCAAACCTATCCTAGCAATACCCACCCCCCTCGTTTAAGTACAAGTCGTCGCATGCACTGATGATACTTTAGACTTTTAAGAAAAAAGAATAGAAATGCTGCTTTTTTAAATACGTGACATTGTCAAATACATTATTTTAATAGCGAACACAAAAATGCGTTCCTGCAATGGAAGCCAAAAAGCGTGTCCTGAAATTAACTGTTTCACTCAATAGGGGGGCTGCGTGAACAGTAGCCTCTACCTGCATGAAGGCAGCCTTTTTTAATTTTAATTACATTTCTTTTTTCTATTTTGTACGGTGTGGAAAACGATCAGAGTACACATAAAAGGAAAAAAAATACATGTATTACTTCATGTCCTACGTGTCCCTGGTTTTTACAGCTTTATGTGGCAGCCATTTCTTCTGGCGCTTTTGAAGATGGAAACACTGTTTATTGTAAAGAAACGGGACTGTGAAAACTGCTGTGCAACGCTCGCATCATGTCCGCTATCACTGCCCCAATCGTCTGATAAGGGGCAGCTCGCCCTTCTTTCGAATAATTGCTGTTTTCTTGCCACCCCCTGCTAAGTTACAATACACCGGTAACATTAAACCACCGGACACATCATTTCTGTCGCGATACCTAGCTGTTAAATACACAAATTGAATACACAGCAATTTAAACACAGGAAAACGAATGGGAGGAAAAGCGCATCCTTACCTGGTTCGGGAGAGAGGGATGCTCCCAGCCCTGGCTGCAGCGAGGTGTGCTGGCTGCTCCTTTGTGCAGAAGACTCTCTGGGTGCGAAAGCAGTGGGCGATGAAGAGGAGAAAAAGAGGGCGGACTTCAAGCTCCGCCCCTTTCTTGGGACCGACCCTCCCTCCGAGAGCCGTGGCGAGGGCCGGGCCTTTCTGTGTGCCTGTCGAGCACAGAAACAATCTGCTGCCGCTTCAATTAAATTTTAATGCTCAGAAAAAAGTCACCTTCATTCTGCCCCCGAGCTTATGTTATGTAATGAAGCGCGCGCATCCCACTCAAGGAAGGGGGGGCGTTTGTTTACCTGTCGGGGGATCGGGGCCCGAGCCGGACGTGTGCCACATACAATGAGGAGGTTTTTCGGACGCACACAAAGCCCGGTGCTCTCCAAGGCCGGCTCGGGCCATTGCTTGACAATCAGAAGTAATTAGAGTCGGTGTGAATGAAGGGGGATGACTGAAAAGCTCCGAATGATCAACCCATCTGTACATTGTTGAATGGACTGTGTCGAAAACCAGCTGCTGGCTTATCCAACAAAGGCGGCGCTCGCCATTCTTCACCTTCTGCTGGAGCCTGGAGTTAAGTGCCATCTGCGCTGCCATGGCAACTGGGTTTAAACTAAACGCAGGGTCATTTAAATATGGGAGGCTACTACTGTTGGCACCATTTGACACTTTCAATAGCCACCGGGGCGTAGGTTCTAGTCTTCAACATAAGGACAAACTATTTATGCAGATGCCTTTTATGCCGATGGTCTGGCCCCTATGCATGTATTAAGCGAAGCAGGCAAGTAATGCAGTCAAAATCCCAATATTTGCATTCGGAAAACTATAACAGGGTGCAGATGCTGGCAACAAATGTGATTATTTTTAAGCAACACGGAATCTGTGGTCCATTCTAAAGAACAGAAAGCCCTATCTGGCGTCTCAAAGAAGTGTTAACAGTCTAGAGAAAAGGAGAGGATGGAAGGATATAGTAATTCTCTCTAAAGCAGGACAGGTTGGCCTTTCCTTTGCCAATCCGCAGCCTACATTTTGGTGCATGCAGCCTCAATTTTCAGCGATGTTTACGAGGTTTATAAGCAAGGTCGAAAACCTGAAATCGTTCGTTATTTTCCCTAACAACATTTATTTTGCTTGCAATGTTACTGCTTATGTTTTATTATAAATCACTCAACACAAAGCTGCGTGAAAACATGCAGCTTTCGTTATGCAATTTGCAGAAAATAGTAGAGCACCATATTTATAAAGCGTCATGCTCCAATGGTGTCATTAGCCAAGCTTGTTACGTAGTAAATATGCAATGTTTGGCTAACACTCAACAAGACTTAGTATTGCACATGGTACCTGGGGTTTCGTATTCAAGTCAAACCCTTGATTTCATGTGGGTTTGTGTGGAATCCTAGGGTTGTCTGTGCTGTTTCTCCACCATTATGCTTCCTCATAGAATTTATCAGGGAGTTGGTGTAGAGGTGGGCGAGCCAACAAAATTAACAGGGAGGGTAGAGCCAGAGCTGAAACAAGGGTCTGGCTTGGCTCTTAGAGGCCTTGCACAAACCGAGCCCTAAAACAATTTGCTATGTAAATCATACAACAAACATCACATAAAATATAATAAAGCGTCTTCAAAATTCAAAAAAGTTTATTTTTTAGCAAGTGAAAGCTTTGACATTAATACGTCATAGTATGGCAGTACACTGAGAAGTACTTATTACATCTGATAATTTTTAAACATGAGCTATTAGTGAACTAAGAAGGCAAGTCAGTTGCCATGTAAACCTTGTACATAGCTCAGATTATTATAGAACAACGTTACTGACTATTAAACATAATAGGTTTTTCTGAACTCACATTTTTAAAAGAGTTTTCATAATTGATCATTAAGAAAAAGGAGTTTTGGTGAAATACAATATTTGTCAAACATCACACATTTTGAGTGAGGACGCCACAAATTATCTAGGTATTCTGGTTTCACTTAGTAAAAATCAGCCACTAAATGGGTATCTATTTGTGTTGGACATGGCTCCTTCTTAGGGGATTTTGCTTAAACATTTAGCTTTTTCTGCTCCTCGTTTTTGCTGATTCTCTTTTCGTGGGAATAGGACTCAGGCACTTTCTCAATGTAATGCAATATGAAAGCATGCACACCCTTCCTACCCATGCTAGGAAGTGGTGCTTATTTGGTTGGTTTAGGTGTTGTACATGTGAGCACCCTGTAAAAAGGTACACCAGGGCAAGTACTGCACTGACTGATGAAGGGACGCAGCACTGATTATGTCACCCTCCAGAATAGGCTTTGAAATATGTATCAAGCCTGCCATCGCAGGCCAGTATGTGTGCAGTTGTGGCTATGCTCAGGTTGGCATGTCCAACTCATTAGCCAACCCTGAGTAGGCCTTCCATTACCACTAGAGCACCCGTAGGGTAAGCCCTGAGCTTTGAAGCAAGTGGTAGGTGAAATGCAGGCCAGGTACACGTGAGTTCCCTGCCCGGGTAGTGAAGAACCCCCATGTGGGTTTTTCCTACCTAGACAAACAGCTCTTCAAATGGGACAACACCAGGGTTTTGCATAATCTCTTTTAGTGGCCTTAGGGCTCTGGGCACCTTTCCACTGTAAATGCTGTGTGAAAGTTTGCACGTCCTTCCTACACGTTAGGAAATGGTGCTTAGCTAATGTTTTTAAACATGCCTCAATCCTACCAATCCTGGCATGTGTGTACGCACTTGCACTCATGATGTTTTTAAATGTGTGTCAAGCCTGCCATTGCAGACCTGTGCATGCACACCTGCACTTCTGCTGAGGTTGGACTTTCTAAACCCCTGACCAATCCTAAGGGGACCTTCCACTACCACTAGGGTGCCCCTGGGGTCAGTCTTAAGGGATGAAGAAAGTGAGAGGTGAAAGACAGGGCAGGTAGACATGTGTGTTCCCTGCCCAGTTGGTGAAGAATACCCATGTGTGTCTTCATTACCGATTAGGTTTGCTCTTCCCATAGGTGAACATGGGCGAATGGTTGAAATTACTTCAAGCTGCAATAGTGGCTTACATTGGAGCAGCCTCATAATGTCTCCTATCATTGGATTCACAACGACAACCACTCTCCTGTGATAAAGTGGGATTTGTCATTAATAGCTTAGAAATGCTACTTCTAGGATGTGTGTATTTCTCTGCTCTGAAACTCTTTGTGGGCCTTTTAGTCTGACTCCAGTCCACACTGGAGGCCAGGGGATTACATCACTGCCATCCTCAGAGACAGCTATAAACATTGGGCATGCAACTGGAATGACAGACCTCTGCCATTTGAGTGCCTAACTGACTGGTTTGAAGGAAGACGTTTTGACACTTAGCCTCTGGGAGCCACATCATGGCCCCACTAAAGATTAAGATCTGCATTCCATGGTCCCATGGCAGACAGAACTGACATTTAGGGGAGACATCTATGGTTCAAAGGGAAACCCTCTTAACCACCCCATCTTCAAAGGCAGTCTACAGAATAGCCACTGGTGCCATACTTCAGCAGGGTAGAGATACACTTATGGGGATGTGGGACCGGAGATCCTGGAACTGTGTGGTGCACACTTCCAGAGACATCTGTTGAGTACAAGAAGGATTCCTGCCATTGGAAGGGACTGTGCCCCCTTCCTGAATAGTGGCTGGTCTGGGCTGACCTGCTGCAGTGTGGCACCTTGAAGTGTGCTCTCCAAGGGGTTGTTGGCTTGCCCCCTGTTCTCTTGTGGATGTCTCAGGGACATCAAAGACTTCCTGCAACGGACCCACACCATCTACATGTCAGACCTAGAGAGCGGTGCCCTCTTGAGGGCCCACATTTACTGCTGGATCTCAAGTAATAGCACAGTGTCAGGTGGAATTAAGTATTGTACCTGGAGACCTGATTGCCTTGTGCGGAGCCCCAAAAGTTCTGCCTGCATCTAAGGAGTGTGGTCCCTGCATCGTAGGGCCTCAACACACATAAAGCATCTTGTTGGTGGTGAGTGGATTCCCCGGTTGCAGGACATCACTTGGCCCACTTCGTTCATCATGCTGCATCTCTCTCATGCAACACGATGACTGCATGCTAATTGCATGCGGTGTCCGATTCACAGGTTGCAACCCTCGGAGTTGAGGACGTACCCGTAGTAGTGCCTCATTCTACCTCATGCAGCACTACTGAATTTGCCTCTGTGTGACTGGAATTCTCTGTTGCAACTTCTTTCAACGCACACCAGACATTGTACCTCGTTTCCAGGGAGCTACGGAATTTGCAACTCTTCTTGTGTGTGACTGGAATTGTCTGGTGCGACTCAGATCAATGTGCACCAGACGTTGTGCCTCATTTCCTGGGAGGTAATGAGTTTGCAGCTCTTCATTGTGTGGGCTCTGGGACTGTCTGGAGCGACTCATTTCAACATGCACAAGACGCTGAGACTCATTTCCAGGGAGGTGCAGAGGAGCGAATTTGTGTCCGTGGTGCCTGGATTGCCCAGGTGCTACTTTGATCAATGTGTTTTTAGGTTTCGCCTCGCCGAAAGGATGCGCAGCAGACTTTCTGCGCAAGGCGAAATCTTTAGTTCTAGAGTAGTGTGTGTAGTACCAGCCCCTCTGTTCCATTGGCTAGCTCCATAAATGGAGGCTAGCCATTGGAACAGAGATCTGTCCGTCAATTGCGGAGCAGATTCGGGGGCGTTCCGGCCATTTTTACTCATCCTGCCCCTTTTGTCACGTCAGTGCGGCGGTGGGCGGGGTTTATTTTTTTTACTCGTCGAGGTTTCATTTGGTCATTCTGCGGCCGACCGCCGCCGGAGGAAGTCCAGGTGAGTGCCTTTCTTGCCGTTCCCTCCCCCCTCCCGCTGTCCGTTCATCTCCCGCCCACCCTCCCGCTGTCCGTTCCTTTCCCGCCCCCCCTCCCGCTGTCCGTTCCTTTCCTGCCCCCCCTCCCGCTGTCCGATCCTTTCCTGCCCCCCCTCCCGCTGTCCATTCCTTTCCCGCCCCCCTCCCGCTGTCCGTGCCTTTCCTTGTTTCACTTCTGTTAAAACGTTAACTTTTATTTGTACCAAGTTCGCCCTTGTCATGTGTGCAGGTCCTGCGCAGCTTTGTGTGATCTCTTCTGCAACGCGTGAGCCTCCTATGTTGAGTGAGATGTCGTCGGCAGCACCCGCTGCCCACAAACAGCAGCCAGCATTCCTCCTGCCTCATCTGTCTCACGCGCACCCTTTGTTAACCTTGGTTCTGCACACAGAACACAGAGGCACGACAGTGAGGTGACTATCATAAAGCATTCTGTGGGTTGTGCATAGCCTATTTGGAAAATGGCATATACCATGACAACCCATAAGTATTAACATCTCCTGACAGCAACATTTGAGAATTCCTATGCAATATTTAACTCTGTGGCCCGGCCCTTAATATTATAAGCAAAGAGGACAAATAAAAGAACGACATAGCTAAAACGTATAAAGGTAGTCTTGGAGTAAACTCTCAATGTGAATGAAATTCCATGTGTAGTTGAAAACGTGATTAATAGTGTGCCCGACTGCTGTACATGACAAAGACTAGTTCAAGATTGCCGTTCTCTTCGCGGGTTGCCCGCAGGGGAGGGAAGGGGGGCGGCCGCGGCCGTCGAGCACGCCAGTCCGCTGTCTGTGGGAGCCTGGGAGGAGAGGATGGGCAGTGCCGTGTTCCGTACAGGAGGCCAGTCTGAGGTGAGCGTGCATACTAGTGCATAGGAGTGGTGCAGTCTGACTGGATGGGCACTGCAAAGCCTAGCAGCGGTTGGGGCCAGAGTCACATCGGAATGCAATGAGGCGGAGGGGTTATACATACCTACACAAAGAAGAAAAATGCATCAGCATCACCCGTTACGAACATATTGGAAAACAGGGATTTTATCCCCGGTTTGCTGGTTTCGCTGCCAAAAACATACCCACTGGTTCTCATCTCATGTCAAGTGGGGCACGCGGAAAAAATGTTGTTTGACTACTGTTGATAGGCAGAGGGGCTATGAAGATAGAATTCTATTCAAATAAGGAAGAGTCTATTTATTTCCCCTTTCCCTGCTTGTTTCCAGTCCCAACAGAAATAGTAGAGCGACTGTCTAAGTCCACTCTAGTTACTGTGCATACATTCCGGTTTGCAGGGCTTTAAGTGGAGCGGGTCCCTTCGTATAAGACTCGGCAGTAATTGAAAACGGAATTTGAAATGGGTCCCAATTAAGAGGTCATTAACTTTACTGTTATGGAACTGATCGATTTCGCAACAATAACTGTAAAAATAATGAAGGTAATGCATGTCAGTGAGTGATGTATGCATACCTTGTTTTTACACTACGAACCAAGCCGAAAAAAGGCTGCAGAGCGCTGTACATAGCTAAAGACCAGCATGAAGGCAGTGAGTGACGTGAGAGGAACCTGGAGTGGGGACGGTGAATGAATTGTGATCAGTTTTTAATTTGGAAACAAATAAATGCCAGGGCTCCCGTCAGGAGGCAGCTTGCACCAGCCCATTTCTCCCGTTAGCGCCGCCTAAAACAGAACCAACTACTAGCCATGAAAGTGGAGAGAGGATGCCACGTAACGGCCAGAGCTGCCTACTTCGGAGCAGGGGAGCCAGGTTCGAGTCTCGTCGTCAGCTCAACATATTGTGATTATGGGCAGATCACTTAAGAAGTGTCCTTAACTGGTGCACGTGAAAAGCCCTGGTGTTCATTATTAAGTTCCGGTACTGAGCACTGAAAACCACCGGCTCAAATTAAGCATGGATTGTGATGTAGTGTTCTTCAAAGAGGTGAATCTTCAAGTCTTTTCTAAATTCGAGCAGTTTAGGGACGTTCTCATGTATACAGGAATGTTGTTCCTGATCCAGGAATGATGGATAAAAAAAGTCCTGCTGTCTTGTTTTTTCTTTTTTACACCTCCTGTGTGTGTGTGTGCCTTTGTGTGTGTGTGGCTCTGTGTGTATGTGTGGGTGCAAATGCAATAGGTCTCACATTTGCAAGAGATTTAGCTAATGGCAATGTAAATGACAATGCCATTTATTTATCTGTTTTCAAAACCAACACATAAATACAAATGTTGTCATTTACAATGCCAATAGCTCTAACTTTTGCAAAGGTGAAACCATTGCATTGTAAATGCTTGTTTACAGGTGCCTTATTCTTCCAAAAGGATCTCCTGCTTCACCCCCCATTCATTGATTGTTCTTTGTGTACTCTCTTTGCGGTGGACTAACTGTCCTCTCCTCACCCGACCCTGATGACTTTGTGTTGCAAGGCAGTATTGCTCGGAATGGGTCGGAAGAGTGAGAGTAATGGACTGGGCTAAAGAACACTTCCAAGAGCGATCAGAAGTGGGTCATGAGACTATGTGATCCCCCTTTGTTTCACAGAACTGGGCCAGTGCTGGAAAACCACTGTGGAACCCTTTAATTTAACACATATTGCCCTTAGTCCACTTCTGCTCTGCATACTGTGGGTGAACTTACCAAGTAGTGGCCAAACCTCCATTTGTTGACTGCTGCCTAATTAGCACTGCTACTTTCCTCCACCTGCTTCTCTGAGACTCTGACTAGGTGTGACTCTGACCGCAATCAGCCTAGAATCAGTGAGACAGATTTTATCTCCAGCCTGTGGGTGTAGGGTAGTCGGGGTGAGGTTAATGGTGGAAGAGGGCTTGGTTCACTGGGTCTGGATTTGCATTATCAACTGATCTGCCGGATATCAGTTGCACCACATTAAGGTGCTGTGTGCGATTGTGCTCCATAGGGATCTGCCTGATATCCATGGCACTGAGACACTGTGCGTGTGCAGGAGTGACTGCCTGTGATTAATTATAATACTTAACAAGCAGGGCCTTTTTGTGGCAACGTTTAGCACCACATAAGTGATGGAGGGGTAAAATAGGATCTTTCCCAAGTGTGCATATCACTGATGTCAATTTAACACAGTTGGGCCTAGTACTGCTGGTGATATTTCTGAATCTGATTTATGCTCAGAAATATAGGATGTTCATGTTGTGTTAGTTAATGTGTGTGTCAAATACAAACCGTATCTACATACACCATGTGTGACGTCTCTTTTGTGGCCCTCAGTGTATTTATTGTGTGAGAGTGCTGTGCCACTGCTTTAAGCATTGCTTCTGTGATAAGCCTGACTACTCAGTGCCAAGCTACCCATACGTGAGCCCAGGTTACACAGTAAGTGTATTTATCCTCCCCTGATGGGAGTGATAGATTCTGCCTGGCTAGGGCCTCACCTCAGCCAACCAGAGTGTGCCAGCTCCTACAATTTGTCTTTCCTTTTTTAATGTTAACACTTTATTTTTGACTTCTTTGTGCATTTTTCTAAAGTTTTAATATAGTGAAAACTAGACCCAAAAGTATTAGTACTTTACATGAGCACGAGTTACATCACGCAAAGTCACATTCATCTTTTGTAGGCATAGGGAGACTAAGTGAAGTAACACGAAAAATTGGAGGGTCTAAAAGACCAGAGGCTGAGTCCGTAAGATCCTTACTAAGATGCCACACTTATTGGATTGCACAAGATCAGTCCAAGTGGTCACATGACACTAGCTGTGGAGTCGATATCCTATCCGACCACCCACTTGGCGGAGCTTCGTCATATAGGACAACTGGAACCAGGGTGGTGCGTCAAGGCCCAGATGAATTGGCCATAGAGCCCACACTTCTGGTTCGAACGGTGAGAGTGTCCATGCCACTACATGGTACTGGTCGTGTGCAGTGCAAACAAAAATAGTGAGTGAGTGATGTTAAAATGGCATTCCTGGCAAAAAAAATAAAAAAATTTATTAGTATTCACCAGGACGTCAGGTTAAAAACAAGTGTAGAACAGTGTGAAAAAATCACTGTTGCTTAGCTATGTTGTAGAGGCGGCCAACATGTTTCTGCCAACTGGTGTGACTACACCGGCATTCTTCAGGGCCTTATAGATAAGCTGTTGCTACTGCATGAAAAACACGCTAATTTTTTCTTTATGAAGTGAAAAAGACAGACCTAGAATCCTAAAAAGACTGTCAAAACTACTCGTGTGGTCACATTGACCATCCTACCGTATCCCCTTGTGCCAATATCTCGAAGGCGGATACACTCCCATCAGTCTGTGGGAGGCCTCCCCTTCGGCTTCGCATTCAGCCGAGAGGTACCGACGGAGAGAGCGGGGCCTCATTCTCCGAGCCGTTGCCGGGTGAGGTGAGGTTTGACTCCCACAGACTGATGGGAGTGTATCCGCCTTCGAGATATTGGCACAAGGGGATACGGTAGGATGGTCAATGTGACCACACGAGTAGTTTTGACAGTCTTTTTAGGATTCTAGGTCTGTCTTTTTCACTTCATAAAGAAAAAATTAGCGTGTTTTTCATGCAGTAGCAACAGCTTATCTATAAGGCCCTGAAGAATGCCGGTGTAGTCACACCAGTTGGCAGAAACACGTTGGCCGCCTCTACAACATAGCTAAGCAACAGTGATTTTTTCACACTGTTCTACACTTGTTTTTAACCTGACGTCCTGGTGAATACTAATAAAACATTTTTTTTTTTTTGCCAGGAATGCCATTTTAACATCACTCACTCACTATTTTTGTTTGCACTGCACACGACCAGTACCATGTAGTGGCATGGACACTCTCACCGTTCGAACCAGAAGTGTGGGCTCTATGGCCAATTCATCTGGGCCTTGACGCACCACCCTGGTTCCAGTTGTCCTATATGACGAAGCTCCGCCAAGTGGGTGGTCGGATAGGATATCGACTCCACAGCTAGTGTCATGTGACCACTTGGACTGATCTTGTGCAATCCAATAAGTGTGGCATCTTAGTAAGGATCTTACGGACTCAGCCTCTGGTCTTTTAGACCCTCCAATTTTTCGTGTTATTTCATAGTCTTAATAGGGGTGTTTGAATTTGGAGGGTCTATAAATATTAATCCCCTTGACCCCTCCCAACTTGTTGTTTTTCAGACTAAGTGAAGTGTCTAGATTCACAGAATGTTGAGCTGACAGTAAGAAGTGAATCAGGTTCTCATGTTCCAAAGTCATCAGATCTGACCATACAGTAACATCCAGGGTAGCGTGAGAACAGCAGGCAGACACCTTATGAATGCTCGGCTCATTATGGGCTTGAGGTTACAACAGGACCTTAGACTCAGCCTGAGCCAGGCTGCAGGCTTGAAAATAGCTCTAACTATCAGTGGCTCTCTCCCTTCTAAGTTAATGGTATGGAACACAGAGGGATGTCGCACTGCACTCGCCTGAACTTTGGGAAGAAAATCTTTTTTACACCAAGAATGATTAGCGCTGCTATTTGCTCCACTTCTTTTCTATGGATAGCAATGATTTGTGTTTTTCAGCAGCTCACTAACAGTACATCAGGAAATCTTCTCTGAGTTTAGAAGAAGGGAGAGTAAATTGTTTATAGGAAGATAATGCTTCTGTCACCAGTAGGAAAATACTTTTTGCATAAAGTTACAGATTAATGTGGAACATATTTTGAAAAAACTGTGCTGAATCAATTTGTAAACCTTTGTTTTAATCAGCCTGTATTCATGAACTGTACAGAGAATCTACTTAATAGCAGGCAATTATAGGAAAAATCATTTGGCATCACATTATTAGTTTGCAAGAATCTATGGGGCACATGCATCATTGAGACATTTTGTACTTCTTAATTTGCGAAAAAATAACGAATCGCAAATTAAGAATTGCAAAATGCTATGCATCATTTTTTTCGGTATTCATTTGTGATTCGGTAAAAATCGCAATTTTTACCGAATCCCAAATACATACCGAATTCTTAAGTTAATTTTCGCAATTCCCATTGATTCCTATGGGCCAAAAGGCCCATAGGAGTCAATGGGAAGGCATTAGCAAATTGCGAGTGGCACTTTGAAAATTTCATGGGTGCAGGGGGGGGGTCCAAAGGACCCCCCCATGCACCCCTGAAATGTATTTTTCGCATCATGTTTCACACACACATGTCCTAAGGACATGTGTGTCCGTAACATGAATGTTGAAAAAAAAGCATTTTCAGCATTTTAAACACTTTTTCCAAATTTACCGAGTGGTTCAACCACTCGGTAAATTTGACACCCTAATTGCGATTTTGCACTTTTAAAAGTAATGATGCATTGCTTTAAAGAAATCGCACATTTGCGACTTCTTAAAAGCAATCGCTATTTTAGAACTCGCAAATATGTTACGAATTCTAAAATTGCTTCATGCATCCCAAAAAGCACTTTTGGAATCGCTAACGGCCGATTTTAAGGAATCGCACCGTTTGCGACTCCAAAAATGCTTGATGCATGTGGGCCTATATGCTTTACTATAGAAATAGAGGTAGAGGATTAACTGATCCCCTGAGCATGCAGAGCACTGCCTTATAATAAAAGGGATTTCAAGAAATAGCTTCAAGGTTCGTATAACAGAGAATGGTCCTGCACTATGCAGGTGTAGGCACACCAGTCCCTTGAAAATGAGGAAATACCTAATAGCCTTTCCCATTAGCTAATTGAGGAACGTACACAGAGACGTTGTATTACAAGTGCATTGTATACTATGGCACTTGTGAAAGTAAAACTTCAGATGGGGTAGAACCTGGTTTCTGTAGCTGATCCACAGTCCATCACACCTGGCTTAAAATTGCACTGTGTGCCAGGCTCATCCCCGAGTTCTCCCTGGGTCTCCCCCACTCTCTAGGCCGAGAGGGGGGCAGGCACGGCCAATGCTGGGGAACGGATGTCTGATCCAGGCACTCTCAGCACGTAGTATCATGTCAGGCTGATGCCGGAGGGTTCCCTGCAGCACCTGCTCCCACTCAGACATGGTTGGTGCTGGCCTGCCAATGCAGAGCGTCTCAGCAGGGTCCATTTGTTGATCTGACAGGCCAGTCGGCCTGGGAGAGGGGGGGAGACAGGGGAACCCAGAGAAAAGCCTGGCACACAAGGGCACCGGAGGAGTGGAGCAGGCAGTCTGTAGGACCAAACCAGGTGTCAAGCCTGTTTTTCTGCGATATCTCCTCTACATTTGACAGGACTACATTCTTTAGAAATATGGATTGGGCAGTACTTGATAAAGGAGGATTTTGATCGCAGTTTCACTTTGTGATCACTGATGAAGTACTGTTGAAATTGACGAAATGTGTTGGCTGGGCTCAGAAAACATTTTTTGAAGAATAACATTCTATACAATACATATTCGCTCCAATAACCTCAATAGACTGGATGGAGAAGTGATACACACATGTATTTTTAATGGACTCATTTTTTGATATTTTGTTAATGTAGGATGTCTTTATTCTTTGGATGCTCCCCTTTACAGTGCAATTTTTTGGGATACTGTAAAGGGAGTCTTGTGGCATTGGGACCCCAGGGGTGGAAGCATACTTTTTGCTTACTATATTGAAATACTCACTTGTGTGGTAGTTCTGTGCCATTACTACTCAATTGTGTTTAGCATCTCTATTCCTCCTGCTGTCATGTCAAAGAGCCCACCAGGCAAGAAAATACCCTCCAAAAGGAGATACACCAGGGCTCAACATCTTATCAGGGGTATCACACCCAGCCACAAAACAGCTTCACTACAAGGCAGCTTGAGCATATGTGGAAGGTGACAGGTCCCGCAAAAGGAAGAGATCAAAGGAAGGAGGATGACCTCAGGAATCATTCCCTCAACTTAGATGTCTCTTACCAGGCTCTTTCTGTGTATGACAAATCTGTGTATGAGTGGTAAAGATGTATATTGGTCCCCATTCTTACAAAACCGAGAATATAGATCATAGTGTACCACAAAATAGAAAGTACAGACCCTTTCTGAAAAAACAGATTTTTTTATGAATCTATGGGCTAATTTGTTCTGGTCTACATCTGGTGAACTGTGTCCCCCTGAAAATGAGTATAGGAGTTTGCCCCCACCAGCAAAGGTCCACAAGTCTTTCCATTATCAAACCAGTTAGCTCAGTTAGATGGGGAGTGCCTAACTGGTCAGCTGCATGTTGTGGCACCTTGTCACCTTCCAAATACCGAAAACCAAGAGTATAGCTCCCTATAAAGCATGCAGAAAGCAGACAGTCCATGTGCACTCCATTTTAACCTCAGCTGCAGTAATCCTTTCATGCTACCATCTGTTGCTCCCTTAGACCCTTAAAGGGACATTCAAGTGATTAGAGGAAGAAAACAAGCATTTACAATGCAATGGTCTCGGCATTATTAAAGGTAGAGCTATTGGCATTGCTCATGACATTTTTTTTCATGTAAAAAAAAATATTGTATTGTCATTTACAATGGCAATAGGTGAGCATTAGAGAGTAGTAGAAAGTATTCACGGACACAGAGCCGTGCACACACACACAGACAGAGCCGCACACACACACACAGACAGAGCCGCGCCCACACACACAGACAGAGCCGCGCACACACACACACAGACAGAGCCACACACACACACAGAGCCACGCACACACACACACAGACAGAGCCACACACACACACAGACAGAGCCACGAATACACACACAGATAGAGCCGTCTGTCTGTGTGTGTGTGCGTGGCTCTGTCTGTGTGTGTGTGCGTGGCTCTGTGTCCGGGAATACTCTCTACTACTGTCTATTGCTCACCTATTGCCATTGTAAATGACAATACCATTTATTTATGTTTTAAAAGAAAATGAAAAAAAATGTCATGAGCAATGCCAATAGCTCTACCTTTAATAATGCCGAGACCATTGCATTGTAAATGCTTGTTTCCGGTTTTGGCTTTTGGACAGTGCAAACTTTAGATTTTAGGGGAGGGCTCTGATGGTGGATGAAAGAGGGCGTGGGGAGGGGCTGGAGGGTGCATTCCTGACACAACGACCCCATTCCCTTTATAAGCAGAGGAAGAGACCGAGAGATGGACACAGAGGCACAGTGCAGAGGCCAGGAGGAGTGAGAAGACCGAAGCAGAGAGCAGACAGACAGACAGACGCGACTGAGGTGCTGCGATGGGAGACTGGTCTAGTCAAGGAGAGACCCCCGAATGGGAAGATTCGGACTGCAGTCACAGAGAGGTCCCCGATTGGTGAGTACCTGTTTCTCAGACGCGCACTCATGCCCCGGAATTAGTACTTGTTGTTCCTATAGCATTTACCGCCTTCCTGTTTCTAAGCGCTATCAGTTGTTGCAGCTAAGGGAACACATCATGGAGTTCCACTTGTTCATGCTTTATATACCTCCATACATCTGTACTGTTTCTAACCGCTAATACTTGTTGCAGCTTAGCTAGCAGAATTGGAGGTCTGTATCCAAAAGTGGCTTTCCTAAAATGTCGTTGTGTGTGATGCAGAAGAGCTGGTTTATTTATGTTCTCTGGGATCCACTATCTGCATATTTAAGCGCTAGGCCTTAATACTAATTTTACAATTTATCAAGACATCTCCCTCATAAGTGCATAAGGTCCGCCGTAGCCGGTAGTCTATTAAATAGGGCACCATTTACGCAGCGGCCCATAGTACGACTGCCAAGAGTACTAATATGTGCATTTACCACTGTTATGTCTGCACTGGTGTTTCATGGCCCTAGGAGTACCGAGAATGGTGTACAGGACTGAGTTTGCAGTGAAATACTTTATTTTAAATCTACCGCCGCTGGGCCCTGGGCGGAGGAGGTCTGCGCAGGCCTCGTTTATCCCCTTTACAACTTTGCACCTTTCAACGGACACCCTCCGGCACGCGGGCACGGACACACTCACGAGCCGCAGTGTGGTGCACTTCTGAAAGGAGGAGACACGCATGAGGGCGCAGCTCCCTCAGACGGTTTATGCGCAAAGGCCACGACCCCCGGTTCTGCTCTGCATCGGTGCGCAGGAGAGTGTTCAGAGCAGGGCAGTTGGTGAGGATTGTGAAGGCCCCAGCAGACAGTTTATGGCAGCCTTTTTATTTATTTATTTATTTATGGTCTTGTATCGCGCATGAAACAGCCCCGAAGGGGTATCTCCGCGCGTAGCTTGCATGAATTGGGCAGACTGTAGTAAGTGAGGTGACAAAGAGAGTGGCCATGTTATTCGTATGAGAACAGGTGAGTTTTTAATTTTTTCCTAAAGGAAAAGAGATTGGAAGTTAGCCTCAACTGAGGTGGAAGAGAATTCCACAACAAGGGGCCTTTATAGGAGGGGGCACCTTTGAAATTTATCACAGCCTCGGCAAAAATAGTGAGATCAAAGGCAGGTGGGAGGGGTATGGATGGAACCCGCCACTGTACCCAATGACGTCCCGTGGTTCACCCCATCTCACACCGCCCCGTAGCCTGGCTGTTAGCCCGTAGTTGTTCTTCTGTACATTTGAGAATTGTGCACAGAGGTAGCTGCTTGTTCTTCTGTTCTTTGCCCCCATGACCCCCGAGACCTTGGGTAGCAAGGCCATGACAGAGATATCTAATTTACACCCATGACACACATGTGCACACCCAGACCACAGCCCTGGCCGCGTTTGGGGCAAAACTGGGAGAAGCGCCATATTACACAAGGATATTAAAGTGCTTTTGCCGCTCTTAACATACACACTGTATGCACTCTCACGTAGGGGCCTTTTAAGGATTTTGCGTGCCCTGGGCCAGATGTATTTCGGGGGCCCCTGATTGAACCGGATTTTAATTTATTATACAATTTCAGCTCGTTTGCCATATTTAGCCAGGTCCCTAACAGTGCAAAGGAACACTGTGCAAATTCAAAAAATATGTTTTCATAAAATTTTCACTGATAGTGCCGTGTTTTCGATATCGTAAACGGTAAGAAAAAAATATTACAAAAAGAAACTAACATGGAATCGCTCCTATCAGCTCCAACTGGTGGTGTAAAGCAGTGTCCTGGAACCCTACAACTCTCAAGGCCATATTTTGCCTGAAAAAAGTATTTAAAACTTGACATGCTGCCCTCATCCGTTTTGCGGTTAGCACACAGCACCACCCTGCTGACCAGTCCTTGGGATATGAACAACATGCACTGAATGATGAGGGTGAAAATTAAATGCTCTTAACGTGCTTGTGCTTCCCCCTACATGTTAGCCCCGTACCTTACATGCTGCCATCGTCAGTTTAGCGGTTAACTCAAGGCACCAGCCTGCTGAAATGAACAACTCCCATACCTTGTGAGAGCAACCTATTGAAATGCTTAGCTGCCCGCCGTGAAAAAAAAAGAGCTGGGGGAAGATAACGAGCCTGCTGGGATCCCTCTGTCCTCCCCGTGAACCCCTGCGCCCTGCGCCTGTGAGCTCCATGCCTGCCCGACATTCCGACGCGCGCCTTGGGATTGGATCGCGCGCGTGAGCTGTCTACGTTACAAGCTCACACGCGCGACCCAATCCCAAGGCGCGCGTCGGAATCCGCCTCCGCCATAGACAATGCTGCGCGCGTGGCCAGCTCTTGTCTCCACTCCTTGTCGGGTCTTGTCGGCTGAGCCGACGACTATGGTTCTCTGGCTAGAACACGCTTTGCGCTCTTCTAGCCGAGACCCAAAAAGGATGTTATCTTTTTAGAAAGTTCCAGGATGACAGTGCATGTATTAATTGCCAAACACCTGATAGTTGAACATGTTGACTAACAACTTTTGAAATTTAAAAATTTCCAGTAAACATCAGAATGTGTGAAAAAACTATCAAGTAGTTTCTTCTCACACATGGAGTAGTAGGTGTGAAGAGCATGACCTACCTGACGTCCAAAGTAAATTCAGATGCAGAACAAATAGCCAAGGTTCTGTATTTATTCCTTGTTGTGACTTGACTCATTCTAAACAATATACATAAGTGTGTGTGTGTGTGTGTATGCACTTATATATAGATATATTTGTACATCAAATGGAAGCCCTCACAGGTTCCCAATAATCCTTTTTTTCAGTTGAAACGACAGACGCATTTTGACAACAAAAAGTCTTTCTTAATGCCTATAGCGTGTATTCACTTTGAAGCAGTCGTTTTTGTAGGGCCTCTATCGCTCCCATTATTTAAAAGGTTGTCCACAAAAATTCAAACAATGCTCTGTCAGCATGGACTTGTCACCATTCATGCTAAGTCAAACACGCTGTTATGGACTTGATAAATCTTGAGTACATTTATTCCGCCACATTGGTCACATAATGCATTTCACATTACTTGATCCACGC
Organism: Lissotriton helveticus; assembly: GCF_964261635.1. Lineage (NCBI taxonomy): Eukaryota > Metazoa > Chordata > Amphibia > Caudata > Salamandridae > Lissotriton > Lissotriton helveticus. The sequence continues at coordinate 966,737,754 of NC_136072.1, forward strand.
TGGCCAGATAGAGCTTAAAGTGAACAGGAGCGATTCCACTTTCAATTATTTGATTGCCCTTGTTCTGCCACAGATTGCCACATCAGAACAGACGAACCCAGAAAAGCACTGGTTTAGTAACTGTGCTTTACATTTTGTAATGTTGACTGAGTATCACCAGACATGCACCCTCTTCTCGACACATGGCGGTTCCGGTGGGATTTCGATTTCACCAAAACCACATTGAAACCGCCAAGCACTACACTAACAAACAGGTCCCTTCCATGCGTGCAAGTGGCTGCACCCAATTTAAAATTGGCCACCTTTTAGAAGTACTTACTGGTATCCAATAATAAATTTTATTCAGTTGAAATGGCAGATGTGTTTCAACAACAATATGTCTTTCTCAATGCCCATAGCGTGGATTCACTTTTTAAAAAAAAAATTATTTATGCAGAAACACATGAGTCGGTTGGTACAGAAACACAAAAAGAAAAACAGCAAAAAAGGAAGACAATTTTGACGAACAAGTACATCTCCAACTCTTGACACTTTGAAGCATACAATACAAAAATGTGAATGAACAAAATTGTATAGGAGAACAGAAATAGGAAAAAAAAACTGTTGCTAAGTATACTTTTCATGGAGGCAATCTTAATTAAATCCAACAAGAAATAATAAATAATCTAGATAAATCCCCCCAGTTACATCTCCAGATAATTTGTAACTAACCCCCAAATCTGTTCCCCGATCTTCTTTCTGCGGGAGCTCTTTAAGGCATAGAGACTATGCTCCATATTGTGTATCCAAAAGAACCGAGACCGCCAAGCTTCAAAAGCGGGCGGTTCTTGTTGCAACCATGCAGATGCAATACATAACCTGTACACTGCAGTCACTAAGAAGATAAGTTTAACATGTTTCTTCGGGATGCTAGTACTCACTGTGCCCATTTCAACACCCAATAATATCTGCGTTGCTGATAATTGTATCTGACTACCCACAATTGCCGAGACACATTTTTCTATCTGAGACAACAAGGGAGCTAACACAGTGCATGTACAGAAAATGTGAACATCATCCGCTGAGATGAACCCACACCAAAAGCATTTACCTATTGCATCTCCCGACCATTTGGACACCTTATCTGGGGTATAATATAGATTATAGATTGATTTGAAATGTTGAGCCACCAACTTTGCCGACAAGAATAAATCTTTGGCCATATCTAATGAAGTTTCTATTTGAATGTCCTGTCTGCCTAGTTTAGCACACCATTTACTGTTCTGTTGCTCTAGATCATTTTCTTTAGTGTCTAACAAATGTTTATATAAAGCTCCAATCCTTACCCCTTTCATAATGTCTTCAATCAGAGAATTCGGTTTAAAGTTACCTCCCATACCCATTTAATAATTATGAATCTGTAGATATATTGCGAAATGGTCTCTAGGGAGAGAATATTGTTCTCGTAATTGTTCAAAAGATTTACAATAACTAGCATCATACAAATCCCCCACCACTCTAATGCCTTTCTCCATCGAATTGAGTACAATTCTATCCCACACGTCTAAAGGTAGAAAAAACGATGATGAGAATGGAGTGTACCACGTTATTTTCCCAAGGCCCAATAGCCTCCTAACTATATGCCAAACCTTATATGCAGCTGTCATTGTCTTAAAACGGGCGCGTTTGTAGTAACTTTGTTCTAGATACTTAAATAAACAGTTTTTAACTTTTACCCCCAGCAACATTTGATAGATCGATGGACAATCTGCAGGTCTTGCTGGATCTTCGCCGGTTAATAGAATTCCCATTCCTTGCAACATACACGCATAATAATTAAGTGTGAAATCCGGTACCGACCAACCCCCCACATTTCTTGGCAGAATCAGGAAACGCCTAGCCCTTCTAGCCTTCCCTCCAGACCACATAAAGCGCATACATAATGTCTGCAGTTGTTCCAAACTGGTCTTAGGGACTTCTAGGGGTATACATCGGAAAAAATATAAAATTTGAGGAAGAATCAGCATTTGTAATAAGTTGCATCGTCCCACTAATGAAAGATGTAAGCATTCTGCCTGATCTACTTTTTTCTGAACACTGACTAAGAGCTGGTCCCAATTAACTTTAACTAAAGAAGTTGTACAAGCTCGCAACGTGACTCCCAAATATACCACCTCCTGACATAGTCTAGAATCGGTGTAGCTCGGTATATTTATACTAAGTAGCTGGGTTTTTGCTGAATTTAATTTGTATCCCGATGATTTACCAAATTCTACGGCCAAATGCTCTATAGCCTGCATTGTCATGATGGGTTTAGACGTGGCCACTGCCACGTCGTCAGCATATGCTAACACCTTAACCTGATATGTATGTACCTTTATCGGAGTAATATTACCATTAGAGTCCAGCATTCTTAAAAAAGGCTCAATGGATTCACTTTGAAGTACCCTTTAATGAATTACTGTATTATATATATATAAATAAAACGTCTTTAAACATTTGGTTTTTCAGTGAATTTCTAAGTTTTTTTAACATTTTATTTCCTAAGTATTATGTCCCTGTAACCTTTGATTATATACATGACCAAAGGATACAGGGATGTTATACTTAGGAAATAAAATGTTTAAAACAATTGTTTCTCACCAAAATGCGCTTCGTCTTTTAGCCTTTGTCAATGTCGGATAACCCAGCATTTCAAAAGTGTTTAATCTCTTACAATCATTCACATTGGTTGGCAGTGACAGTCATAGAAACAAAAAACAGATTATATACATAAATACACAGCCTGGAAATGTGGCAACCATCTTTAAATGGTTCAAAAATATTCTAAAATTCATATTTGATAACATTTCATTTGATTCCAATTGATCCAGAGGCATTCTAATGATTATATTTCTTTAATCATTTTCACCCTCATCAAATGAAATCTTCAGCGTTATTGCTGCCAATTAATTTTGTGTGCAACAGATTAATTGAATATACACAAATTGTATACCTTGATCCTTTTCATCTGATTAATTGGACTATAATTAATTTTAAAAAGTATGTATGTCAAAAACATGATTTTAAAACAATTCCATTTCACTCACTACTGTGCCCTGAATGGGCAAATCTCTCAATCCTCCCATGAATTTCTTAGTGTTGTCTATGATTGGTACACTTTATATAGATGTCCCCTTAAAAACTTAACACAGAAATAATTTTTTATTGGCCACTTCTTATTCCCACATACAGAAAAGCAAATCCCTGTTCAAGTAGTCGCAGGCTAGGATTGCTGTAAGAGAGCTGAACAGGGGTGTGGGGCTAGTCTGATACTCAGCACATTGTCCAATGGACACAACAGACAATAATGCAGGGCTGAAACTAATCAAATTCACACAACATATAAAAGTAAAAAACGCTAGTACTAAACTGATTATAAATTTGTACACAATTTATTAGGAAACCTCCCAACTGGGTTACAGTCTAAAAAAATGCAACAGCATATACAGTATAAAAAACCATTAAAAAATGGCAACCTTATAAAATTTATACAGTCAAAGTATTGTAAACAAGTCGACGCGGCGTTTCGGTGTTATTGGTCTTGACACCTTCTTCAGGACACAAACATTTGACTTCTTTATCTTTTTATCTTGATTTGAGGAAGCTTTTCAATTGCTATCACTCTTTCTGATTGTCATATCACCAAGGTATCTTCATGATATTCCATACACAAACGAAAAATCTTATGTTGCGGACTGAGGATTGTCGGTATGCACGGAGGAACCACCGTTGCTGCTAAAGGGTGCTCCTAATGGTGTTGGATTTAACTCATCCCTTTGGAGTCTTTATCTTTAAAATCTCGTCCCTTTACATGTGGGTAGAGATTCAGGTTAAAACTATCCGAGAATTCTCAATTTGTTCCGGTCTTTTCTCATGTATAACCCGGAAAAAACGTAATCTTATTCATTCAAGTCGGCCTCCCTGTTCCTCCGTGTCCTCCTCCTTCGCGTCAGTCGTCAAATGTGTTTAATCTCTTACAATCATTCACATTGGTTGGCAGTGACAGTCATAGAAACAAAAAACAGATTATATACATAAATACACAGCCTGGAAATGTGGCAACCATCTTTAAATGGTTCAAAAATATTCTAAAATTCATATTTGATAACATTTCATTTGATTCCAATTGATCCAGAGGCATTCTAATGATTATATTTCTTTAATCATTTTCACCCTCATCAAATGAAATCCTCAGCGTTATTGCTGCCAATTAATTTTGTGTGCAACAGATTAATTGAATATACACAAATTGTATACCTTGATCGTTTTCATCTGATTAATTGGACTATAATTAATTTTAAAAAGTATGTATGTCAAAAACATGATTTTAAAACAATTCCATTTCACTCACTACTGTGCCCTGAATGGGCAAATCTCTCAATCCTCCCATGAATTTCTTAGTGTTGTCTATGATTGGTACACTTTATATAGATGTCCCCTTAAAAACTTAACACAGAAATAATTTTTTATTGGCCACTTCTTATTCCCAACATTTGTTTTACTGTTCCTTCCACTATCCTACATGAATCCACATCTCTTCATCACTATTAAGTCCTCTTGGTGTCATGGCCTACATTTCAAATTGTATAACTAGATACAAGTTGTCGCAATTTGCGAACCCTGTCTCCTCTCCTCTCGTCACTTGGAACTTGGTCTAAGATGAAAAATCACAAGAGAGTTCTATTCCCTTGATGTTCTGTTTGGAAGTGTGTGGCCACGGGGTATGTAGTATCACCATTCGTTATTGTACGCATATTCTCTAATGCTCAATTTTTTGCTGTGTCTACAGTACTTCTAATGTATTTTCTCTCACATGGATATACTAGACAGTATAATACAAAGCTGAAGTTACGGTTCAGAAATTTTGTGATGGACTTGTTTTTCTTTCTTCCTGGTATGTTATAATCCTTGACTTTGGTACTTTGTGTATATGCTTTGCACTGCATGCATGGATAAAAACAGTACTTTTAGGCTTTTCATCCTTCTTTTTCACAAAGTGATTGTACTCCAGGAGATCTTTCACATAGGTACATTTTCTGTCTGTTACCTGTGGCCTCATTAACAATGTGGGACCTATAATCTGATCTGACTGTAAGATATTCCAATTATGTTTCACCATATTACAGTGATGTACTGAATTAGCTGAATAGTCAGTAATCAGTCTGACCACTTTCCCTTCCTGTTTTTCCTTATTTATGTTTTTTTTCAGTAATGTTTGTCTACTGGTCAGCTGGACTTTTTGTGCTGCTTGCTCCAAGGATTTCTTGGGGTACCTTCTCATTTTAAACCTAGATTGGACCTCCTTCTCAGCTTGTGTGTAGGTGCTGAAGGAAGAACAATTTTCTTTAATACATAGCAGTTCCCCAAAAGGTATGCTCTTTATTAGACTTTGTGGATGCTGACTGCTGGCGTCTAGGATTGAATTGCCAGAAGTCGCTTTCTATATAATATTGTTTGGAGCTTGCCATCCTGCACATATACTTTCAGATCTTAGAATGGTACAGATGTGTCACTGATCTGATTTGTGAAATGAAGATTTAAGGTATTCTTATTTAATATATCAATGTATTCCTTATCTGCCTCATAAGAACCCATCCATATGAAAAACTGATCATCAATATAGCGTGCCCTGAGGGCCACGCTACCCACCCATCTCCCCAGGACACATGCTTCTCGCACCAGTCCACCTGTCCACGAACAAGTTTCTGTAACTGGAGGTGAAGCACGTGCCCATTGCATTTCCCTGCTTTTGCTATATAGCTGTCATGAGAAAAGGAAAAAGTTTTTATTCAGTCAAAATGTTATGTTATAAAATCATTGCATTATGCTCTTGATTTTTGAGTGTCCTATTTCTCAAGACGTGTTCCACTACTATTAGCCCTTCCTCATGAGAGATAACAGTTTAAAGACTTGTAATATCTAGAATGATCATATCAAAATAGTCCTTCCATTGTACATCTTCGATAATCCTCATGAAGTCAGTTGCAGCATTTATATAGGAGTTTAAGTGCTTGACAAATTGAGATAGAAAATAATCTAAATACACTGACAAATTTTATAACAAGCTCCCCTTCGAAGATACAATGAGGTGGCCTGGTGGCACCTCTGAGTTCTTGTGTATTTTTGGGCGATGGTAGAATGTCAGTATACATGGATATTCCACCATGAAGAACTGATTTTCTTCTTCATCTAAAGTTCCCCAAGCCTTCCAATTGTATGACCAGTTTTTAGAAGTCTTGCACACTTTTTACATATTTCTCCTTTGTAATTGGTTGTTTATAAATTCTTTCTCTCAATTGTCTTAGAGCCTTTTGTGAGTATTGCTCCTTAGTCGGCAGGATTATATTGCCCCCCTTCTCTGAAGGTTTTATGACCAGTGTACCATCATTTTTTAGGGTGAATACTGCATCACACTTTTTCTTTGTCTAATTATTACCAGCTTTGTGTTGTTTGTGTATTATGGGTTCTGAAATTATCAAATTCCTTAATGACAGCCTCATGGAAGCAATCTATTGCATCATTTGGGGTTTTAGGAATGAATCGTGATTTTGGTTTAAAATGGCTTTTTCCAGCTTCTTGTACAATACCAGCTTGATGTGATATCTGTACTGTTCTCTGCAATGTCCCTTCAGGCAGCACCATTGTTCTTCCTTCCAATTCCTGTAATGTTTCCAAAGCTTGTAAATCTTGCCCTGTCAAAATGTCCGTGGGTTACATGGTAGTGGTCTCTGAGTCAGTACTTCTTTAGGATGCATAATGATTTTTTAGCTCCATTTGTCAGGGACTTAAGCTCCATATAAATGGTAAAACCGACATAAGGCGGATTATCGAAGATTTACAATGGGAGGATGATTTCTATATTATCATTCTAGATAACAAGTCTTTATACTTGCATCTCTCATGTGGAAGGGCTAAAATGCAGTGGTACATTTCTTGACAAATAGGCAACTCAAACATCAAGAGCATTATGCAATGATTTTAGAACTTATAGCATTTTGTCTGAATGACAACATTTAACTTTTTTCAGCACAGCTATGTAGACAAAAGCAGGGAACTGCGATGGGCACTTGTTTCGCCTCCAGTTATGCAAAATTGTTAGATGGCTGGTGGGAGAAGTACATGGTCTGGGCATATGGGAATGACAGATGGGTGGATATATCGATGATCTGTTTTAATATGGAGGGGTTCTCATGAGTTAGCTGAGGAATTTATTGATAGATTAAATGATAATACCGTAAATCTTAATTTCACAAGTCAGATCAGGGACACCTCTGTGCCATCCTTAGATCTAACAGTATACGTGCAGGATGGCAAGCTCCAAACAACATTATATAGAAAGCTGACTACTGGCATTTCAATCCTACATGTCAGCAGTCAGCTTCCACAAAGTCTAATAAAGAGCATACCATTTGGGGATCTAGTACATATTAAACAAAATTGTTCTTCCTCCATCACCTACACACAAGCTGAGAAGGAGGCCCTATCTAGGTGTAAAATGAGAGGATACCCCAAGAAAACTTCGGAGCAAACAGCACAAAGAGTGCAGCCGACCATTAGACAAATATTACTGAAGAAAAACATAAATAAAGAACAACAGGAAGGGAATGTGAGCAGACTGATTACTGACTATTCAGCTAATTCAGTACATATCTATACTATGCTGAAACATAATTGGACTATCTTACATTCAGATCAGATTATGGGTCCTACATTGTCAACAAGGCCACAGGTAACATATAGAAAAAGTACCTGTGTGAAAGACCTCCTAGTAGAGTCACTTTGTGAAAAAGAAGGTTGAAAAACCTAAAATGACTGGTTTTTATCTATGCATGCAGTGCAAAACATGCAAAGAAAGTACCATAATCAAAGATTATGAAGTACCAAGAAGTAAGAAAACCAAGCCCATCACATAATTGCTGAACGTTCATTCCAGTTTTGTAATATACTGCCACATTAATGGGCTGTGTATAGTACGTTTTTTATATTTATGACTGTTACTTTCAACCAATATGAATGATTTTAAGAGAATACATACATTTCAAATGCTGGTTTATCTAACATTGACCAAGGCTAGAAACCGAAACGCTTTGTCAGAGTTGCACTATATGAACCTGGCTCATTAAAAATATTTAAGCAAATTTCTGCAAGTGTGTGATAATTTTTGTGAGAAACTAATATATATATATATATATATATATATATATATATATATATATATATATATATATATATTCACTGAAAAAACCATAGGTTATAGACCATATATAGTTAGGAATTAGCATTTACAAAACCTTGAAAATTCACTGAAAAAACCATAGGTTTCAGGCCTTATATAGATAGGAATTAGCATTTAAAAAACCTTTAAAATTCATTCAAAAAACTATAAGTTTTAGGGGTGTTATAGTTAGCTGGACATTTCACTCATACAAAACCATTGAAATTGCTCCTATATAGTTAGTTGTACTAACTATATTTCGCGCACCCGCAATCCACTGCTGATGATGTCACATATTACATCATTCATGACATGGTCAGTGACATCACTGATGACATCTCAAATGACATCACTGATGACATCATCCAGTGAATGTGGTTTGCTTCGTTATTTAAACATGCATTATATATATAGCAATTTGCATTGAAGAATGAGTGGATATATAAAAATAAATATTTGGATGGAGGATTTAGTATCAGTGTAATTGACTGTTTACTTGACCAATTTATAGTGTCTCACTAAATATAGTGGATAGTGACTAAACTGTTTGAATATCTGTATCACTTTGTCAGTTGTTGTGTAAACTGGTTCTCCAGTTGGTTACTAGCTATGTGAAAGTCTATATTAGTTATTGATTAGTTAACTGAGTATTTGTATGGGAGAGTGAATGTGTGTGTGGTTCGGTGGGGGGTGTGTGACTGCCCAAAGATGTGTGAATAGTTGATTCACTAGATATATGAAGTTAAAACTACATGTTCTAACAGTTGTTTGGGTGAATGCATATCTTTATGGGTGTGGTGATGAGCAAATATATTTCTCAATGGTACATGTCCAATAAACTAGAAAAATAAAAGGCAGTGTATGTGTCAGTTGTTGTATATAAATAAGTATACATAAGACTCAATGATTGTGTGAGTGACTGTATGGATAACTTTATACTTGTAATGATTTTATAATTCACTAAGTATGACTTACTATCTAAATGAATAGATGAAGTTGTGTTTGTATAAGTGTGTAGCCAAGTAAATATGTAAGTATGATCCATTGTTTGCATAAGTGAGTAGGATGACTTCATATGTGAATAGGATGTGTGCTGGTGTGTAATGTCGATTTAGGTGTATAAGTATTTTTGATAGTGTTCTATTGTTCATTGACAGCATGTATGAGTGAATCTACAGGTAAGTGATTAGATGTGTGTATACATCTATGAATCACTGAGTGGGTTTTTAGATACTTGTATTGCTGTAACAATGAATTCAAATATGATACTCTGTATTTTACAAAGAGTGATGAAAGATTTTACTAGTGTATGAAAAGGTGTATGTGATTGTCACGTGGATGATGTCATCAGTGATGTCATCAGTGATGTCATTTGAGATGTCATCAGTGATGTCACTGACCATGTCATGAATGATGTAATATGTGACATCATCAGCAGTGGATTGCGGGTGCGCGAAATATAGTTAGTACAACTAACTATATAGGAGCAATTTCAATGGTTTTGTATGAGTGAAATGTCCAGCTAACTATAACACCCCTAAAACTTATAGTTTTTTGAATGAATTTTAAAGGTTTTTTAAATGCTAATTCCTATCTATATAAGGCCTGAAACCTATGGTTTTTTCAGTGAATTTTCAAGGTTTTGTAAATGCTAATTCCTAACTATATATGGTCTATAACCTATGGTTTTTTCAGTGAATTTCATTGGTTTTTTAAAAGCTAATATCTATAGCTGTAAAATGTATTCTTCTTTAAATCCAAAAATATATTTTATATGTTTATTAATAATTTTTTTTTAATATTTTTTTTGTTTCGCTCCCGGTCCGCGAACCGGGAAGCTTCCCGTTAGCTCAATTCGATTCCGCGATCCGGTCCGCGAACCGGTAACAAATCAACATAGTTACGGTATCGCGTTGCCGCGTAATGCGTCTTATGACGTACGGCGTTAGCGCACCCGGAAGTGCCCCGGGGCGCGGACCGAGGCGCGAAACGCAACTCCCCGGAAGCGATCCGCGGCGCGAAAGCGCGACGTATCGCGTTGCCGCGAAATGCGTCTTGTGACGTACTGCGTTAGCGCACCCGGAAGTGTCCCCGGGCGCGGACCGAGGCGCGAAGCGCAGCGAACCGGAAGCTAACCGGGGAGCGTTCCGCAGCGCGTAACATGAAAGTTAGAGTCATGTGACTTGTTAATAAAGCTTTTCATTGGTTCATTTCACTTTTAGTTTCATAATTATGGAAGGCTAGGTCAGGTGACCTAAAAATAACACTTTTCATTGGTTGAGAAGTATTGTTTTTTCCAAATGATGAAAACCCCTCCTTCTTTCCTCACTCTGACTTTCATCATTGTGAGAGGAAGACCTTTATTAATACTTGAGAAATGACTTCAGTACTTGCTTCAGCTGGTGCACCCCCACCACCACCTCCACCTCCTCATGGGAAGAGAGGACCACCTCCCCAGGTGATCACCAACACAGAGGAGGAAGAGGAAGACCTAGAGGAAGAGGAGAGAGAAGAACCACAGTTCTTGGAAGAGGTGCCCCGGGTTTCCCATAGGAAAGCCAGTTTCATCTGGCAGTTTTATTCAATCCCTCCAGGGCAAAAGAAAGTGAATGCGAGGTATGTGACCTGCCTCATCTGCAAAGAGAAATTATCAAGAGGGACTGATAAAAAGTATAGCTATGGGAACTATACCATGCATCGGCACATGACCAGGAAGCATCCACTTAATTACAGCCGGGCGGAAATACGGGATATGGAACAAAACCCAACAGCAACTCCTGTGGCCAGGTCAACATCGTCAATATCATTGACACCAGCAGAGGCACGGGAAACTGTGCCAAACATCCAAGAGAATTTTGGGCACATGAAACATACTTGTATGCACTGTGGTGCGTTGATATCATGTGGTAACATGAGTATTAATGCCATCAACCTGGCTTATGACAATCATAATTGCCCTAACCGCCCCCAGTAATTTTTTTTTGCTCCTGTTGAGCCCTTTTCAACGCCTGTTTTTTGTTGTTCCCCCCCCCCAAAAAAACCCAAAAAAAATATAAAATCGTTCAAAAAATACAAAAAAAAACAAAAAATGTTCAAAAAATACAAAAAAAATATAAAACAACAAAAATATAAAAAAAAAAGTTCTTTTCAGAACTACCTTCCCTTTCCAAAAAAATTGCTAGAATGTTTAGCACTCTGGCAAGCTCTATTTCTTTTGGTTCGCTTCCGGTTTAGCTTCCCGGTACGCGTACCGGGAGCTAACCAAAAAAAAAACTTTTTAAAAAAAAAGAGTAAGTATAAGGAAAGTAAACAGAGAGTGATGTTTCAAGAAAGACAGCTATAGGGAGTAAAGAAGAGATACTATTTAATAGATCTATTTACCAAAGAACAGACAGAAGATGGTATAATTGTGAAAAACAAAATAGATAACGAATTGAAAGAAAAACAAGCATTGGCATAGCCAATAGGTATCGACTTTTGGACCTTCTAAGTCTTTAGTTATGCAGCATAATATCCTTGGTGCAGCAACATCAACTGTTGCATGGCTAAACACGTATAAGGTCCCAAAGGCAAGACCTATTGTCTATGCCAATGCTTGTTTCTTAAGTAGAATTGCAATACGTATGGCTCTTCCATGTAAAAAAATCTTATCTTGTGCTCTAAAGATTGCTAAAGTCTCGACAGAGAACAGGCTAGATTGTAAGTAGGGTAAATTGCGCTTGGTGATCTGTTTGAGGGAGCGTCTGCTTTGCCTGGTGTCTTTGGAGAGCAATTTTGATTGTTATACTGGACAATATAGCCCTAATGTAAATAACATAGGGGCATATTATCAACATAGGCAATAAAAGTTTTGCAGCTTTTATAGGCAGAAATGTGTCGCTAAAGCTGCTTTTGCGGCAGAAAACTGCCGCTAAAGCCGCTTTTGCACCAGTTTTCTGCCAATAAAAAGAGCAATAATTTTATTGGCTGCATTCATAATATGACCCTTAGTGTGCTTCAACTACACAGAGAAAGCATTATGAACAAATAGTGATACAGTGATCAGTCTAAGACACTAAGAGTAATAGAGACGGAGTGAGTGAACAAGAGTGAGGAACTATGAGAAGAGAGGGACTGAGAAAAAAAATGGAAGGAGTTGAGTAAGTAGGTAATAGAGAAAGGAATGAGGGAAGTAGCAAAGGCAGGAAACTGAGGATTAAAGAAATGAAGCAGTGGAACTAATAGTAGTTCAATGTGATAGAAATGTAACGAAAAGAGTACAAAATACTTACCTTATAATTGTCGTTAAATTCCTCACTTTTTATTTTTATACTTTCAATCTGTGAAAGAGAGAACAAACATTTGAAAAATATAAAAACATGTATTGAAAAATTACAAAAGACAAGGGCAAAGATTGAAGGACAAACAGTTTTTCAATAACTTTGACACTTACAGAAGCTACACAGTCCTAAAGATATACATTTTAAAGTAACACTATCTTGATGGAGATGAAGTGAGACCTATCTTAAAACATGGTGCATCTTTTGCATTGCTGTTGTCTCAGAAAAGTGTCGCAAGACACTAAAATTTAAAATAATTGCTTCAGGATGCCAATAAGATGTCTACTATCCAGAGTTTTGTTTCAGGTGAGGCCTACTCAGGGTTGCAGATGAAATTTCGAGTTGTTGAAGAGAATAGAAGACATAATACATGTGAAGGTCTACCAATGAAGTGAGTCATGTCCACTGCAATGTTCAACAAAGTCCAAACCTCCTATGTTTCCCTGGACAGACCTAAACTTGATCTGCACAATGTGATTCGTAATGATAGGAAACACAGGTGATGTAATTGAAATACATGCAATTTATTTTGCTCATTTCACAATCACATCACTTCTGTTTCCTTTGCTTAGGTATCTCATTGTGCAGATGTAGTCTAGCATATCAAAGAATACGCAGAAGTGCAGCACTGCATGCAACAACTTTGACACTTACAGAAGCCTCACCTTCTCCATGCCTTCTACACAGTTCTACATATACATCATAAATGGAAACATTACAGAATTAATTATACATGTTAAATGGTTTATTTTTGCTGTTCTCAGAATGTATCAAAATTCACTAAAAACAGTGACTTGAAGGTATTCATCATGTAACAGCGGGGAAAAAAAAACACAATCAAAATGATTGTGTTTAAAAAACCCATACAAGATCAGAAATCAAAAATCAGAACTCCTTAAAGTTAACTTACTTTCCATGACGTCCAAGGATGTCCTATGAATAGCTTATACTCTTTTGTGCTGTTATTACTTTCAGCCCACCAGTTTCTGAAAGAAAATCTCCATCGTTTTTAAAAACATGTTACATACAATAAATGACTTCTTGCTCTCTACCACAAGATTCCACAAGGCCAAATTTTGTCAGAGCCATGTATAACTCTTGGATTTCTTGTTAGCCAATCCCATCATTTGGTATTCCCGCAACTTTCAGAATTAAAATGTTGAAGATCATTTTCACAATCCTGGAATAGTAATATCTTCCCCTTCTTGCTCAGTCATGTTCTACATTTCGTATGACACTGATACTGCTTAATATGAAGCAGACTTACACTACCTCTATGAGTACTACAATTATTTAATTCTCTACATCACTTTTAATCACAAAGTAATGTAAAACAGTATACAGCATTGCAGACTTACATTCCCTCTACTCCATGTTTTGATTGGCTGCTTTAATTAGCTTATGAAAAGAAACAGTTTTTCTGAACTCATTTAAACTGCACATACATGTCCATGATGTCCAATCCTATGATTAGAAGTTATGTCTCTGAACTACACTTATCCTCAAGGCCAAATTGTGTAGGAGCCATTAGAACTTCTTGAAATTCCACAGATCATATCCCGAGAATATTTTCCTAAAATTTTGGTTTTAAAAACACCAGGTAAGAGTTTTTAAGGTCATACGGCAATTTTTTTTTGAAAATTACAACAGAATCATTACAGAATGACCAGCCATTTCTAGACTTTAAATAAGCTGTGTAATGTCCTGATGATATTGAAGGGCCGTCATGATATATAATTGCTGTAGTTACAAAAGTCCTTCCTGATATTGACAACTGCGAAGCTACAAAATTTTTTATTAAAGTTGTCAATTTTGTTCCATCAGGCCTACATCGTTGGAACATTAAAATGATGTACTGGCCATATGTTCGTATAAATAATGTGGACATCATTTCAGATTTACATTGGCTACACTCCATGTTGTGATTAGCTCCTTTTACTAGCTTATTAAAGGAGACTGATTTACTGTCTGGCAAAGTTAAATATACAAATCTTTCTGAGTCTACACTAGTAGTACTTGATACCATACAGTTCTCGCAGTCATGCTGCCATTGATAAGAAAGCCCAAACAGCTGATCTACATCTACACCTTCAGCATGTAATACATGAAGCATATACATTAAAAACTCCTGACAATCTTGCTGAATATTTTGAGAGAATTGTGTTTGGCCTGAACATCTATCTAACAGATTTCTAATTTCAGACACACTTTCTATGTTTCTTCTATCAGTGGTACATTTCTCTAACACAGAATTTAACAAACTGCAAAATCTTTGATCAGAATTGACCACAATCTCTTCTTTTACATTTTTTAGAGAAAACAAAACATTAATTACTACATTAGCATAGCAGTTGACACCAGAACTGTTTTCAAACTGAAAACCAACAACATCTTCAACAGAATCCTCTTTGTTTCTGCTTGTAATTTTAGGTTCATTCACTTTTTGTCTTTTTGCTACAACCTCTCCAGTATTGTTCTCATTTCTTCGTTTCCGGCCTACCAGACGTTTCTCAAACAAAGGAAACTGAGGCAAATGTGGCGCATACTCTCTTCTTAACCTATTGTATTCCTTAACACAATCTAGATCTGCACAAATGTTTCTGACATCACAGTCAATCAAGTACAATCCCGATAAAGTTCTAACTCGTGACAATGCCACATATGCCATACCCTCCTTGAACACAGAACTGCCAATATTCACCAATGCAGTGTCTACACTTAAACCTTGCGATTTATGAATTGTCACCGCATATGCCAAGCAAACAGGGAACTGCTTACGGCGAACATATAAGTCTTTTACAAGCAAAAATCTAGCAGAACAACGAGCAATTAGCTGTACTTCCTCAATGCCATCAAATTTAATTTTTAAAAATTCAATTCCATCTCTATTTCTGTATTTCACAAAATCAACAACATTACCCATTGATCCATTTACCAGACCTCTTTCAACATGTAAATTCCTTCTTAAAATTATACGGCAGTTCAAGCACACATTCAGAGTCTTTTCAAAACCTGCAGTTTTAGATATACTCTTCTCTAATGAATCCAATTTTGTTTTCAGATTCTCAGACAAAATAATTGTTGATCCCATATGCTCTACTCTATCAATAGCTTCCACTTTCACAATCTCTTGCTTTTCTAAATGCAACATTTTGTTGTTAAATTTTGCACATTCTGCAAGAGTTGGCATCAAACATATTCCAGATTTCTTATCAGTAATTTTCTGAAAAATATTCTCAGGCACAACATCTTGTTCTGGATATAAATTTGTCAGTAATCGTGCATGTAAAGCTTCTTTCCCATGCTCGGTCACTTTTCCAATTCTAACATCTTGTAGAATAGTCTTGTAAACTTCATCCTTTGCCTGACGCATATTTTCATGCAGTTCAGCATAATTGAAGTTTAACCATATATTGACGTTGCCAATGCTGCCTAGGCACTTCCTGGTATCTTCATGCGTGAGCATTTTGAACACAGGTTGCCCTTTCACTGGTGTCAGCTGCAGAAGATCTCCAAAAACAATGATGTGTTTGCCACCGAATAACACATCATACTCTGTTTTGAGAACTTCTTGCATCCTCAAATGCACAAAGGCAAGCATGACATTGGAAACCATGCTTACTTCGTCAATGATAAGAAGTTTCATTTTCCTCAAGATTCTTGAAACTTCAAAACAAGCATCTCCAGATAGCTTGTGATATTCTAATTTGTTGTCATGCTCCACTGGCAGCATCAGTAAACGATGTAAAGTAATCCCTTTAATATTATGTGCTGCCAGTCCAGTTGGAGCAGTGACAACACAAGACAGTGATGACTCTGTCCTTTCCTGCAAATAGCATGAAATTGCTTTAATGAGGAAACTTTTTCCAGTTCCCGCTTCTCCACTAACGTACAGTCGGACAGGCTTCAACGACGTACATGAGCACTCTTTCTTATCATGACTTAATCCATGATCAATTTGCATGGTAACTTCGTCATATATTTTCCTCTGCTCAACGTTGAGTTGCCTTTCCAACTCTTCTAAGTTAACCGCATCCTCTTGAGCATGTGCCATGGCTCTTTCCACCTCATTCATAGCAGTGGCAGCTTCATTTTCAATAAGAGGTCCTCCTAGTGGATCCTGACTCAATGAAGCAGAACTCTGACTGTCCTGAGAACTGTCTCTGGCAATCTCGGCTGCAATCGTTGCTTCCTGCTCAATTTCCGCATTCAACATTTCTACATATTTGGGAAAAGCAGGACATTCTATGGTCTCCTTGGCGGCATTGAAAGAGTCTTCGTAACAGAGGAAATCTCCAAGCAGTTCCTCTTCTGCACGCCAAGGCTTGAAAAGTTGCAAAAGTGCTAAATAGAAAAACTCCTTTTTTTCAGGAGATTCGCCACTCAATTTTCGATGGTTTATCAAGTGGCATTTTCTTTGCTTGACCAGACATCCCTCACTTCCTATTACAGCATACACTCCTTTCTCAGTATCTTCTTTGATGTTCCTCTTGAACATGTAATTTTGCAGAACCTCATACAGACAAACATTCTCTAGGTGACTGCTTCGATTTGGATAATATGTATCCAACATGTTTGTCTTCAAAATGTCGGTACTGTTTGGCTCCTTTTCCGCCAAATACTCAATTTCCCGCACAGGTTTGAGAACTCGATTACGCGTTGCAGCAAGACCAAGACTCGCCCAAACGATACTCCTGGACTTGGCATAGAGACTTGCTGAAGACAACCGGTCAGAACATTCGTACGCTCCGATTTCTCGATGCGACAACATCTTCAGACTGAAACTGTACAACTTCTTGCTGAGGCTCTTTTCATGGGAAATGTCCTCCCACATATCCTTCAATTCTGTCTTCTCTTTTTTGGTGATATACGACGTCACATACCGAGCCACAGCCATACAGTTATCAGCCACAAACTGTATATCCATGTTAGCATTCCACATGGACAAAATCACCGGGTTGTAGTCGTTGATATACTTGGACTCTTCGTTCCTCTTCAAATTGTAAGTGTTTTTAGGTGATTTCTTCATCACATTATGTCGCAGCGAAGACATCAAACTGTTTACTCTTCCTTTAGAAATCACCGGTCGTGGGAAGCCGAAACGACATTTGGTGTAGAACTTGTCTTTGTTTCGGAATTTACGACGGCAGTACTTTCCACATCGATGGCTTTGGAAACGCAGAACTTTTTCTCTTAGGCTTTTCTTCTCCTTTGCGTTTGGAACAGCACACGTAGAATACTGTTGGATGAAACTCATCACTGAGTCTTCTGGATCCGTTCCAAATTTAGGTGCATCCTTGATCCACAGCAACATATGTATATGAGGAGCTCCTCTTGCTTGGTACTCCTTTCTCCAGAAGAAATCCAACACCTCTCCAAGAGGTGGATTCTTCTTATTCATGATGAAAGACATCATAGCTTCAAATCTATGATTGAAGTACCTACATACATTGACTGGATCCAAAGAGCACAGTTCTCCGGGTGTCTTGAATTCGATGTTTTCTACGTTAGCATTTGCCTCTCGTAGAAATTGAAGTAAGTCTTCCCAGCCATACTCGGCACAACTCAGAGTGAGGAACCATGTGGGAGTACCTAAGTTCCTCAGCATACATTTTAAATCACCATGACGACGGTACCAGTACTCATTAGTACCACGCTGACACGCCATGAGATTAATCAGGTGAGATTCCAAAATACTATCTTGGACATTCACTTTATCCATAAAATCACTTGCTGAGATGTTTTGCATGTGTATACCACTTTTCAAGATGTGGTTCACTGCATATGACAGTCCAGACAGATCGCTTTCAAACAGGAGATGAAACAAATAAGGAATGCATTGTCGAAACCTAGCATCTCCTGCATACAATCGCAAAGTCCGGTATTCAGAAGCAGGAATTTGATGAGGTCGCTCATCATATCTTCCTCCCTGACCTGTTGGAAAAAGCTGTGGGAAACACCGAGCTTCCAAACTTTCCTCCCAAACACTAATGGGACTCCCTTTGGCTTGTTTCATTTGAAACAACTCAATAGCATTCCCCATGACTTCCTTTGAATGCAAAGGATGAACACTATAATGTTCATATATTTCCTCACTAGTAGAGGGTTCTACTTTCTCAATTTGACCAGCACACAAATCGCTATCCTCTTCCTCACTTACTTCCTCTTCTGCAACATATACATTCTTATAGTATTTATTATTTTTTTTCAAATACAATGTTGCCTTTTTAACTTTCCTAACATCTACTAAATCTTGCCATATTTTCTTATTCTTTGTCGGAACCCCATTAACTAAGATAACCAGAGGTTCCTCTTCCACTTTTTCTACTCCAATTGTGTTAATGTTTTTCTTCAAATCTAGAGGCAAATAAACAACTCTTCCCTTTAATCCTCTCTGTAAATCTGATGGAGGCAATTTCCCTGTCTTTGGCTCCATTCTTACAATAGCCTGAAAGGGATGGATACTTTGAATCAAAATAGATTCATAAGTATTTAAATCCTTCAATTCAGAAGGAATCTCAACCAATTCCAGATTATTATGAACTGCTCTAGCAGGCATCTGGTTTTGTTTTAATTTGTTACAACAATAAGTACACACACGTTGATCCAATCCCAAATCAAAACAATTTTCTACCATCAAGTATGTTGCAAAATCCTTCCATTCACTATTATTTTCCCTTTCACTTTTTGCATATAAATCCACTAACTTAGTCTGATTCTTATAATAAGTGCGTCTACAACACACACAAGTGAAATTAGGCCTCTCACTTGATTTCATGTCAAACGTCGCAATTTCCCTCTGGAAATTATCTGTACTGGAAACCTGTACACTATCTTCCAAATGACCCTCTACTTCTTGCTCAATTTCAACATTCTCCTCTTTACTTCCAAAGTAACAAAACTCAATTTCTTCACATATATTCTTCACATCTATTTCAGAACCATGCAAAAGAGCAGCGCATAATTGTTTCAGCATAATTGCTGGACTCTTAGCATAATACAACAGTCTAACTAACTTCCTCACTTTGTTATGATGCACTGCTAGCATCCTGAAATGATGAAAAACACTCTGGCATACTCTCCTGGAAAGACAAGCCAGTGAATGACCATGCAAACCTGTCACTTCTCTCACTCTGCAAGGATCTAATTCTTGCAACAACCTTATTTTCTGCTTCAAACTTTTCTTGTTAAATGTCCGTACAAAATCACAAAGCAAATTGATGGAATCCTGTCGCACACTGCAAATACTACTACACTTCCAGGTGTACACAGGACCCTTAGCACGTCTTCCTAAAACCTCATTACCTAACAACTCTTCTGCCTCTGTTGTCACAAGTTTTTCTTTTTCAACTGGACAACCATCTTTCACTTCATAAGCACGACCACTGATGTCAACTGCATGCACCAAATCATTATCCTGGAAATAACTCTCTTCATTAAAAAATGCCTCACAGCTTGAACTATGTATCCATTCTCCAGAAAAAACTTCACAAAAATTACTACGATTAACTATTCTCTTCCATCTACTATTTCTTTTGAAATCAAAAATTGCCTTGTTTAGCTTCCTAATTCTATTGATTATCAAAATAAATAACTTACGTTTAATTTCAAAAGCCTGATCAATAACTTTCTCAACTTTTTTTTTTCTCCTATAAAAAACTAATTTCTGTTGACCTTTCTTAATATTTTTTAACAAATTGCCAATTATCCTGTTACGGAACATTCGTTTACGAATCTCCGTAAACTGTTGTTTCCTTCTACTATCATGCACAGATTTATCTCTTGCTCTAGCAGTAACATTTTCATTTGTCCTTTTCTTTCCATTTGATTTACTTGTCATTTTATGGATTGAAACATTTTCTGTACTAATATTTTTTTTATTACAAATATTTCTTATGAAATATTTAGAGCTCTTACCCGGTGCTTTCTTCATGGCTTGAGAAATCTTTTTGTTAGAGGACTGCTGCATTTTTTTTTTCTCCTGCTGTCTTTGACGTTTTGCAGCCTTCATCTCTCTTATTTTTGTAGGCATCTTGAAATGATCTGCAGTTGAATCTGAGGAAAAAGATACTAAAAAATGTTATTAAACATTATTATCAAACAGTAAATCATTAATAGTGATCAAAAATATAACACACTACTTGACATTTTATTTTGAAGATTTTTTAGTCATTGCCATTTTTACAATACAGAAATACCAGAAAAGAAATGACATTTATATTTATGTTACCTATGCTATTTTATATGTGAATCTGATCTAATTTTATGAGCATATTTTAATATTTTATTGAAAACACTACACATAACCTGTTTTTGAAGGTGTTTTTATTTTTAAATTAAACGGTTTACCTTTTTACTTTTTATTGATTATAAATTTTAAAAATAAATGTTTATAATTCCAAAGGCTGAAGCAAGTCAGCTTCCCATCCGATATCATATAATTCAGACAAATCTGCATCCTCATCACGCTCTTCTTCATCCTCAGGATTTAAATCATCCAATGGATCAACATCCACTGATGTTTCAATTACAAGTTCAATGATGAGGTCAAAATCAACTGATTGCAGATTGTCGCTCATGTTGAGGTTGTCTTTATCTTTAAAGAAAGATAACAACAATGAGATGTTGCAGAGTAAGAGACAAATCTCACAGATTATAATAGTAAAATTATTTAACAAGAGTAACATTTTGCAGCTATTATTTAACCATGTCCAGCGATGCTGAGCAGGTGAAGCCTATGTCTAATTTTTCACTGAACAGGACTCATCTGTTCTTAACCTTGGATAAGCCTCAACGACTCTGTGTTCCCTGCACATACTCAAATGTTAAAGTGCAGATTTATATTAAATGGCAGATCCCCAGGCATGCACCAGTTAATGTGCACCACTGTTTTACCACCCATGGTGTGCCGCATTTACAATCAGATAGGAGAAAGCTGCTTCAAAACCCTGCGCCTGCTTGAAGCTTGCATAGGTCTTGACGCAGCATTGTATAGATGGGGCACCCCTGAGCCTTGCTGGAGCTGCATCGCACTTACGATACAACTCCAGCAATGCGCCACCTTTACAGCACAGATACGTCACGCATCTGTGCCATTTTTGCCCCATGCTGCGCCGCATTGTAAATACAGCACACCATGGGTGGCGGAACAGCGGCGCAAAATGACTGGCACATCCACTGCTGCATCGGTTTCATGTGGCACGTTTTTTTTACACCATGACACATCTGCCTAAATGCATCAATTTGTAATTTTCTCGCCTCATAGCAAATCTTTTGCACCGCCACTGCGTCACAAAAGTGACGCACAGTGGCGCAAAAGATGCATACACCTATCATAAATCTGTCCCTAGCATTTTAAATGATTAATTCAGGATGACGATAAGGTGTGGCCTATGCAGAGCTTTGTTTAAGGTGAGGCCTACTCAGGGTTGCAGATCAAAGTTACGCTTGATGAAGAATACAGAGGAGATAATACATGTAAAGGCCTACCAATGAAGTAAGTAATGTCCACTTTATTGCACCAGTCATCATAAATGTATCCCTAAGCTTCTTATCTTGTTACAGATGAACCACCATATGTACATGACATTTTAAGTAATTTCCACATGTGCAGTGTTTTCAAAATATAATTTGAAAATCGTTTTTGGGGAAAAGTAATGGTTTGCAAAATTATGACAATTACATAATGGTGTATGCTTCTCTATAAAGCATTTCAGTATCTCTAATGTCATTTTTCCCATATTACATTATAAGACCTTTCCCCATGAAGCACATTCCTTGTAAATATGCTCCCACCTGTGCATTGCAAATTTAGATTTTCACTGTTTCAGACACATAGCCATGTTGAAAGTGACCCAAAAAAATTGCAAACGTTTCCCCATGAAGCACATTCCTTGTAAATATGCTCCCACCTGTACATTGCAAATTTAGATTTTGACTGTTGCAGACACATAGCCATGTTGAAAGTGACCCAAAAAATTTGCAAACGTTTAAAAAAAAAAAACATTCATGTGTCTTAATGACATTTTAAGTCATTTCCCCATGGAGAATGTTTTCTAAGTGGCACAAAAGAGGTATACACCTATCATAAATCTATCCCTAGCATTATAAATGATTAAATCAGGATGACAATAATATGTGGCCTATCCAGAGGTTTGTTTAAGGTGAGGCCTACTCAGGATTGCAGATTAAAGTTACGCTTGATGAACAAAACAGAGGAGAACATTTTATTGTAAATGCCTACCAATGAAGTAAGTGATTTCTACTTCATTGCACCAGTCATCATAAATGTATCCATAACCTTACTTAAATTGTCCTTAAGACACATAAAAGCGTTTTTTGATTGGCTTTCCTGCATGGTAGGGTCACTTTTAACATGGCTATGTAACATAAACATTCAAAATCAAAATTTTCCATGTACAGGTGGGAGCATATTTACAAGCAATTTGCGCCACAAAGAAAGGTCTGACATTAAAATGGCAAAAATAACATCAGGGACAGTCAATTGCCTTATAAAAAACCATACACCATTATGTCCTTCTCATGCATTTAAAAACAATTCCTTTTTCCCAAAAACGATTTTCAAATCATAATTTCAAAAAACTGCACATGAGAAAATGACTTAAAATGTCATTGAAACACATTAAAGCATTTTTTGATTGGTTTTCCTGCATTGTTGATTCATTTTTATCATGGCTATGTAACACAAACATTGATAATTAAAATTTTCATGCACATGTAAGAGCATATTTACAAGCAATTTGCGCCACAGAGAAAGGTCTTACACTAAAATGAGAAAAATAACATCAGGAACAGTCAATTGCCTTATAAAGAACCATACACCATTATGTCCTTGTCATGATTTTATAAACAATTCCTTTTCCCCAAAAACGATTTTAAAATCATAATTTCTAAACACTGCACATCAGAAAATGACTTAAAATGTCATTAAAACACATGAAAGCGTTTTTTGATTGCCTTCCCAGCATGGTTTGGTCACTTTTAACATAGCTATTTAACACAAACATTCAAAATCTAAATTTTCCATGCACATGTGAGAGCATATTTACAAGCAATTTGCGCCACATAAATCATAATTTTCTCCTTAAAGCACACTATTCTCTATCTAAAGTAAAGAAATATTTTCTCACCTTAGCAAATACTTTGAGTTTGAAAACAGTCTCAGAAACACACCAATTTGTCTTCAGCAGAGCAAAAGGTATGCACTCCAGAGTCTGCAGCTATGAAAAGCACAGAAATGGTGTAATTCTTCACACATATTTCTCATGTCACCCAATCAAAACTCTTCCCTCACTTTTTTTCAAATGAAAACCCTTCCCCCTCTGCCCTTTCTGCCTATTTTCCATAGCAACCACCTCTTGGAGAAACTCTGGTGTTTGCAAATTCACACAACAATGTTGCAATTGAACTCTGAACTCTCAGTGCACCTGCATATCCAGTGCTTTCTTTCATTTAATGATTTTTTATTGACCACTCAAAATACATCTTTCAAAGAACACATCTCTACACCCTAACTTTCTGTTTTCATCAATCAAAATCCACCAATCACTGTTACTACTTCATGAACACAGAAACTCCACAGTTTTTTTCATTTCAAACTCACATTTTTTCAACTGCCATTTCATTGCCACACTTCATCTGACTGCAGGAGAACCTTCTCTCACCATGTTTTCTGTCTGGATTGTTGGTCATAGTTATATTCACTGGGCTCAAAGGTACGTTGAAAGCAGGAATTTACCTAACCTCAATTTACAAGATGTGGAAATTAAGTGGTTTGGCCACAGAGGATTAAAATGTCACCAATTGATACCATTGGTGAAAACCTTTATGCATTTGCCCAAACCTGACCTGTTAATTGTGCACTGTGGAGGTAATGACTTGGGCACTTTGACTGGTGTAGGTCTGGAAATGCTTTTAAAGGACACCTTTGAGCAATTAATGGCACTTTTTCCTCAGACTGCCTTGGTATATTCAAATATATGCCAAAGACAGAAATGGAGGTGGTCAAACCAATTTTGTCCACAAATTGAGAAGTCGAGGAAGCATGTAAACAAATCTGTTTCAGCTTACATGAGAGACCATGGAATGGGCTCCCTGTACAACAATAACTTGCGTTACTACATGCAAGATATCTACAGAGGAGATGGAGTTCACTTCTCAGATGAGGGCAACAGAGTTTTCACTCTGAATTTAAAAATGTGCATTGGTACCTACTTATAAGTACCAAAATGTACCATAAACCCAAAAGCTCTTCTCAGAGCTACCCTACATCTAATCACTCACAATTATTATTTTACTCTAACTTTTTTTACTAATTTTCAACAAAGTACGCTCCCTGGGGCGCTACCCGGTACGCGTACCGGGAGCTAACCTCGCGAAATTTTAAAAAAAAATGTTTTTTTTTCGCACATATGGGCCTCCTCAGCCACCCTCACAAAACCTAGGGGGTCAAGATAAGTCTACCATGCCCCCTTCTACCTATTCTGAACATTATTTGCCCTCCATCTTGTATCATAATTCGACCGAAACACAAAATGGTGGACTCCCGTTACGCTTAAGGTTCGCGTACCAGGGCGCTCACCGGTTCGCGTACCGGGTCGCTTCCTGGGAAGCGCACCATCAAAAAAGGTGGGAAAGTAGTTCACACAAAAGCCACTTGAGACAATTTCACCAAATATAGATTAGCTCATACTACATACCAATCCCTACCATTTTCACAAATTTGATTGGAATTCCATTTAGCCATTTAGCCTATAGAACTCACTAAATACCGTGAGGTAAATTACTTCACAAAACACATCTGAAGTGTTGGAATTGACAACCAATTAAAATGTTACTTTCATTTTCTACTTTTTTTACCTGACATTTAATTGGTTATGTACCCGAATATATATAAAGGAAGAGAAGGAAACACAGCCATTTTGACTACTACTTCCTGGTGTACATTTCTATTAGAATTTTCATTAATAACTTCAACTTCTTTTTAAAGGTAAGTTGTTATTTTTAAAACTGAAGTATATTGAGCACTTTAAGTTAATATGGCAAACTTTTTCTGTTAGTTATATACTATCCCTCTGTAGTACTTATAAATTTAGATACACTTTTTTATATTCCTACTTCCACTCTGATACTATACACTGCCCAAAGATAAATTCTCTGTTAAAAACTGCCTATCTAAAATTAATCCCAACTGTGCCCTACCTCTACTAATATATATTTTTTTATGCAAATTTCAGGAAAAATGGAAAGTGAACAAAACATTTCATTTGAAATTGTCCTTCCAGAGTCCAACACAGAAATCATTGATCCAAATGAGATTGAATTTATGGATGAATCTTGGGACCAAGAACTACTGCAATGTGTACAAGCAGTAGATAACCTCCTTGCAAATGAGGACATTTTACAACCTCAGAGACTACAATCTATATTCCATGATTATGAAATTTCTGACAATGAAATGTTAGAAAGTTTAATAAATTATGAAACACAATAAAAAAAACTTAAAAAAAAAAAAATAAATAATCAACAAAACCAACAATCAATTAACATACAGCATTTGAAAAGTCTATCATTCATTTTTCATTGTGATACGCTCCCCAGAACGCTTCCCGGTTCGCGTACCGGGCGCTAACCACGAAAAAAAATAAAAAAAAAATTTTTTTTTTTTGCTTAGCGGGGCCCCTTTAAAGCCTCCACATCAAACCTAGGGGGTCAGGGAGGAGCTAGTATGCCCCCTTATGGTTATTTCCCCCTTTGTTTTGGCCTCCTCTTGTCTCTCAATCCTACCGAGAGACAAGATGGCGGCCGCTCCGGACTGTTTAGAATGTTGACAGACACCGGAGAGCCAATCAGCTTAGCTACGCGAAGTTCCGGTACGCTTAAGGTCCGCGGACCGGAGCGCTGCCCAGAGCGCGCTTACAGATATATATCTTTTTTTAAACGTTAATTTCTCAAAATCCACTGGAGCACATATATTGAGACCTACAAAAGGCACATCGGGCTACCAGTCCCTACAATTTTGCCAAGTTTCGTGCAAATCCATTCAGCCGTTCGGGCTAAAAGTGAGGCTAACCGCCCTATGGAAAACTCAATGTTAAAAACACGTTTTGGGACCCCCCTTTTTTCTCGGCCCC